>NC_045781.1:10133483-10436513 GCF_008692025.1 Phocoena sinus
ATTCCTATCACTTTCCATTTCCATACCATCACTCTATTTCATTTCCATTCTTTCCCTTCCCGTCCCATTTCATTCCTGTTCTTTCCAGCCACATATTTAATCCACTCCATTCATTCTATTTCCTACTATTCCACTCCTTTCTAGTCAGTACCCTACTTATTTCCATTTTGCATTTCCATTTGATTGGCTTTTGTTTCATCCCACCACGTTCCATTTCTTCTCATTCTGTATATTTCTTTTCCATTCACTTCATTTTCTTTCCATTTCCTTCTTTCTCATCTTTTCATTTCCCCTTCCTCATCCCTTCCCTTTCCATTCAATTCTGTTTCATTGTTTTATATTTCCTTTCATTGCACTCTCTTCCCTTCTATTTCTACTTTTTAGAAAACATTATCCTACTGAAGTATAGTTGATTTACAATGTTGTGTTAGTTTCTGGTGTACAGCAATGTGCTTCAGTTATACGTATACATAATAGTTTGCATCTGCTAATCCCAAACTCCCAATCCACCCCCACCCTTCTATTTCTTGTTCATTCCTCTTTAATCCGTCTCACTCTGTTGTATCACATTCCATTCTGCTCCATTACCTGTCAGATGAACCATTCTCAAAAGATGTGAATGTCTATATGTCTTAGGGTTTTTTAAAATAAGAAAGACAAACCCCTTGAAAGTAGTTCGGATTAATTAAAGTGTGGATTAATTGAGAGAACAGTGGGGAATCTCAGATAACTCAGTCAGAAATTACTCGTGGGCCTCATGGGGACTGGAATCAGGAAGGTTCTCTCTCTTATGGTTGCTCATTTTTGCTGATCAATGAATTTGTTCCATTGTCTTTGGTCCAGATTTAATTCCTATGCAAGCTTCCTGGTCACTACTCCTCTATAACTTCAGATTATATATGACAACACCCTCTACTACTACTTAAAGTTTTCTAGGTTCACATTTTTCAGAGGAGAAGCACACTTACTCCAGCCGTTGGATGGACTGTGCTGACAGTTGTCAGCTCTCCGATTAGCTGTGAACTGGTACAGACATAGCCTTCTAGGTCCCTCTCTTCATCACGGTCTGGGGGAAGGAGTCGCATTTGTTTCCTTTTATCAGTAGAACAAAAGCTCTTCCTGGAAATCTCACCCAGTGCACTTCCTCTTGTATCTCCTTGGGTCAGAATGCTGTCACATGGTATTTATTCTTGCAAGGAAGGCTGAGAAAATGAGATGTTATCCTTCCCAGTCTCTTCAATAGAAGCAGGCAAGGGAGAAGATATGGGGAAGAGTGTCAGGTCAGCCCCCTCAGTGTCTGCTACATTCTGAAGGGATAAGAAGGAGAAAACAGTGCAAAGCGTCTGGAGTAGAACATTCTGAGTCGAGGGGCATCAGGTGAAAAGGACCTGAAGTGAATGCCTTTGTTATCTGTTGCTGTATAACAGATTACCACAGACTTAGTGGCTTAAAATAACGCACATTTATTATATCACAGTTTCCGGGGTCAGGAGTCTAGGCACTGCTTAGACGGGTCTTCTGCAAGGCTGAAATAAAGGTGTTGGCCAAGTCTCAGGTCTCATCTGAGGCTTGACTGGGGAAGGATCCACGTCCAAGCTCATATGGTTATTGGAAGCATTCAGTTCCTCGCAGGCTGTCATAAAGAGGGCCTCAGTTTCTTACTGGCTGTCAGCTGGAGGCTGCACTTTGCCAAGTAGCCCTCTCCGTAGGCAGCTCACAACATTGCATCTTGCTTCTTCAAAGCCATGACACATGTCACGCTCTTATAGAACAGAATCACATACATGTAAGCATGTACATCCTGTCACCTTTGCCATATTCCAATGGGTAGATGCAAGTCACAGGTCTTGCCTTCAAGGGGAAGATTACAAAAGGGCATGAATACCAGAAGGTGAGTATAATGGGGGTCACCTTAGAGTCTGTCCTCCACAGTGGGGAAGCATGTACCATTCCAGGAATGGAGAGGTGCCAGCATGACTGACATACAATGAGAAAGGAGGAAGACATTCAGAATTTTCAAGGATGAGGAAGGAGAATGCCAGAAAGTTTGGGTTCCTACAGCAAGTAGCCCAGGAAAACCCACCTAGAAATGGAACTTACCTTTTCTCTTGGTGTAATAGGTGCTTGTGAATCCAGAACACAACATGTGCTGCCAAATCAACCCCTTCATCTAACAGAAGCAGAGATCTTTTCCCCAGAAATCCTAGAGAAGCCATGCTTAATCATACATTCAATGACATTTATTGCGTACATATTATATTCCAGCCATTCTCCTTGTAAACCTGGTGACATTCTATTTCGATGTGTTTTTTCGGGCTCTGGACCCTAGATCCCACCAAATCTTAAGCTTTCGACTCATGTTTCTTTAAAAGCAATAGAAACAAGGCAAAAGCAGCCTAGAATTAGAGGGCCAAGTTCTGATACCCAGAAGCAGGGGATGCCGTAGTATTCACTGCATCCCAAACATGGGCAAAGACTACTGATGGACACAGCAACCAAGGGAGAAGTGTGATTCTGAGTCAGCCGGAGTAGAGCATGGGATGTATGCACGGGTCAGACGAGCAGTGTCTTTTCAAATCGTGGTAGAGGATAAGGAACAAGGAGCTATTAAGAGATGACAAGAAAAAACATAGAATGAAGCATGGGAATGAGGCACCTGGGGAGGCGTAGACGTGAGATGCTTAGAATCCCGAGGGACTCAAGGATGGAGATGTGAGAATGAGATTTGCTAAAGGTAAAGAGGAGTCAAGGATGACCCCCAGGTTTCTGGCCAGAGCAACTGGATGGCTGGCAGACCACTTTCTGAAGGAACAATGGGGGAGGAGCAAATTTGGGATAGAGAGGGGAAATCAAGAATTTTACTTGACATGTCAAGGATCGGTTGGAGAGTCAAGCAGGTAAACGTTCATAAAAGTCTAGATAGAGCAGGGCTTGTCACTGGGATTTGAAGTTATGGGGTTAGATGAGATCTTGTGTCAGGGGTCCCCGGGACCACCCTCAGGCTCAATGATTTGCTAAAAGGATTCAGAGGACCTAGAAGTTGTCATACTCATTGTTATGGCTTATTACAGCAAAAGGACAGAGGGTAAAATCAGCAAAGGGAAAAGGTGCAAATGAAGTGGAGTCTGGAGGAAACCATGCATAAGCTTCCAAGGGTCCTTTCTCTGTGGAGTCGCATGGGGATTCCCACGATATGTGACAACACATGTGAAGTGTTGCCAACCAGGAAGGCTCACCCTGAACGTAAATGTCCACTGTTTTTACAGGGGGCCAGTCACTGAAGCTCCCGACCCCCAGAAGGAAAGTGGGTGTGTCCACTATAGATCACATTGTATAACTATCTGGACAAACTGGTACAGGCACGCAAATACACTTCCACCAGATAGAACATTATAAAAGCTCAGTTCCCAGAAGCTGACCAAGAACTAGTCCTTTGAAATAGGCCTTTTTGGGGGGAATGTGCAGGGTTTGAGCAACTCAGGCCTGCTGAGTTAACCCTTGCCCCTACAGATCCCAAAGAGACTAGATAACACAGAGAAGAGTAGGGGCTGACGACCAGTAAGCACTGGTCCCTCCAACATTTATAGTTTGAGGCAGAGGACTGAGCAAAGGAAAAGGACTGTCCTTTTTTTTTTTTTTTTTCCTGCCGAGGACTTCTTCCCAGCTTTCCTCCCATATCCTAAGGACAGGTCACACTCTCCCTCTCCCTTATCTTTATCTTTAAAGCAAATGAATTTACAACCTCCTTGCTCTTCAATAGATGTTGAGTCCTCACCCAACTCCTTGCCAGTAGAACCTCAGTATGAAAGCTGGGTCTCAGCCAATTGCCAAACAACTGAGAGAGAAATCTCTGTGTTAGTTGGGCATCTTTGTAGAAGGAGTTCCTGTTCCACAGTAGTGGCTGTTCCAAAGTCCCTATAATATTCAGGTTAGATCAGGGATTTGGGTGCTCCTGGCAGTAAACATTACCATTTGTTCATTTTGAAAGAAAAAAAAATGACCAAACAAAAGACAAAGTCGGTTTTAAGTTATATATGACTAATGCTTTAATGTCTGAATATCTTGAAGTAAACACACACACACAAACAAGTGAACAGAAAAGAAGGAAGATGAGCTAACACTCAAAGCACCCCATCGTGACTTTGTCCTATTTGTACTGAATCTGTAGATCATTCTGCAAAATTTGACACCTTTACAACACAACCATTGTAATGTGGCATTTGTACATCTTTTATCTCTCTCAGTAGGGTTCTGAAGGTTTCTTCTAATGTCTATACACCTTACTAAATTTATTTGTAAGACTTTTTTTTTGCTTCTATTATGAATAAATGTGAACCTTTCTCTGTCTTGTTTGCAAACTTAGCATTGCTTGTGTAGAGGAAGGATATTGATGTGTAGGCAAGGGGCAAAATAATGTAAAAGTTAAGAGCATGGACTCCAGAGTCAGACTTCCTGAACTCAAATACCAGCTCTGCCCTTACAATACAATCAAAGGTAATGTACTTAATATTATTGGGCTTCAGTTTCATCTTCTGTAAAAGGGAATATCTGGTTTAAAATACTGTTAAGGAAGAGCTGAAAGTATTATCTGTAGATGACTGTCTCACTAAAGAAGCCAGGAGAATCAAATGGAATACTGTAAGAATTCATAACGTTTCAGTAGGTTAACCAGATACAAAATATTGTTTTTAAAAAATCAACCACAATAACCAATTATAAGAAATTTTGGGGTAAAGATTACATTTCAAACAGCAATAATTTTTTGTTGTTAAAAGTCAGATTCACGTGAGGAAAACTACAGGAGTTCTTTGACAGCGTTAAAATAAAAAGCTTAAAAATACCCTGTTTTCATATAGCAGGGCTCCAGTTTTTAGCCTCCTCCCTGATGGGGTGGAAATAACCATCACAATTTCTTCACAGGGTGATTGTGCTGGTTAACGCGATGATAAGACGTTAAAGTGTTTAACGGGGGGCCAGGAACCTTTATTCAAAACAAAATATTTGTTGAGCAGCTATTATGTGCCAGATATCTTAGGTGCTGGGGATACAGCAGTGATCAAAATAGATATAAATCCTTTCCCTTATGGAGCGCACGGTCTCGTGGTGAATGCAGATAGACAACAGACCAAAAACAAAACAAAACCAACAACAACAAAACACCTAAAATATATTCTACGTTAGTGAAAAGTTCTTCAGGGAAAAAAATAACGGTGGGGGGAGGAGGGAGTACGTGGGGAGTGAAGAGTGGGTTTGCAAGTTTACAATGGTTGGTGGGGGAAATGCCTCAAGAGGTGACATTCGCCTGACGACCAGACGGTGGGGGAATCCTCCGAGGAAGAGCCTGCCGGGCAGCATGAACAGCACAGGCTAAGGTCCTGAAGCGGGAGCCTGCGGGAGTTGTTGGAGAAAGTGTATAGGCCAGCGTGACTGGAACTGAGCCAGGAAAACGCTCCGGAGATGAAGGCGAAGAGAAAAGAGGAGGGGTGGGGAACAGATCCTTAAGTCCTTATAGGTAGGGGGGAAAAAAACCTCAATTAAAAAAAAAAAGGATTCTTACTATTTTACTATTATTGACTACAAAAACATTTCAGACTCTTGAAGGGCTTGACAGGAGCTCCCTGGACTGTATAACGGGTTTGTAGCAACTGTCTTTGCCCACGAGGACCAAAGGAGATGGTGAGCGCAAAGCGCCTGACAAAGGCAGCAGGCGCCCAGGAGGGGTCCCCGCCGTTTCCCTCCGGACCCCGTTTTCACTGTCACTCCTGGACGTCAAGCCGAGCCCAGGGCCGGCCTTTCCCAAGCCAACCACTCCCCACGCGTCGGTGTCTTGGCTTCGGCCTCCGATCTGGCTCCTCGTCTCGGCGCCCCGCAAAAACTCGGACACGCACACACTCAGACCCCAGCCGGACCCCAACCCTAACTCTCTCTTCCTGTGTTGTCGCGTCCGGGTGTCCACCTTCCCTGAGGAGCTGGAACCCCGCCCGCGCCGCCGAGCCTTCTGGGAATTGTAGTCCAGGCTCGCCGAGCCCAAACGTACTTCCGGGTTCGGCCAGAAGCGCAGCCATTGTCCCGCGCGCGGACGTTTTTTGTCTCCGCGCACCTCGGCCCTTTGCAGGTTAAGCCCAGTGGCCCTGCGGATGCCGACTAGGGGAGGGGATAGAAGTAGCTTAACCCGAGTCTGTCGTGTGCAGAATCGGGGCAGAGAGTTGCTTAACCGAGCTCGTCTTGCCGTAGAGCCGTGCTGGGCACTGAGGCTGGGACAGGCCCTGCCTGGTCCTCGACCCGGTGGACGCCCAGGTTGGTGAGGGGCGGGGCAACGCCGGTGTCCCGTGCGCGCATGCGCAGGGTCTAGGCGGGCCGCTGGGATGGCGAGTGTGGGTGGGCGATCTGGGACCTGCGTGGGCGGTGCTTCAGCTTCGGGTCGCAGAAGTTGGTGGTGATACTAGGGCATCTGCAGATCACGGGACTGTGCTCTGCGCACGTGTGCGGGTAACTGGTCGGGTGTTGCTCTTAGGATGCTCTGGGGAAGCCCAGGTTGGTGGAAGACAGGCTATATGCACGGGTGTGGGGAAAGATCCTGAGAACCCCGCCTCTCCCTCATCCAAGGTTGGAGGAGCTGAGAACGACTGGGTTGATGAAGTGCCCAGTTGCAGATTCTGGTTTTCGGAGGAGAGGGGCTCTGTCATTATTCCTATACTCTTGAGCAGGTGTTTGAGCAGGAAACACGAGATGGGAGGTGAGATTCTGGGTAGTTGACTCTAGGATCCTGGAAGAGACACCACTCTTTTTGCAGACCTGGGGGCGCCCTGGGTAGTGGACAGACTAAGTGGGAGTTGCAGTTTCTTGTCTTAGGAGAGGCAGCGCTACTTCAGCGACCCCGCCCCCACCGTCCCCCCGCCCCACGCCGTGAGACTGGCTGATGGACTGCAGACTCCTAGGTTGACGGAGAGACCAGAGCCTAGAGGCAGGTTCTAAGCAGAGGGCTTCCTACACATGTTGGAGATGTCTGAATGGAAAGCAGGAACTTGGACCAGTGATCCTGGGACCCACGTTGGATAGTGCAGAGTCCTAGGACATTCAAGTTTGGTGAAGACACTGGGTGGCAGGTACAGATTCGGAGCCCAGGAATGACAAGCTGTAGCCGCTACCATCAGACTGACAGCTGTTTGGGAAGGAAGTGGGATGCTGCCAGCACGATTATGAAGTAGGTGTTCCCAGGACCTTTGCTTGGGCTGCCTAGCTTGCAGGCGTGAGAATGCTCCAGGTGGTAGAGGAACAGAGTCTGGGCTGCAGATTTGGACCCGGAAGGGGCTGTATGCTAGGTGGCACCCAGGGGTTAACATTTGGGTTGGAGGAAGCAAAAGGACCCGGTTCCCATGGGAGCTGCTCTATCGTGAGTTTGAGAACCCCCAGGCTGGTGAGTGCCCAGGTCCTAGGCCTGATTCTGGAGTTCTCTGCTCCAGTTACCGTTTGGGTGTTCTGGAGCAATGGCGGTAAGCAGGCAGTGAGGCTGGAGACCTGAGAACCCTCACAGGGGCTGGTGGGTACTTGAGGTAGCCCAGGGAGGTTGAGGAACAGATTGGGAAGTGCAGCTTCTCGTCTCAGGAGCGGGAACTCGCACAGTGCCCCAGGCTGGCCGAGGGCCCAGGTCCTGGATGCAGATTCTGGGTGTGAGCCTGCTCTGCGTGCGTGGGTATGCCAGCAGGAGGAGGGAAGCTCGATGGGAGACCCCTGTGCGGTGGCTGCTGGAGTAGAGGCCTGAGGGCCCCAGTTTGGAGCTTTGGGTTCTGAACTTGGGAGGGCCAAGGCCGCGCTCTGCACATACACTGGCCTTTGGGCAGAATGGGCGCGTGGGCAGTCCTAGGACCCTGGTACTGCCTGAGGATGTCCAGGTGGGTGGAGGGAGTAGCTGCGGATTCTGGGCTGCAGAGGGGTAGGGCTGTGCCGGGTGCCCTCTGTGCACACGAGCAGGTACTTGGGTGAGAAAGGAGGAGCTGGAGGTGGGTATTAGAGGACGCTGGGGTCTTTGTGCCCCTGGCACCCCACTCACAGCCTGATGATGCCCAGGTTGGTGGAGAGGCAGGCTCTCCCTGAGCTGTAGGTGCCCAGGAAGATGTTCGGGAGGAATCTGGGCAGGTGCGACTCAAGTAGGGGCCTGGGGAGGTTGGTGGGGGAAGCAGTTTGGGTGCGGGTTCAGGGTACAGCTGCATTGTGAACTCACCTATACTGTTTTGAGTGAGAATCCAGTGGGGCTGAGGGGTGGGTAAGAGGGAGAGATGGGGCAGGGATGGCGTGTGGAGGTGGGGGATTTGCTGTTCTAGTCTCCGACCGAGAAACATCGAGTTGGTACAAAGACAACTGAGGTCCACATTCTGGCAGGTGCTGGTGTTTGTCGGGCAGCCCCCGGTCCCATGCCGGCTTTGTTTCTGACTCAGGCCTGAGGACACCCAAGTTGGTGGAGGAGCCAGGTCAGAATTACAAATTCGGGGCCCAGGAAGATTTGGGGTAGGGGAGAATCTGGACTGGCGCTCTTCTGGTAGAAGCCCGCCCACCCTAGAATGGTTGAGGGACCAGGTCCTGGGTGCAGCTGAGCTCTGCTTACACTTGGCTGTTTGAGCAGGAAGTGAGAGGCAATCCACCCGACAGGTGCTGGAGGGTCAGGCTTGTCAGTGGATCCTGGGAGGGGCGGGGCTACGTCATGAACGTCATGCGATTAGTCACGCATGGAGTTTGAGCCATCAAGCCCAGAGCCCTGCTGTTTGCCTTAGGAGGAGGTGCTGATTTGGGGCTGCAGATTCAGGTTGGGGGTAGTGGGTGCACACCAGGGGGTCCTTAATGTGCTGGGTGTCCGTAGGGGTCCCAGGATCCAGTGGGATAGAGAGGGACTGATTCGTGCTGCAGGTTTTGGTGATGGACGGAAGACCGCACTTGGGCATGTGGTGGGCCTCCAGGTCGGTGGTCCAGAGGCCCCAGACAGTGGAGGAGCTGCAGGCTAGAGCTGCAGAGCCTTGGCCTGGGAGAGGAACTGAGGGACTCTAGGTGCAAGCATAGCTGTTCAGGCAGGAATCTATCTGGGCAGGAGCCTCTAGAAGCACAGTTGCCATGGGTACTGCATCCCGGAAGCAGAGACTAATCCAGGGAGCGGGGAGCCACAGTGGACCTGCACGAAGATGCTGTACTCAGGGCTTCTCCCCTTGCAGCTCGGGACCTCAGGCCCCTGCCCGTGCCTGGAGGAGAGCATGGAAGAGCGGGATGAGAAGCCCCCGGGACCCCTGGAGGCCAGCGCGCAGGTGAGTGGAGCTTCCCTTCCCTTGGGAGACCCAGAGCTTGTCCCCACCCATGCCCCACAGCCTGATCCCCTGGGTTTGGGACACTGTCCAGCTCTCTTTGCAGTGTTTTGGGGGCTTCTGGTCCCTCCCGATCAGCAGGCTTCTGACACACACTATACATTTTATGGGGCTCCCTGCATTTCCTCACCCTCTTAACCCAAATAACTCTTTCTGGAAGGAATTTGGCATCCTGTATCCAAAGCCCTTAGCCAGTGACTCACAGCTTTGCTTGAGAATAAGCAATTGGAAAGAATGTTTGTGAACGTGCAATGCAAGAGGAAAGTTAAATGAGTTCTAGTAAAAGACCATGAAATGGAATTCACTGTAGCCATTGATAGGATAAAAAGATATTTATGATCTATGTTAAGTAAATAGCATTTTGAAATGATTAAAGAAAGGATGTAGTTTGCGTGTGCATAGAAAATACATGATATCAGTTAACAAAGATTATCTGTAAGTTATGTTCCCAGTGACTTTATGTTTTTAGTTACTTATCTATACTTTTGTACTTCTGTACAACACATTTTAAGGTTAGGAAATTAATGATTTAAAGCATTTTCTTTGAGAAAATTTCATTTCTTAAAGATGTTAAATTAGAATTTCACCTTTCCCTTCCTGGACAGTTCAATCCTGAAGCTATTAGGTGGGGCAGAGCCAGGTAGGCGTCTGCAGTTGAGGGAGGGCTGCCTGCTGTGGGGTGGCACAGCTTCATCAGGGTGACAAGGGCATCCATGTGTGAGGGCGTCGGTGACCCAGTGGGGTGAGGTAAGTGTCCACACGGAGGAGGAGGTTCTGGTTTGGGGTGACACGGTCAGCGCAGGTGAGAAGAGCATCCAGAGAGGGGATGCCCTGGTGTGGGCAGCCCAAGTGCAGTGAGAGTGTCCACGCAAGGGGTGGTCCAGCTTAGGGTGTCCGAGCCAGAGCCGGGTGAGACGGGCATCCGTGTTGGAGGTGGGGTGCATCCTGGTGTGGCTGAGCAGGTTGAGGGCATCTGACTCGACATGGAGTATCAGCTCAGACGAGGACATCCACACGGAGTCCAAGGCCAAGTGACTCGAGAGTGAGTCCCTGAGAAGAGGCCACCTAACCTGCAGAGTCAGAGCAGAGGCAGGGTGACGAGGGCCCCCTGGCAGAGGCCGGCCCCGTGTCGGGCAGCAGAGCCCAGGTGGGCCTGCCGAGGAGAACTGTGTAGGAGAGGCAGTGGCGGTAGAAATGGGAGATTAGTTACTTACAGGGGGGTCAGTCAGATAAACAAATCAAATAAGGGTCATGGTGAAACTGCTAGGTGGCGTTTCGTGGGGGCTTCTTGGAGCTCCAGTTCTTTATGTCTCAGCGTAGAAAGAATTCAGCGAGAGGCAAAGTAAGAGATGAGGAGTGATTTATTAGAACAGGACGCTTGTGAGGCTTACAGGTAGGCGGGCAAGAGGGTGCCGTGCCCCCCAAATTTAGTGGGCTACAGTTTTATAATCAAAGGAAAAGTGGGGAGGGGGAAAAGACCACCTTCTTCCTCATTCTTGAGTAGATCTCACGCTTCCATCATCAGTTCTTCCTCCGTGTCGGGCAGGGGCGTTTTCTTGTCCCTACATGGTCAAGCCGGGACTGTCGTGGCACAGTGGAAATGAGCAAAAAGGCAGTACATATGCTAAAAATAGTAACTCATCTCAGGTTTTAGTATAATGCCACCTTTTCCTCACATTTTTGTTTTTAGTGCACACAGAGGAGCATGTTCTAGGAATCATTAACTTACTGAGCTCACTGGGCAGGATGTGGGTCTCACGCCACCATTGTTTTATTGTTTGAGGGCATGCCTCATGCTTCTGTTGCATGGTTTTGTTGCTAAGCGAGCCTGCTTGGTTTTGTGGTTAAGCAAACCTGCTTTCTTGAGTGATCATTAACTTACAGGGGTCTCCCATACTTCTTTCTTTACTTACAATCCCCTAGTGGCATTAACTATTTAATTATCTACTTTGTCCCTTTACTCTGTCCTTATCAGTCAGTGGGAGGCAGGGTTCTCGCCGTCAGCTGTGGAAAGAGAGGACTTTGGAATGATCTTGGTGGTGATCAGTGGAATTGGAGGTATTGGGGTGGCTCCTGGTTTTCAGTATATGTAGATGTAGAAATACATACAGATGTGTGCCTCTGTGTGTGTGTGTACATACAGATATACACATATGTATTCCCTGTCTCTGTCCACTGTGAGGGCCTGAGAGCAGTGACATTCTGATACCAGTGTGCACCCCTAGTGCCCAGATCTCAACTTCTAAATATGCCACAGGTTTTATGAGTTTACTGTTAATGGGTATTTAGTGTTCCGTTTTTTGCTGTTACAGGCAGCACTGCTATAAATGTTTTTGATTATATAAATGATTCCTTGTACACGTACACAAGAGTTTCAGAGAGAGAAGTTAGGCAAATATAAATTTACATACATTTGCATTCACATCTTTATCAAAAGTACAGGTAAAATGAGTTTTGATGTGACCATTGGTATTGTACTTTAAGCCAGTAACTTCAGGTGTTTTCTGGGAATCCTAGTGGTCCTTTCACCATCTTCTTCTATGTTATACAACTGAATTAGCAATCTACTCATGATGATTTTTACTTTCATCAAATATTTATTGATGGACTAACCAATGTAAGGCCCTGTGTGAGGTGCTGGGGAAAAAGACAGGCTCTCACAGACAGAAAGGCTACATAGATAGAAAAAGCAAAAACATCTTCCTTCTTGTATGAGTTATCGGGTTGCATCTCTCAAACTTAGCAGCTTAAAGCAACGAACATTTTTTATCTCACACAGTATCTGAGGGTCAGGAATCTGGGAGCAGCTTATCGGGATGTTTCTGGCACTCGGGGTCCCTGGTGAGGCTGCAGTAAGTTGTTGGCTGGGGCTGCTGCCTTTGGAAGGCTTGCGTGGGTAGGGGATCCACTTGCAAGCTCACTCACGTGGCTGTTGGCGAGAGGCCTCAGTCCCACACCACGTAGACCTCTCCCCAGGGCTGCTCACAACACAGCAGCTGGTTTCTCCCAGAGCAAATGATCTGAGAAAGATGAGAGAGAGAGAGGAAGAGGGGAGGGGAGCGGGAGCTTGCACGCTTAATTACACACAGCCAAGATGGAAGCCACCGTGTCTTTTATCATTTGATCTCAGAATGACACACCATCGCTTCCTCTGTAGTCTGTTGGTCGCACAGACCTACCCTGGTACCAGGTGGGTAAGGACTACATAAGGCTGTGAATACCAGGAGGAGTGGCGGTCACCGGGGGCCACCTTGGAGGCTGGCTTCCACACTTCTCAACTCTGAACGGCCTCTAGTTCATTTTAATCGTTATCAGAAGACGCACGGGTGCTTTGGGCCTGGAGACGGTAAGGAGAGCCCTGGCAGGGAGAGACAACCAGGGAGCCCAAGTCTTGGCTTTGAATGAGGGACACTCAAGGAGAGACTGTATTGAGACATCACCTGAGAGGTTTCAGTGACTTACATACCTGGAGGTAACTCGGCCTTGAGGCGACTCTGAACCCTGCCTGCCTTCAGGGTCCGGCCAAGGTGGTGGCGGAGCCTCGCCTGTTCCCTGTCAGTTTCAACATCGGAGCCGGGCAGGTTGTTGATGAATTGGTGACCCGGTGCTGGAGGGTCTGTTCTGTCCATCTGAGGAAAGTTGAGAATTTTCATAGATAATGGTGTGGGATGGGAGAGAGAATTTTCTTGTGCATGAGAACTAGTGAGACGGAGGATCTCTGAGAAAATCAGGCAGGGGAACCTTCAGCTTTTGGTTTGAATACGGGTTGCTTTTACTCCCTCTCAAATTAGTAATTAAGAAACTCTGTGCCCTCCAAATGGCCCCTGTACATCACTTCCCTTGAGCTGAAATGTGAACTCTGCCCTACATCTCCTGTGGGCCATAAGAGAAATTAACACACCAAGGAGGGAAATTCTCCTAGTGCCATGCCTATTAGAGTTAATATCCTGAACCTCCTCACAGATGTAGGAGTTTCCCAAATACAAAGCTTGGAGAATTGAGTTCAGTAATCATTCTGTGATTTGACTGGAAGCTTTTTTTCCCCCAAGAACCACCGCCCATCCCCTGAGTTAGGTATGTTTGGTCAACTCTGTATACAGGAGAGCCAGTAGCAAATAGTCCTAGGACTGATTTGAGCAAGGGTTCACTGTGAAGGGGACAGGCCACTCCATGAGGGCTGTGCTTGTCTCTCTTCCTTGGCCCTGGATCACACATGTTTCCACCCATGTCGCAGAGAGAACGGTTATTATCTCTTGCCTGTAACTCTTCTCCACGTCAACAGGCTTCTCCAAGTCAACAGGCTAATTCCTATTCCAATTCTGTAAAGTACACGAAGAAAAAGGAAACCGTTTCTTCATTACATGGAGAGGTGATTGTTGAACAAAAGGGATACTTTTTTAAATGCTCCAGAAGGACATTATACTAAGTGAAATAAGCCAGACACAGAAAGGCAAATACTGCATGATCTCACTTATGTGTGGAACCTAAAAGAGTCCAACTCGTAGAAGCAGAGAGTACAGTGGTGGTTGCCAGGCAGTGGGGGAAATGGGAAGATGTTGGTTAGATGTTGCAAAGGGTCAGTTATGTGGGATGAGTAAGTCCTGGGGAATCTAATGTACAGCATGGTGACTAAAGTTAACAATATTGTATTGTGTCCTCGAAATTTGCTGAGAGTTGATCTTGAGTGTTCTGACCATATGAAAAAAATCGTAACTGTGTACAATTTTTATTTGTCAGGTATACCTCAGTAAAGTTGTAGAATAAAATAAATTGTAAATAGTGAAAAAGAATAAAAATAAAAATGCTCCAGAGCACACAGAAGTGGGAGTAAAGGCTTTTCATTCCAGTTATATATCCAAAACCGTGCGCTTATCTCTAGCCTTGTCACATTCAGACAACTCACGTTGTGCTCCTGGTCAGTACTGAGGAGAATACAAAGGTGAAAACTATACAGTTCTTTACAGTTTAGGATTCATGACCCAGGTATATAGACATGGAATTAATTCGAGGAGAATGATTTTACTGGTACAGTTAGGGTCCAATAAAAACAGCTAAGAAACTAAGGGAAGAAGAGACAAGACTTTGTGCTATCTGGGAACGCTTCATGGAAGAGGTGGCATTTGCTCTGGAGCTTGAATGATCAGATTTTGAGCGATGGGGCCATGGAAAGGGGAGGAGTTCACATCAGGCAATCAGTGTTTGGACCATCTCTGGTGAACTCCATGGACTTCAATGAGTTTACGAAACTTTATTACCATTTATTTCTGTGTGGGTAAAATTGACATGTCACTCCCTTCTTCAAAAGAGTTTAGATAATTGTGTGAGATAGTCTGTGTTGAAGTACTCTGTGTGTTGTTAAACACACTAGCAAATGATAGGTATTATCTGAAGGAAACCGCAGGAGCTAAGATGTAAATACAGGAGACATTCCTAAAATGGTTGGTAATCCGAAGTGGATAGAAGGAGTGGGTGGGTGTAGGTGTGTGTGTGTGTGTGTGTGTGTACATACTTTTGAGACAACACGGTTGTTTTGTTTTGTTTCTTTGGCCGCATTGTGCAGCATACAGGATTCTAGTTCCCTGACCAGGGATCGAACCCAGGCCTCCTGCATTGGGAGAGTTGGAGTCTTAACCACTGGACTGCCAGCGAAGTCCCGACAACATGGTTTTTGAGCATTTAGTTTGAGAGAGTAAGTTGGGGGTAGGTTCTGGAGGCTGATGCTTTTTCTGAGAAGAAAGGGCGCCCAACAGAGGTTTCTTCTAACCAGAGGAGGGACTTGAACTCAGCAAAGACTTGGTGCCTTTGGGGACCAAAGGACAATGTGAAGGCTCAGGTAGCACATTCCGTGTGGTTGTTTTACTGTCAACACACGTTTATGAAGTGGCTACCATGTGTCAGTACAGTCGGTCCTCCATATCCTAGGGTTCTGCAGATTCAACCAACCCAGGATCAAAAAAATTTTTTTTAATTCCAAAGAGTTCCAAGAAACAGAACTTGAATTTGTTGCTTGCCTGGCAACTCTTTCCATCACATTTGCATGGCATTTACATAGCACTGACATTGAATGGGGTATTATAAGTAATCTAGAGATGATTTAAAGTAGACGGGAGGATGTATGTTGGTTATATGCAAGTACTGCGCCATTTTTATATAGGAGACTTGAGCATCAGTGGATTTTGGTATCAGTGGGGGTCCTGGAACCACCCCCGCCCCGCCCCAGGACACTGAGTGATGACTGTGCTGATTGAAGCACAATGAAACCATGCTAAATAGGAGAGAGGAGAGCTCAGCTCTTATGGAACCCACTCTAGTGGAAGTTGGATTTTTTTTTTTAAAGGTATAAATATATGTGTGATGCAAAGAAATGAAAGCAAAGTGGCGGAATTGACTTATGGGCTGGTGGCAGGAAAGGACATTTGGTGCAGAGAAGGCCGTGAGCAGAAGTGATCTCCCTTTTGTTTTCCTTGTGAAAACTTTTAAATCATAAGATGTTGAAAGCAGTTTTGATTAAAGAGAAGGTGCATCCATATTCCCCGAGTAAAATTGTTTTAGCAGTTGTGGCAGATAAGGAGCATTTTGGGGTTTTGTCTTTACTAGCACCTCCTGAATTAGAAACATGAAGTCTTTCAGTTCTTGGCTTTGTTTCTTAACTGGTCTTAAATGTTAAAAACAAACAAAAAATGTGAAAGATTATGTAATAATTTAAAATACAGTCCAGTGTTTCTAGGTTTTCCTTTCTTGAGAAACTTCTCATTTCCCAGGTAGTTTTAGATTATAGGATGAGTTAACTTCTGGCCCTTAAGTTGTTAGAATGCAACGTGTGCCACTTTTGTAGCAAGAAAAGACAGCTTTGGTGTTGTCACACATTAAGAATGCAATTTCTCTTAGTAGCCGAGTTTCCATGATATTTGAGTCCGTTAGCAGTTTGGGGTCAAAACTTGTGGCTCCTTGGGGCTATCTGTAGTTTTGTTGTTGTTATTTTAGCCTTGTGAGTTAGATTTGTATGTTTTTGTTCCTTGGCCTTTGGAGCTATTTTGTAATGCCCAGGCAGCCATGTTAAGGCAGTTTAACCATCCTGGCATTTGTACTCAACAGTAATGCAGGTAATTAGCAGTTAAGCTTTCACGTTGGGCCACCTTTACATTGCAACAACTCCAGTTCATTAAATACTCAGCGTTACCCTTAGTACCTGCCCAGGAATTATAGAGAGGTGTTTTTAGGCTTGGAGAAATCCTTTTCTGACTTTAAGCTAGCTACTTTTCATGACCCTTCCCAATGCAATGGTGAAATTTTATCTAGGTTGATAAGGGAGGGAAATTGGCACACCTGTGAAAAGTACAGTAGTTTATCTCCTTTTAGTTTATGATTGAGACTGAGTGATAACTGAGTTATAATCAAGAATCAACAGTAAAATCATCCCTCGATATCCGAGAGGGATTGGTTCCAGGAGTCTCCATGTATACCAACATCCTCAGATGTGGTTACACATTCGTGGATTCAACCAACCAAGTGTTGGGTAGTACTGTTCATACTTATTGAAAGAAATTCACATATAAGTGGACCTGCGCAGTTCAAACCCATGTTGTTCACGGGTCAACTGTACTTATTTCTCAGTGTTTGAAGATTTAAGAAGGAACAAAGTACACAGGCATACGCTGGAGATACTGCGGGTTCGGTTCCAGACCACCGCAGTAAAGTGAATATCGAAATAAAGCGAGTCATGTGAATTTTTTGGTTTCTCAGTGCGTATAAAAGTTACGTTCACGCTATACTGTTGTCTCTTAAGTGTGCCAGAGCATTATGTCTAAAAAATGTACATACCTTAATTTAAAAATACCTATTGCTAAAAAAAATGCTAACCATCATCTGAGTCATATCTTGTAGCTGCTGGAGGGTCCTGCCTCACTGCTGGTGGCTGCTGACTGATCAAGGTGGTGGGCGCTGAAGGTTTGGGGAGCTGTGGCAATTTCTTAAAATAAGACAGTGATGAAGTTTGCCTCATCCACTGACTCTTTCTTTCTCGAACAGTATTTCCATAGCATGGAGTGCTGTTTAGTAGCATTTAGCCACAGTAGAACTTCCTTCAAAATTGGAGTCAATTCTCTCAAACCCCGCTGCTGCTTTATCAACTATGTTTATGTCATATTCTAAATCCTTTGTTGTCATTTCAGCAATCTTCTCAGCATCTTCACTGGGAGTAGATTCCAGCTCAGGAAACCACTTCCTCTCCTCATCCACAAGAAACAACTCCTCATTCATTAAAGTTTTTCCATGAGATTGCAGCAATGCAGTCACATCTTCCGGCTCCACTTCTAATTCTAGTTCTCTTGCTGTTTTCACTTCATCTGTGGTTACTTCTTCCACTGAAATCTTGAACCCCTCAAAGTCATCCATGAGGGTTAGAATCAGCTTCATCCAAACTCCTGTTAATTAGCAGGAACTCCTGTTCACATTAACTCCTGTTAATGTTGGTATTTTGACCTCTTCCCATGAATCACGAATGTTCTTAATGGTATCTGGAATGGTGAATCCTTCCCAGGAGGTTTTCAATTGACTTTCTCCAGATCCACCAGAGGAATCACTGTCTATTGGCAGCTATAACCTTATGAAACGCATTTCTCGAATAATAAGACTTGACAGTTGAAATGATTCCTTGCTTCACGGGCTGCAGAATGGATGTTGTGCTAGCAGGCATCAAAACATTAATCTCATTGTACATCTCCATCAGAGCTCTCAGGTGAGCAGTAATTTTTTTTTTTTTGCGGTACGTGGGCCTCTCACTGCCGTGGCCTTGCCCGTTGCGGAGCACAGGCTCCGGACGCACAGGTTCAGCGGCCGTGGCTCACGGGCCCAGCCGCTCCGCGGCATGTGGGATCTTCCCGGACCGGGGCACGAACCCGTGTCCCCTGCATCGGCAGGCGGACTCTCAACCACTGCGCCACCAGGGAAGCCCAGCAGTAACGTTTTGAAAAGAATCTTTTCTTCTGAGCAATAGGTCTCAACAGCGGGCGTAAACTATTTGGTAAACTATGTTGTAAACAGATGTGCTGTCATCCAAGCTTTGTTCTTCCATTTATAGAGCACAAGTAGAGTAGGTTTAATATAATTCTTAAGGGCCCTACGATTTTCAGAATGGTAAATGAGCATTGGCTTTAACTTAGTCACCAGCTGCCTTAGCCCATAACCAGAGAGTCAGTCTGTCCTTTGAAGCTCTGAAGCCAGGCATTGACTTTTCCTCTCTAGCTATGAAAGTCCTAGATGGCATCTTCTTCCAACCTAAGGCTGTTTTGTGTACATTGAAAATCTGTTGTTTAGTGTAGCCTCCTTCATGAATTACTTAGCTAGATCTTCTGGGTAACTTGCTGCAGCTTCTCCATCGGCACTTGCTGCTTCGCTTTGCACTTTTAGGTTACGGAGGCGGCTTCTTTCCTTAAACCTCAAGAACCAACCTCTGCTGGCTTCAGACTTCTCTTCTGCAGCTTCCTCACCTCTCTCAGCCTTCACAGAAATCAAGAGAGTTAGGGCCTTGCCCTGGAGGAGGCTTTGGCTTAAGGGAATGTTGTGGTTGGTTTGATCTTCTGTCCAATTCACTCACACTTTCTCCATATCAGCAATAAAACTGTTTCTCTTTCTTGTCATTTGCGTGTTCACTGGAGTAGCACTTTTCATTTCCTTCAAGAACTTTTCCTTTGCATTCACACCTTGGCTGACTGGCGCAAGAGGCCTAGCTTTCAGCCCGTCTCAGCTTTCGACCTGCTTTCCTCACTAAGCTTAATCCTTTCTAGCTTTTGATTTAAAGTGAGAGATGTATGCATGGCTCTTCTTTTCACTTGACCACTTAGGGGCCATTGTAGGGTTATTAACTGGCCTAATTAAATATTGTTGTGTCTCAGGGAATAAGGAGTCCTGAGGAGAGGGAGAGAGACGGAGGAAGGGCTGGTCAGTGGAGAAGTCAGAATATACACAACATTTATGGGTTAAATTTGCCCTCTTATTTGGACACAGATTGTGACACCTCAAAACAGTTACAGTAGTAACATCAAAGATCCCTGATCACAGATCACCATGACAAATATAATAATAATGCAGAAGTTTTAAATATTTTGAGAATTAGCAAACTGTGACACATAGACATGAAGTGGGCAAATGCTATTGGGAACATGGCACCAATAGACTTGGTTGATGTAGGGTTGCCACAATCTTCAATTTGTAAAGTGCGTATCTGTGAAGCGCAGTAAAGTGCAATAAGATGAGGTATGCTGGGGGGAATTCCCTGGCCGTCCAGTGGTTAGGACTGTACCTTCACTGCTGAGGGTGTGGGTTCAGTCCCTGGTTGGGGAACTAAGATCCTGCAAGCTGTGGCGAGGCCAAAAAAAAAAAAAAAAAAAGTATGCCTGTCCTTGAACAGAATGTCATTTGACAGGATGAGTCATTGTACTCGGTAGTAAAAACTTCAAGAAGCCACAAAGGAATTATCTTGTTTCAGAGTGATTTTTTCAAGAGGGAAACATTTTTTGCTGTTTGGTAAATATTGAATTAAGGAAAAGAAATGTCATTAAAAAATGGATACCATGTTGAAACACAGACTGTGAACCTGCACCTCCATTCTGCTTTCCCAAAATATAACTGCTTTTAATGCTTTTGAGACTGTCCTTCCGGACTTTTCTGGGCATGTTTATATTTTATAAAAATTTATTCATGGTCTATATACGGTTCTTAATTTTTTCACTCCACAATATATTATAGACATCTTTCTGTCCTTTGTATGCATCAATCCATGCAAATCTATCTTTTCTTCTCTTGGCCGCTAAATAATATTCGGTTATCTGGATGAAGCATAATTTATTTAACCAGGCACTTACTGATGGACACTTAATCTCCCCTCCCATTTTTGCTATGATAATGTAACTCTTTAATGGGATTTCTTGTACCTACATCTAAGTGTTCTTTCTTTCCTTCTTTCTTTCTTTTCTTTCTTTCCTTCCTTCCTTCCTTCCGCATGTTTTGCAGGATCTTAGTTCCCCGACCCGGGATTGAACCTGTGCCGGGCAGTGAAAGCGCTGGGTCCTAACCACTGGACTGCCAGGGAAGTCCCTAAGTGTGCTTTCTGTTATTTCCTAAGGAAATACTATCAAGAAGACTTACTGGATATTACATTTTTAAAATATTTCCATTAAAAAAACAAAAATAAAAGCAAAGAGTATATGTAAAAATGGATGAAATCTGGATAAAGTCGGTACCTGAGTTAAAAATGTTGAACCGATATCAGTTTCCTGGTTTTGACAATGCACTGTGGTTACATGTGATAGTATCATTGGGAGAAACTGGGTGAAGGGTACACAGGAACCCTCTCTGTTCTGTTTTTGTAAATTCTTGTGAGTCTTAAACTATTTCAAAATAAAATGTTATTTTAAGAAATATATTGCCAATCCAGGGAGGTTGTATCAACTTAAATTTCCACTAGGAGTATATGAAGCTCTTGACCCGTGGGCCACCAGGGCAGGAGTCATTAGCAACAGGCCGAAGAAACAGTCCATGTGGTTGGGATATTGGTTACATACAGGGGTTTGAGCAGATAAGTAAATATAAATAGGATAATGGGACGCAGAGAAGGAAGGTACAAATATAGAAAGTGGGAAGGCTAGAATTGTTGAATTGTAATTATTGCTGTGAATTTAATGGTCTCTAAGGTATAGAGGTGTCATAGAAATAGAGATGTGATTTTATCTGATTGAAAGAGATGAGCATCTTTTTGTATATTCACTGGCCATTTTATTTCTTCATAGTTGAGTTGCCTGTGTATTTTCCTTTGTCTATTTTTCTTTCTTTCTGATTCAGAGGAAATCTTAACAACATAGATTCTTATTGGTGGTGCCTTTATCGGTGGCACTTTTTGCCAAACATTTTATGAAGTTAATTTGTTGATCTTTGTTTTTATCATTCTTTGGTCTTGCTGTATTACGTGTTATTTCCTTACAATTCCATGATCCAGGAATTCAGGCAGGGATTTAAGCTGGACAGTTCTTTTCTTCTGCATCGTGTCTGGGGTCACTCAGCTCCGTTCAGCTGGTAGCTGGGCTGGGCTGGAAGGTGCACAAAGACATCATGCTGTTTCTGATGCCTCTTGCTCTTCCAGATGTCCCCTCTCTCTCTCCACATGCTCAGCTTGAGCTTACCAGTGGGAAGGAGCAGAAGTTTGGTAGGTGGGATGTGTTAAAACAGATGGCCTGTCAAATCCTAGCCAGCTCACAGTGGGAGTTTTGAGCCATGGCTTAGCTCCCTGATTATTTTCCTTTTTCTCATCTGCTTTGCCTTCTCAGGACTGTCTCCTTCCTCAGGAGATTATCGTCAAGGTCGAGAGAGACGATGCCGGGTCACTGGCCGTTGCATCCCAGGTGAGTTGGACAGGGCCTCTGTCTTCACCTCGAGAAATGTGCATGGCTGGTGGGTGGCAGAAGCCACATTGAAGTGAGCTGGGAAGTGAGTAGAAAATGGGGAAATAGAGATAAGAGTGGGCAACTTTTTACAAAAAGTTGGTTATCTATAAAAGATTGAAGAGAGTGATAACTGCAAGGAAATCTGAGGTTGAGGGTTGTTGTCTTTTATCCCCTAAAGGTTTGAAAGGATTTGGCTTGGTTTAAATGGTTGCAGGAAAGAGTAAGTGAAGGAAAAGAAGTTAACGGTCAGGAGAGAGAGGAGATAAAACTGTAAAGCAGAACTCACAGATACAGAGAATAAACTAGTGGTTACCAGTGTATGGGGGTGCAGTAGAGGGGTGGAGGAGTGAGAGGTACAAAGTATTGGGAGTAAGATAGGCTCAAGGATGTATTCTACAACGCGGGGAATAGAGCCAATATGTTGTAATAACTGTAAATGGAAAGTAACGTTTCAAAATTGTATAAAAATTAAAAATGGTAATTTAAAAAAGAAGACAAAAGCGATAAAGCAGAGTCCTTGATTAGTGCCAGGGGAATTAATTCAGAGCATATGTGAATGCATTAACTCTATTAGAGGAAGAAGGGCTCATGTAAGAAAAATGAGGTTGAGGGAATTATCTGAAGGCTTGTGATTTTCTCCGTGAACAGTCAGGTGAAATTATCTTTCGAGCACGTGGGTGGGACTTGGAATGGAGAGATGTTTGACTAGAGTAGAGAAGGCTTAAAATAGTGATTTGGATTATGAGAGACAGGCTGCTCCAGGAGGTATAATAGGGTTGCTGGTCAGTGCGAAAAGCTCATTCTGAGATAGTGACTGTTTTTAAAATTTATTTATTTATCTGTTTATTGGCCGTGCCACACAGCTTGTGGGATCTTAGTTCCCCAGCCAGGGACTGAACCCGGGGCCTCGGCAGTGAGAGCGCAGAGGGATTCCCGATAGTGACTGTTAATAATACTCTATTCAGCTGCTTTTGTGGGTTTTCTTTCCCTGTGGCATTCGGTAACCTACTTTCCATGGAGAGCAGATTTGACATTCAGATTTGTTTAGTTTTTGTAGCCAGGTATATTCAGTGGAAGCCCCATAGGTCACGGTAATATTCGAAAGAGAATTTTTGAATATATCAAATAGAAAGAAATAAGGTGAGTGATCCACAGGCTCTCACCTGAATAATGAAGATGGGAAAGATAAAAGAGGATGCTAAACAGAAAGGAAAAGACTACAGACTGGAGGATAGTGACAGTAGATATTTTAGTAAAGGCCCCAAACCAGCAGAGAATGAGAGGAGTAAAGGGAGCGATTAAGCAAGTAAAGTGGAGAATTCTGATGTCGTAATGAAAGAGTGAGCTATTCTGGGTGTGCGACTTGAGAGGTGGAGTACTTTATGGTGATTTCAAGATCTGGGGTCTCACACTAAGAATGAGGGGCTGGGAGTTGGGCTGGCCGTATGAGTTGATGACTGAGAACATAGTCTGTGATGTTAGGGAAACTTGAGGTTGCATCCCAGTCACTAACCTTAGGCCTATGTGTTAATTTCTCCGACCTTCTAGCTCTTCATCTGAAAAATGTTGCTGCTCATGGTATTTTCTCACAAGGGGCCTTGTGAGAATTAAGTGAGCGATAATTTACGCAACATGCTGAGCACCCTGCCTGATACCACATAGTAAGTGCTTCACGAAAGTCAGTTATTTTTATATTATTACCAGAGGACTCTACATGTGGATGCTATAGACTGCGCAAGACGAGACAGTACACGTTCTTGAATTAGCGGATAAATCCTGGGTATTATAAATCTTCAGTGGTTGGGGGCATGGGTGGTGTTCAAGAAGTTGGTACAACAGAGCTCCAAGAAGTGAGGTAAATGGCATGAATTTCAGGGTAACTGGGAGCACACACACCCTCCTCCCCCTCTGATGCTGAGACCCCTGGGATGGGAGAGCACGACCACCCTGAGCCTGTGAGGACTTCAGAGGAGGGAGTCCTCAGGGGGGAAGTGTAGGTTTCTGTTAACACAGGGATGTAGAGAGAATATTTGGTGAAGATGTAGGATTTCTTTCTTTTTTTTTTTTTTTTTTTTGCTGTGCTGGGTCTTTGTTGCTGCATGCGGGCTTTCTGTAGTTGCGGTGTGCGGGCTTCTCATTGAGGTGGCTTCTATTGTTGTGGAGCATGGGCTCTAGGTGCGTGGGCTTCAGTAGTTGCAGCGCGTGGGCCCTAGAGCATGCGGGCTTCAGTAGTTGTGGTGTATGGGGTCAGTAGTTGTGGCTCGTGGGCTCTAGAGAGCAGGCTCAGTAGTTGTGGCGCACGGGCTTAGTTGCTCCACAGCATGTGGGATCTTCCGGGACCAGGGCTCAAACCCATGTCCCCTGCATTGGCAGGCGGATTCTTAACCACTGCGCCACCAGGGAAATTCCGGATTTCATTATTATAGAAGAAGAGTTCCCAAGGGCACAGTTGAAGGGTTTGGGAAGAAATTTTGAGGGCTTGGGTGTAGGGGACAGGTGAGAGGAAGAATAGAATAAGAGGGATAGAAGTTCAGAAACAGCCAGTATCCACACGCTGAAGGACCTTTTCAAGTGGGTATGTGATGGGCCTTGTGCGATTCAGGTGAGAGGAAAGGATTTCCGTCAGAATTTGAACCAGGATTATTTTGATATATTACAGAGTCTACTGATATACTGTTGATTCACTTACTGAAATAATTTACCAAATATATAATTAGTCTATACTATACACCAACACTGTACTAAGCTCTGGGGCTTAGTACATGCCCTCATGGATTACAGCCTAGTGACAAAGATGACCATTATGCAAATGATAAGAAAGCGTGGTGAGTCTTAAGATAGAAATTCCTGGAGCTTTGAGAACATATAGCCTGGGGTGCAGTGGGGGGTGCTAATCTAGTCTAGTATTATTTATTTAACATTTGAAGAAGTTTGATATTAAAGGGACATACATTAAACAGTGAAGGGGAGTGTTTATTAAAAGGAAGCATGTATTGGAGGTTGAAAAACAGTACGTATAGATCCATGTTCAACACGGGGCAGTTTGCAAGTGATTTTTCTTTTCTTTTCTTTTTTTTTTTAAGTATTAGATCAATGTTTTTATTAAGATCTTAAAAAAAAATATGACCTGAAAGAATAACACATATATTTGTAGGTTCTTCTGGCTGAACTTTCTGTTTCTTTAAACTGCTGCTTAAAAATATTTACCTAATTGTTATTACCTATAAACGGCATTGTGGTTCTGATTATTTTCTTTGACTCAGTTCATCCTTGTAAGATCTTCAGTCCTGAAGAAATGGCACAAAACGAATAATGAGAAATAACAAATGATATTTCTGAATCCCATTTTGGGGTAACTGTGAAAACCTTTGAGATTTTAGTGAAATTTATGGGCCACAACTTAGAAAAAGGTACAGCAGCATTTTGCATGGAGTTTCTTGGGATTCAGGGACTTCGTGTCCTATGCATGAACCACAGCTTAAGAACACCCCATCTATTTAAAAAGCCTTGGCTAGTGGCATTTGACTTCTGTGGTTTTTGCTACCTTTGGGTAAGGACAGATCACCTCCAGCACTTTTTTGGAACAAAATTCCTGCCCAAAAGTCTTAGAAGGAGGTTCTTTCCTGCTTAGAGGAGGCAGTCCAAGAGACCCCTTTTACATGGCAGTAATGACAGGCCCTATGGTGCAGCTCATAGTGTGGACAAAATAGAAATGTTTTCTGAAGACTTAAGAATTCAGGATAAAGGTTTCATTGGCTGTCACTTATTTTTTGAGGCTCCTCAAACCTAATCATCCTGATAATAATTCCCAGCCTTTGTTTTTTTAGTAAACTCTGGTAATGGCTCTTCATATATCATTACAATTCATTCACTCAACAGCACAATGAATTGGGTATCATTAAGCCTAATGAATAGAAATGGAATAAACTCACCATTAATAGATGATCAGATTAGATATATTTAAAAAAAAAATTCAGACATAGGCTCTTAATAGATAAGAAAACCCACGCCTCTTTTCCATATCCAGTGCTCTAAACCTGTACATACTGCCTTTCATTAAGGCCCACATTTCATTTTCTGTCTCAGGCATCAGTAAAGCCTGTGTGCCAAATCTGGCCCGTCACCTGTTTTTTGAAAATAAAGTTTTATTGTAACACAGCCACATCCATTTGTTCGTGTATTTTCTGTGGCTGCTTTCTTGCTATAGCAGCAGAGCTGAGTAGTTGTAATAGATAGAGACTGTATGGCTTGCCAAGCCTAAAATATTTGCTCTCCGACCTTTGAGAGAAAAAGTTTGCTGACCCTGTTCTGTTAGTTTCTCGGGAATTTGGAGGGAATTCCTAAGTAGGAATTCTATATTCACCAATGCAAAAATCAGAATAAGCATTTTCTTTAAGGTCAACAAGAGAGAAAACAATTTACGTCAGCTCTTAGCTGGTGTTCTTCTTTGGGGTTATATAAATAGGTCCAGCATCCAAAACCCAAAGGGGCTCACCTAGAAGGTACCTGTATCCCTTGACTAGAATCCTTTGAACGTTTATCATCTCAGGACAATTTCCAGGCCATCAGGTTTTCTTTCTTCCACCTGTCAAACTTTTCCTCTGTGAACATTGGAAGGAAATGATACCCAGCTGAGCAGGAATGTGTGTCCTGTTTTAGGAAGGAGTGAACTTCCATAGAGTGACTGTGGACTTCACTCAGGAGGAAGAAGGCACTTTGAACCCTGCCCGGAGGACCCTGGACAGAGATGTGATCCTGGAGAACCACAGGCACCTAGTCTCTTGGGGTAAGAGTACAGTCCCCTTTAATGAAGTCTATGTATTGAAATGATTTCTCATTTCCATTGATCAAGAGCTAGGGAATTCAGAGGCCAGAATGATTTTGGCCACACATAGATTGCATTTGTGCTTTTTATTCCCCAGTGAAGATTTAGTTTTAATTTGTAGGGTAGCAAAGGTACAGATTCTTGGGTTTGAGCTTATGCGGTCTTCTTGGCTCCTAAAGGCCAAGGACTGGGACCAAATTCTGCAGTGATTTTCTTTTGTCCCCAGCCCAAATACCCAAAGTCCTGTATCTTTCCCTATCGGCTTTTCAAACCAGATGCAGTCTCCTAGTTGGAACAAGGGGATAAGTATAAAAAGAGTTTCTCAACATGCATATCCAGGTGAGAAACAGACATTTGGGAGTCATTACAGGTATAGAAGATTTGTTTGAAAAATCCCCATAGGGCATGCTGCATATTTCTCCATCTCCCACTCCTGGTGGACTTATACATCACCACTTTTTCCAAGTGTGCTTTATATTGCCTGGCCTAATAGCCACCAAGGCTTCTGTTTATGAGCTAATCTTCATCCTCTCTCACTTGGAACTAAAGGAATTCATGGGGCCATATTAGCCCCTAAGGCATTTAGGGAACCTGGGATAACAGTGCCCCCATTATTTTTTCCTGGTTCACGAAGTACTTTGACCTTGTTTTACTAACACAGACTGTGCTAGCAAGTTTCATGCCTCCAAAAATTTCTAGAAATGTAGACACTAATTTCTATTTCAGTGAACATATATCTAGCACTAAAGAAGGTAGAAAGGACCCTCTTTTTTTGCTAAGGATTGCAGAATTGTTTTGCAATTCTGTAGATTCTGCATAGGGGATCTTATTTTGGAATATGGAGATATTTGACATCTAAAGTCTTTTTATTCAGCAACACTAAGATTGAAATAGTTTCATATTAATGCCTTGTTACACTATTGGACTATGGTAGTTCTCTGCTTACTGCTTCATCCCATCCTTTTGCTTTCTCAATTCATGTTATAGGTCCATAGCTGAAAGCAACTCCACATATAATTGCATACTTTCTTGTCAGCTTTTATTCCCCTATTCCAGCTCTAACATTTTTTTGGCTAGGGTGTTTTATTTTGCTTCCTTCCAGAGTCGGCAACTGCACTTGGAAGAAGAGAATCAACATCAAAGCAGAGCATTTTTGGTGATGAACCATCCCACAGAGTGAAGATAGAAAGGTTGACAAGAGATGATCCTTGGTTATCTTCATGTGAAGAAGTTCAGGATTGTAAGGAGCTTTTGGAGAAGCAACGGGAAAAACAAGAGAGACTTTTGAAGGAAGTGACATTCACTCACAGAACAGCTATTAGTCATGAGAGAGCCTGCAAAAGTGATGACCTTGAGGAGAAGCATGGTCCAAATAACAGTCTTCTTTCACCACAGATGATACCCATAAGAAACCATTTTCATAAACATGCTTCACATGTTAAAAAATTGCATTATAATTCTATGGTAAACACTCATCAGATGATTAATGATAGTGAGAAACTCTGTGAAAATAAAGAATGTGGAAACCTCCCCCAGAGCATTCATTTTATTCAGTTTACAAAAGCTCAAACGGAAGATAAATCCTATGGATTTAGTGACAGTATTCAACACTTTAGCCATGATAAACCCCTAAATCTACATGAGAAAATACATGCACAAGGAAAATCCTTTGATTTTAAGGAACATGGGCAAGTTTTGAACCACAGCATATCCCATAATGAACAACAGAGAATCCCTGTTGAAGAGAGTCAGTATAAATGTAATAAAACCTCCCAGAGTTCATCCCTTGCTCAAAACATGAGAAATCATTCTGAAGAGAAACCCTTTGAATGTAATCAGTGTGGGAAATCCTTCAGCTGGAGCTCTCATCTTGTTGCACATCAGAGAACTCACACAGGGGAGAAACCTTATGAATGTAACGAGTGTGGGAAATCATTCAGCCGCAGCTCTCACCTCGTTTCCCATCAGAGAACTCATACTGGAGAGAAACCTTATAGGTGCAATCAGTGTGGGAAATCCTTTAGCCAGAGCTATGTCCTTGTCGTGCATCAGAGAACTCACACTGGAGAGAAGCCTTATGAATGCAGTCAGTGTGGAAAGTCATTCAGGCAGAGCTACAAACTTATTGCACATCAAAGAACTCATACTGGAGAGAAGCCCTACGAATGTAATCAATGTGGGAAATCATTTATCCAGAGCTATAAGCTTATTGCCCATCAAAGAATTCATACTGGAGAAAAGCCCTATGAATGCAATCAATGTGGAAAGTCCTTTAGTCAAAGTTACAAACTTGTTGCGCATCAGAGGAGTCACACAGGAGAAAAACCCTTTGAATGTAATCAGTGTGGAAAGTCCTTCAGCTGGAGTTCTCAACTGGTTGCACACCAAAGAACTCATACTGGAGAGAAACCCTACGAATGTAATGAGTGTGGGAAATCTTTCAACCGCAGTTCTCACCTTGTTATGCATCAGAGAACTCATACTGGAGAAAAACCCTATGAATGTAATCAGTGTGGGAAGTCCTTCAGCCAGAGTTATGTTCTTGTTGTACATCAGAGAACTCATACTGGAGAAAAGCCCTATGAATGCAGTCAGTGTGGGAAATCCTTCAGGCAGAGTTCATGCCTTACTCAACATCAGAGAACTCATACTGGAGAGAAACCCTATGAATGTAACCAATGTGGAAAAACATTCAGCTTGAGTGCTCGACTTATTGTACATCAAAGAACTCATACTGGAGAGAAACCCTTTACATGTAATCAGTGTGGGAAAGCTTTCATTAATAGTTCTAAACTTATTAGGCATCAGGCAACTCATATTGAAGAGAAACCCTATGAATGTAACTAGTTTGGAAATCTTTCAGCCAGAGTATATCCCTCCCTCCTTCCCTCCTTCTCTCCCTCCCTCCCTCCCTCCCTCCTTCCCTTCCTCCCTCCCTTCAGCCCCTCATTTCCTCCTTCCCTCCTTCCATTCCTCCAGGATTACATGTATTGGAAAGAACTACTATGGAAACGATGTGTCTGGAAAAAGCTTTCAGTTAGCTCTCTGTTATTGTGTATCTGGAAATTTGTTTTGGGGAAGAAACAGAGAAAAACTATCATATATTTTACTTAACAGTTCCATGTTAAAAAATCAAACTTGGCCCTTATAACACATTCCCACAAAAGTAATAACTACTGGCGCTTTTCCTTGCAGAAAGCACTTCGACCTGACTTTGAGAGAATTACCATTAAATGGGCAATATGCTGTGGAGTGATTGCCAGTGAGGTGGACCTCTTTTCCAATAAAGAATAAATGAGAATGCTGATACCAGTGGGCTTGTTGTTGAGAAGGTTGGAAAATTGCAGTAGTTATTAGAACTTAGACTGGAAAACGGCATTTCAGTGTATCATTTTCCAACATGATTTCCCTAGCAGCTACTTAGTAATCAGTTTCATACAGCACTTTCTCTTATATGTGAAGATTTTGTAAAAATTAGGGAAATGGCTATGATATGAACTGAAAAATGCAGGGCAAGAGTATAGAACATTCATTTCTAGAACCATCATGATAAGATATTTCTGTTTGGATCAGGGTCTAAAGGGATTCTAGGTGTATCTGTTTTAATTTTAGGCTTATGCCTGTTTTTTGTGTGTGTATGCTTTTTTATAATACTAACAAATGATATGAGTAATAGTCAAAAAAGTACAAACATTTCCATCTCTTTGACCATTTAGGAAAGACCTGACAGTCAGATAGCAAAGATCCCTCAGGGTTCTGAGAGTTCCTTTTGGATTAGCATGAACAGGTTACTCCTTAGGACTTAGATTCCCAGGAATGTTCCTCATTGAGAATAAAATATTTCCCTGTGAATGTGGAACTGGAAATTTAAGCCAGAGGGGCTGAGAATGCATGGGCAGTATGGAGGGCATATGGGCTTTTTTTAACCCATATATCAAAAGCAGTATAAAGGAGCTTTATTTTTAAGGTTTTTTTTTTTTTTTTTTTTCTCCCCTCATGTAGTATTGTCTTTTTTCCCTCTGGGATATGTTCCCTAATGTGAGAATCCTCTGAGTGGGAAGGTACTGCCCTGGCTAAGTGCTTGCCATCTAAATTAAGCACACAAGAATGCTTTTAGTGAGGTAATATTTGTAGCTTCTCATTGGTTTTTTAGATTTGGTTCACAAGTCTTTCTGGCCTTTGCCCCTTTTCATGAATTCTAATTCTGTGGATTGTCATGGACCTGAAACCTCTGATCCCAGAGAGTTATTGAAAAATAGGCTGAGAGTTGAACTGAGAGACCAGAGAATAGAGGTAAATTCCCTGGAGAAAGAAAGAAAAAAACAACTAAAGTGATATCTAATAGGGGTTACCCTTAGTAAATGCTGTCCCCAAGATATGACCCTAAGTGGATTCATCTTTATGAGGGTTAAGCCAGAGAGTGCAGCACACCTCACAGTGACTGAAGTTCTGGGGGAACAGTTGTTGACGGCTGGAAAACTGGCTGCCCACCCCAGGAGAATCTTCAGTCAGTCCATGAATGCACAGATAGAGGAAGAGAAGGGGTTCTCCGTGCACTGCCTTTGGGGGAGGACATAAAATTGTGAAAATGCTAATTTGGTAGTGGGACATGGTTAGGCTTCTTTTCCCCAAAATTATAGATAAAACCAATACCAGTGCTAGGTACAAGTGGATGATTTTCACTGGGCATGTTGAATCTTACTTTGAAGACAGGAGACAGGAGACAGGATTGTACAAATGAGATTAAAGCCAACTGGGCTAAGAAGGAAGCCTGTGAAGATTTCAAGTTTTGGGAGGGGTTTATCTCAAAGTAATCTTTTTAGTGTTAAAAATATTTCATTGAAAATGAAATTGATAAAACTGCAAAGAACTTTGAAGTGAGTATGTGTGTGACTGTGTGTTTATTGGCCAGGTTGAATATGAGTCATCTGTGTGCACTAAGTCATAAGTATTACATCAGTTCCTAGGTGGTGAATTATGGTTGCCAAGTGTTTTGAAGTAAGGTAGATCCACTAAATAAACAAAAATGTTAATTTCATTATTTGCTCAGTAATTTCCCTCTGTAGGAAAGGTATTCTCTTAAAAAATGGTCGACCAATAATGAAGAGAAGTTAAAGTGACAGTGTGCTAAAAATACATAATTAAACCTCTGAACCTAAAATTTAGGTTTAAAAGGGGGAATCAGTAACTTGATTTTAATGACATATGTATGACACATATATAACCACATATGTCCCCTGCATAAAAATTTTTGTGTAAAATTCACAAAGTAAAATTGTACTTTGCCATAGCAAAATGTATAGAGATTTGACAGGCCAAATTTCTTTCACCATATTCCAGTAAAATTAGAAATAAGTGAAAGGTGACCAAAGCGTATTAAAATACATGGATGTTAAGGAATACTCTCTCTCCTAGAACTAATTTTTTAAAACGTTTTTATAGTTTTATCGAGATATAATTGACATAAGTTTAACATGTACAGCATAATGACTTGACTTACAAATATTGTGAAATGGGGACTTTCCTGGCCGTCCAGTGGTTAGGACTCCACACTGTCACTGCCAGGGCCGTGGGTTCAATCCCTGGTCAGGGATTAAGATCCCACAAGCACAGCCAAAAATATATATATATATTGTGAAATGATTACCACAATGAGTTAACATCCATCATCTCATATAGATACTAAAAGAAGAAAAAGAAAAAAAAGTGGGTTTTTTTTTTTTCCTGTGGAGAGAACTCTTAGGATTTGCTCTCTTAGCAGCTTTAAAATGTACCATTCAGCAGCGTTAACTGTAGTCATCATGTTTCCTCCCACACTCCTGCTTAGTCTTCAGTACTTTTGTACTTTGTCCACCTTATTTTGTGGTTTGATGTTTCAGCTTACTCCTAGGCCTGACAAAGATAAACGTGCTTTTAATGTTTTTGTTTGTTTGTTTTTATTGTTTTTATAAATTTATTTATTTATTTATTTTTGGCTGTGTTGGGTTTTCGTTGCTGCACGTGGACTTTCTCTAATTGCGGCGAGCTGGAGCTACTCTTTTTTTTTTGCGGTACACGAGCCTCTCACTGTTGTGGCCTCTCCCGTTGAGGAGCACAGGCTCTGGACGCGCAGGCTCAGTGGCCATGGCTCACAGGCCCAGCCGCTCCACGGCATGTGGGATCTTCCCGGACCGGGGCACGAACCCGTGTCCCCTGCATCGGCAGGCGGACTCTCAACCACTGCACCACCAGGGAAGCCCCTGGAGCTACTGTTCGTTGCAGTGTGCGGGCTTCTCATTGCGGTGGCTTCTCTTGTGGAGCGTGGGCTCTAGGCGCGTCGGCTTCAGTAGTTGTGGCATGTGGGTTCCAATAGCTGTGGCTCACAGGCTCTAGAGCGCAGGCTCAGTAGTGTGGCACGGGGGCTTAGTTGCTTCGCGGCATGTGGGATCTTCCCAGACCAGGCCTTGAACCTGTGTCTCCTGCATTGGCAGGTGGATTCTCCACCGCTGCGCCACCTGGGAAGCCCCTGTTTTTGTGTTTTTTTTCGTCCAAAGAGATTTCAGCTTGGAGTGGGGAGGGAATCCAGACTTTTTGATGCTGTTTTCAGATATGCCTTTTATATTTCTAAATTTCTTTTGGATTTTGTACTTAATCAATACCCTTTATTTCGTATGTCTCATTTAACGTACTTGAGAAGACCAGTTAATCTTACCTACCCCTTTAGAACTTTATCTTGAAAAATCAGTATTCTTCCCGTTTGCTGAAAGAGGTTCGTCGTGGACTCAGTTTCCCTTTAGAAGACTTGATGAGTCACATCAGTAAATTGCATATTGCTCTTTACAAATTATAGCAGCCTGGGTTCTTAATTGGAAAGCACATGAGCCAGTTCTAACCAGCTGATTCAGAAGATACTAGGTGGCTTCAAGAACTGGCAAGAAAGACAATGTTCAGGGCTTTAACTGTGCTGCAGAGCCATGAGAGTTCCTTAGTGTTCCCAAAGCTCCTTGAGATATAGTAAAGAACTAACTATATCTTCTGATTCGAAGTCTGGGCAAGTGCCTGGTTCTCGTGGATCATAGGCTGTGCCTGCACCTGAGTTGTGTGCAAGGTTAAGATGCCAGGGCCACCAGTGCCTAGTGTTTCCTGGAGAGTCCATAGTTGTAGATGGGCTCTACCTTCCACTCATACTAATTCTTTGGGCAGTTTGTCATTCATAGAATTGTTACTCATTTGCTAAGCAACAGCAAAGGAAAAGACAAAAGATTTCCAGCATAGCAGGCCCTTGCCTAGCCCATATGTCAACGTTTTCTTCACTCTCTACATTTTCACTTACTTTAATATGTATATGCAGCCTCCTACTTAACCTATCATACCTCTCTTATAACCAAAAACATGTGTACTCTCTTCCTCACCCAGGGCTTCACATCTTTGCTTCCACTTCCAAGTCTGGGATCTCTGAGTGGTGTCCATTCCATTTCTAGTGAAAAACTCCTCGTGTAAAAAGATGGTTCAGCTGCTGGGCATTTAAAAAGGATGGGGGGATTATAAACCAGGTCAAATCACCAGGCAGATATTCAGTAACTTTGATTGTGAGTAGATATGCAAAAGCTTTCTAAAGCTGCTTTTGTAAAACCACAAACAGGTTGGTGACATGGGTAGTTTTTACTGCTTAGGATAATTTAATCCTCATTTGGATTTGTTTGGGGGTCTAACTAAATATCTGTTTTATTATGCTTTGCAGTAAAAATAGTATTGTTAAATTTTAAAATATCACTTTTGGCATTTGCCAAGTGGATCTTCATGTTAGAACAGTAAAGTTGGACCTTCTGTCTTATGGCCAATGTGGTACTGATTTGTAATCCACTGAGGATGGCATTTCAGTGGAAATAGGTTGATAAATAGGATTGATAAACCTTTCCGTAGTAGTTTTAGCACCTTTCTGGACTCTTTAACATCTTCTGTGTTCTACTGAGGTCATGACAGTCTTCATGATCACCTCCTCTCTTCTTCAGGGAGGACTCCTGGCATTTAACTGTTGGATCAAGTTCTTGAAACACATATTCCTTTGGAATGTTGTTCCTCTTTTCTGCCCAGGCTCTACTAGTTACTCTCTGACAGTGTTTGCTTAGATCTGGATTGTTGATACCTATGCCTGTGGTTCACTGCACAACAGATCCAGCAGGTTGGTGATTCTTCTGACCGGAAGCTCTTCTTCTTGTTCTATATTTGGTTTGTCCACATGTTTCTCCACCTTTCTTCGCTTTCTGAAGGGACTAGGACCACACTACCCCTGCCAGATATTTTGTGGCGTGCTGGAACTTTCTATGGGTGTAAGTTCCTGATTTTCCTGTACTCTTGAAAAAACTTCATGGACATGCCATTAACTTTAATTGACAATTTATTTTTAAGAAGTAATACGTAGCTGTGATCATAAGTGGAATGTGCTGAAATTTTAGTAGTGGGGATTAGGTTATAAAAGAACGAAACCTGTGGAAAAGCCAGAAGAGGGTTTTCTGATGAAATCTCAAAACTGTTTATCTGTAGTCTCTGGTATTACTATCCTCTACTAATTATATGGGGCCCCATCACTGAAACTCTCTGCTTTAGTATTTATGTTGCACTGGGTAGAGGGAGTTGGAGTCTCTTTTTGTAATCTGGTGCTTTAATTAGATATAGCTGATAGTATTGATCATCTAGACCTGTATACAATACAGCCAGTTCCAAGATGTGTCCCCAGAAAACTGGATGACCAGTCACCACAGGCTACACCTATCCCCAGGTGGTGTAGCCTCTACCTTGTATGAGTATCCAACCATGGTTCCTATGTTCACATGGGAAGATGGGATGACTACTGTGTTTGGAGTATTGTTCTCTGTTACTGCTGGATAAAGTCCAGTTGCATTTTTTTATGCAAGGAAGACTGAAGTTTCTAGCTTTAAATGAAACTATAAAATTGTGGGGGGGTTGTGTTTATGAAACATTCAAATTGGTCAGAAGACACTGAATGAGAAAAAAAATGTTTAAGTAAAAGATGGAGACTAGTTTAAAACAAGAGTTAAATTGAAAACAGCAGCATTAGTTCACACCCTTAAAAGCTGAGCAGCCTCTTGGGTTGCACATCATCCTAGGGATCCATCAGTGATGCAGCAGCAATTTGAAACTAGGGCTCTTTGGTGAGTAGCTTATGTTAAGGCAGAAAGATAGAAATGGGCTTGTACTATCTTGTGAATAATAGGTTAAAAAACACTTCAAGAGACATTTGGGTGGTGTTACATATGCCACAGGGGCCACTAACCTGTGTGGAATTCCTGCCAGCCAAGCAGGAACACTTTGAGCATTGAGAAACCATTAGTCATAGACAGCTGGACCGAGGTAGGTCAATACAGAGCCATGGGTCCTTCGTGAGATGCCGTATCAAGCGTGCTGAAGAAAGGCATTCTTATTCTGTTCAGACTGCTCTCACAAAACTACTTTAAACTGGCTGTGTCAGCGTCTGAGGACTCACTTCCTGCTCGTTAGCTGCACACCTTCTTGTTCTGTCCTCACAAGGACTCTGAGGTCTCTGAGGCCTCTTTTATAAGGGCACTAATCCCATTTGTGAGGTACCCTCATGACCTAACCGCCTCCCAAAGGCCCTCACCCCCTAATATCACATTGGGGGTTAGGATTTCAACATACGAATCTGGTGAGGGGACACAAGAATTCAGTCCACACACACAACTTCTAATAGCCTTCAAATAAAGGTGCATTATATTGGTCAGTTCCAGTTGCCCTGCAGGAAAGTGTTGGTCATCATTAATTTTATAACATATGAAAAATAGGCTTATATGGATGTCCATACAGAAAAAGGCACCTTCACTAGGACGAAGATCTGGAAACTACACATTTTAATCTCACAATGAAAGGGCATCTAAAATTCCAGCTTAGGTCCCTCAATGACTGACACTGGAGGTTGATCTCTTCATTACTTGCTTCTGGTGGATAGGCCACGGGCTCTATAAGGACACATAAATATGCCACTAATAGAGGAGTCCAGCGATGACGTAGAGGGGTGGGATAGGGAGGATGGGAGGGAGACTCAAGAGGGAGGGGATATGGGGACGTGTACGCATATGGCTGATTCCCTTTGTTGTGCAACAGAAACTAACACGGTCTTGTGAAGCAATTACACTCCAATAAAGATCTATTACATAAACAAAAAATAAGGGAGCCCAGCCCCAGGTGTATTTGGTCATGTTTATCATTGAAGGGAGCAGATAAGGGGGAGAAAGTGATTGGGATTAATGATAACTCACCTTCCATGAGACTCTCGTTTGCTCTTTGGTAAAACTTAGGAAGAAAACAAGAAAAAAATGTAAATGAATATGGCCCATTTCATGAAATGGGAGTGGAGGTGGGGCAGGCAAAGTGTAGATTATTTATCCAGGAGGCAAACCATAAAGGGGGGGGGAATACAAATACCAACTCTAAAGCAACACTAAATATATGGCCGAGGGAGGCTTAGGAACCAAATATCTAGGTAGAATTCTGGTCGATAGTTCTTTTTCTTGTATGGTTTTCTTTTTTTTTTTTTTTCTTCTTGTATGGTTTTCTTTTTTTTCTTTTTTTTTTTTTTTCTTCTGGTATGGTTTTCTTAATCCCCTTGCTTTTAACATTTGCTTCCATTTTTCAAGGTTGGAGGGCCTCACATCACTCAGCCAGATGTGCTAGAACCTGATTGAAATATGGGCTTACTTCCTCTTGTGGAAAACAGTACTCCATCTACCAAACATCTGGGACAAATTAGACTATAATTGGTTTCCTACTGCCCCCCAATTTACACACGTATAATTTAAACGATTTAGTATAATTTAAATAATTAGATGATCTAATGATCTAGAACCATCGAATTCCTAACCTAATCACCCGAATGCAATCAATCCACCACCTACCTAGCTTCGATTTCCCCAGATGATAAGAACAAAATCTTAATTTATACAACATATATCTCAACTTAAAAAAAAACAACAAACACAACTTTTCTTTTACGTAGGTGGTTCTTAAACTTTGCCATGCATCAGAATCAGAGGAAGTGCTTCTTATAACACAGATTTCTGGGTCCCAACCCGAGAATTTCTGATTCAGTAGGTCTGGGGTGGATTTTGGGGGTTTGCAGTGATTCTGCTGGTCCGGGACCACAACCTGAGGACCATAGCGCTAGAACGGTTTTAAGTATTTAAATGGAATTAACTTATAATATATCTGGCTCACAAAAGTTCTAAGTTCTTGCCTTAAATTGTGCCAAACTTTTAATTTTAAATCAAATTAGGAGAGGAAGTTTGTGTTGGGCAGAGTCTGGCAGCCAGAGCTGAACGAGATGCGTGAGAAGGTGTGAAGCCCCGCCCCTTCCCCCGTCCCCGTCCCCCACACCCCATCCCGCGCTCCTCCCTGGTATTTGAGCCCACCCCGGCTTCTCTCCGCTCAGATCTTCCCAGGGGAGAGCAGCGTTCAGTCTGGGTTGCCTGAGCCACCTGCACTTGGTCCTTACAGAGTCCTCCCTGTGTGGAACCCGATTCAGAAGACAGAGGACAGAACACTTGGTAAGTCTGTGTCTTTTGTTTGTTTATTACTGCATTTGTCTCGAGACCGCGATCCACCCCCCCCACCCAACCCACCCCCGTCCTGCCACACACACACACAGCACACTGCTCTCCATTTGTGGGGTCATTAAAAAAAAAAAGGAGGAGGCTCTGGGAGCTGCAGGCTCCTCAGTCATGTCTTCATCTAAAGAGAGTGAAGTCCCATCTGGCTTCTCCCCTGAAGGCTCCCCCAGCCCTGACTCACCAAACTACATGCTACTCTCTTACCATCCCCAGATTTCTGCAGGAGTCAGCCCATCGCCCACAGGAAACACCTACTAACTCACAGAACTCACCAACTTCCTCCCCCATGTCCCTTATCTTTTCACCCACAGCCCTCAGAGAATCCCGTGTCCCCCAGCTACTGTCACACACTTTGCCCGCAGAAGGGACACTTCTAATGGCCGACTTTACCACATTGGCCACTGGCACCCCTTGGCTTGGCAGTGTGACCCTCCTGCCTGATTCCACAGAGGATCCCTTAATCCAGAGAGCAGGTGGGAATGACAGAGGTAGGAGCACCTGATAACAAGTACCACCTCATCCTTCTCCCCGATACCGTGGCCTTGAAGCCTAGAACCAACCACAGTGATTGTTTGGGCCAAATAGTAGAGATACATAGTACATACAACTCCAAATGTCATTTGTTGGAGGATGCAGGTTACCATGTTAGGCTGACCAATGAAAAGTAAGGAGCAGAAGAAGTGGAGAATGAGAAATGAGCCGAAGGTAGCTGAGTACCCAGTTTTTGACCTTGACAGTGGAGGTTTCTTGATCTTTCACAAAGATCCCGAGAACCACTGCTGTGAGTACAGACAAGGAAAGAGCAGTGCAGGCCAGCACCATCCCTACAGTGTCTTCAAATGCCAGGAAGGTCACGATTTTGGGGAGACAGCAGTCTCTCAGCGTTTGTGTACTAAAGACTTGAGCACGCCACACTGTTTCATATCTGAAAAAACAAAAGCAAAGAGGATTTCACATTGAACAATTCATGCTTATTCCCATGACGTAATCATTATCACATTTTTTATCACTGAAAATACTGTCCACCTCTGACATGATTTTTGGATACAAAAATCACGTGTCACGCTGGAGAACCCCTGAGCATAATAAAGTAGTTGTTACAGAGACTATATCAAGGTTAATACTGTCCACTTCTCTATCGGAGGTAATGCTTTCACCCACAATCATCAGAAAGTTTTATTCCACATTTGGGGTGGCTTTTGCTGTTGTTTCGTTGGTGTGTTGGTTTAACAATATCATCAAGGTTCACTTTGATTTCGTCTCTCTGCTGTCCACAAGAAATGCTTCAATGTATGGTTTCTTCTCAGAGTTATGTGATGTGGTCCACAGCTTTATCATTACCATTTGAACTGAGAGAGAAAGGCATCCTGTAACTTTTCCAGAGGAGCAAGGAAGAAATTTTCTAAGAATCCTCTACCACCCACATCCTTCAATGTGAGGGGTGGATGTAGATATCATTCAGTCAACGAATCAACCTTCAACCTCCGATTTTCCTGCACTCCGATGTTTCTGCGATGGGGCAGCGGGATTTAGGGAAGAGAACACAAGCTTTGAAGCCAAGAATTGCTGATTACAAATTCGTTTCAACATTTCATGGGCATCTTACTGGCTGTGTTACTTGGGTAGGTCATAGCAGATGGAATTAAGGTTACGAATCTGATGCTCTTAATGTAAGGAGATTACCCTGAGTACTGGTGGCCCAACATAATCACAAGTATCCGCAGAAGTGTCAGGCCAGAGTGATCCATTGTTGGTTTTAAAGATGGAGGGAGAGGACCACGTCCCCTAGGCATCAAAGTGAGGTTTCTGAGAATAAGGAGTTAGTATAACTGATTGATACGGTTGCCATGTGGACAGATCCTCATTTGTATTCCAAGTGGGCTAAATGGGAAAAGAAAGGGAAGAAAATATAACTTCGGGGGAAGCACCATATGGCAGATTATATTTTCCAACGAATCCTCTAAAATCCATACTTTTCTTACACTGTGACTTTAACATTCCTCCCACTGAGAGGTTGGGGGAGGGGCGTTGATCTTCTTTGCCCTTGAATCTGAACTGGCTTTTGATGATGATGACAGCAACACTATATGTGACTTTCGATGCCAAATCATAAAAAGTGATGCAGCTTTCCCCTTGTTCTCTTGGAGCGCTCGCACTTGGAAGACAGCCGCCGTGCTGTGAAGCAGGCTTGGAAACCACGTGGAGAGGCCACGTGTAGGTATTGTAGTTGACAGCCCCAGCTGAGGTCCCAGCTGACCGTCTCCACCAACTACCAGTCATGTAATTCCATTCCCCAACTGTCAAGTTACCACCCAGCCTGTGGGTCTTCCCAGCTGAGGCTCCAGACATCATGGAACAGAGGAAAGCCATCCTTGCTGTGCCCTTTCCAATTCATGACCCAGAGAACCCATGAGCGTAATAAAGTAGTTGTTTTAAGGCACGAAGTCTGTGGTCATTTGTTAGACTATAGTAGTAAAGGGGACCTGCCACATAATCACTATGATCTATCAGGTTCTTTTTCTAGGTACTCAAGTATATACAAGAAGGCAAGCACATGATCCAGCAGTCCCACTCCTGGGCATATATCCAGATAAAACTCTAGTTTGAAAAGATACATACATCCCTATATTCATAGCAGCGCTATTTACAATAGCCAAGACATGGAAACAACCTAAATGTCCATCGACAGATGAATGGATAAAGAAGATGCAGCGTGTGTGAATGTATATATATATATATATATATATATATATATAATGGAATACTACTCAGCCATAAGAAAGAACGAAATAATGCCATTTGCAGCAACATGGATGGACCTAGAGATTATCATACTAAGTGAAGTAACCCAGAAAGAGAAAGACAAATAGCATATGATATCACTTATATGTGGAATCTAAAAAAAGTGATACAAATGAACTTATTTACAAAACAGAAACAGAGTCACAGACATAGAAAACAAACGTATGGTTACTAAAGGGGAAAGGGGGTGAGGAAGGGATAAATTAGGGGTTTGGGATTAGCAGATACAAACTACTATATATAAAATAGATAAACAACAAGGTCCTACTGTATAGCACAGGGAACTGTATTCAATATTCTATAGTAAATAATAATGGAAAAGTATGAAAAATATATATACATATATATATAATATATATTAATATGTGTATATATATATATATATATATATATATATATGAATCACTTTGCTGTATACCAGAAACGAACACAACTTTGTAAATACTTAAAAAAAAAAAAAAAAGAAGGCGCGAGGAGTCCTCTGTAAGGGATCTCAGCAAGGAGTTCGGATATTTGTTTTTAGCCACTCAGGACTTTTAAAAGGTGACCTTTTTTACTTGGGGCAAATGCAAAGACAGAGAAGAACAAATACTGTATGATCTCACTTACACGTGGAGTCTAAAAAGGCTGAACTCATAGAAACAAAGAGTAGATTGGTGGTTGTCAGGGGCTGGGAGGTGGGGGAAATGGGAAGATATTGGCCAAAGAGCACAAACATTCAGTTATAAGATGAATAAGTTCAGGGGATCTAATGGTCAGCATGGTGACTAAAGTTAACAATACTTTACTGTATACTTGAAATAAGCTAAGAGAGCAAATCTTAATGTTCTCACCACAAAAAAGCAAGGTAACTATATGAGGTGATGGATGTGTTCACTAACCTTATATATCACAATGTAGACATATACCAAATCATGACATTGTACACCTTAACTTTACACGATGTTATTTGTCATTTATATCTCAGTAAAGCTGGTTAAATAAATAAACAAAAGGCAGCCCCAACCCCCCAAAAAAAAAAAAATCAAGTCAAGAGCACTAAATAGGAAAAGATCAATGTTTACTGGAAAAAAGTACCAACCATAATGCTTATATAAATATAATAATCATGAATGGTTAGTGATAGAGAAGAATTGGGGGGTAACCACACCTCTTGCATTCAGTAGAAAAAGTAAAATACACATAGGAACTGACCCACATATTCAGTCATCTTCATACAATAACATAACGGATAAAATGGTAGAGCTTCAGGAGATGATACCTTATATTGAAATACATATGGCTTGTTTACAGTTTGTAGACCAGAGCTTCCTAAAACAGCCAATTTCAAATTTTCCCTGGCTGTCTAAAATTATGCTATTTCCTGTGCCCTAGCCTAGATTTGTGATTAAGTGAGTTAAAAGTAGGATGTTGGGCTGGGAATATATATTTATTATAATTTCTCTGGAAATTCAGCTAAGCAGATTGTATTGTGATCTACTGTCTATGACCAAAAAGCAATGAGGAAACAAAATATTAAATTGTAAAATACACATATATATGTATATATATATAGAATAACACAGTTAAAATTTTTATATGTCAAGACACTAAAACAAAAAATAATTAAAACCATCACTAGCAAGATTAAAATCTCTTACTATTTAATCTTGGTGTATAAGGGAATTTAAACTCACAATTAAAGGATGTTCATGTAAGGTAGAGGAAAGCAGCGATCTAAACAGGGAATATTAAATTTTATAGTTTGCCAAAATCTTTAGCAGTTTCCATAACCTTAAATGCTTGTTATCACAACAGCAAAATATACCAATACATGAATCATAGAACTCAAATTGGGAAGTGGAATGAAAAACAATTGAGGATTAAGAAATCAGTAGGAATGGAGATAAGATGAAAACAGGATAAACCTACAGAGGAAACAAAACAGAAAAAAAGAAAGAGCTTAAAACCCAAACAGCTGGAATAATCCCTAGAAGAAAACAGAGCATTCAGAACGTACATTTGAGTATGAACCATAATTAGTATTTGACATGGTAACATTTCAAATCAGTTATGAAAACTGGGCAAAGGCTATATAAATAGGCAATTCACCCACCACTGATATATTAACATCTATTCAACCTCTCCATAATGAGACACTGTGTTTGGTTTATCAAATTGGGAAAATTTCAAGAAAATTATTATCCCTAGTTTTGATACACTAAGACTGGAAGCATAACTTCATTGGAGGACAAGGCTGTAACATCTAAAACTAAACAATCCTAGGCAACCACTTTAAATGATTCCATTATTTAGTAACGTGGAAAGCTACTCATGACATATAAAGTGAAAGAAAAAAGTTCCAAAATATGCCAATTTTGTGGGGAGAAAAATATTTTTAATACATATTTACTCTCATAGAGGATCGAGAAGTAAATGGGCCAAGATATTAATGATGATTGTTTCTGGGTGCTAGGATTACAGACGACTTTAATTTCGTCCTTTTTTCTTACATTTTTCCTTTTTTTTCCCTTACTTTTCTCCTGTGTTTTCTTAACATTGACCATGCACTATTTTGGAATTATATATATATATGTAAATATGTAATATAATACAATATGTATACATATATAATACATATGATTTTTATATGTAAGTTATATACTTAATATATATAAATATATAATAATTATATATAGTTTACACCAAAGCATCAGTAATGCTTTGTATCCCCTGTAAGGGATTGTGGATTTGTTTGAGAATATTGTCAGATTTCCTACAATGTGAACACGTTAGTAGTGAGTGGTAACTTTTTAAAAGTAAGTTTATTTACTTATGACTGCATTGGGTCTTCGTTGCTGCGTGCGAGCTTTCATCTAGTTGTGGTGAGCGGGGGCTACTCTTCCTTGTGGTGCATGGGCTTCTCATTGGTGTGGCTTCTCTTCTTGCAGGGCACGGGCTGTAGGTGTGTGGGCTTCAGTAGTTGTGGCACGCGGGCTCAATAGTTGCGGCTCGCTGGCTCTAGAGCGCAGGCGCAGTAGTTGTGGCGCGCGCAGTAGTTGTGGCGCGCGCACTTAGTTGTTCCGCAGCATGTAGGCTATTTCGGGAGCAGGGCTTGAACCTGTGTCCCCTTCATTGGCAGGCGTATTCTTAACCACTGCGCCACCAGGAAAGTCCCAACTCTTATTGTTTTAAGGAAAGAAAAGTGTAGCGGCGCCCCAAAGCTGAGCGCTGCAACCTTGAGCGCCCCCTGCCCTCCGCCATGCGTCTGGCAAAGCTCCAGGCGGACGCTTATTTCCATCACCATCTGGCCTCAAAGACAGCGCGCCGCAGAGGGTTCTGGTAAGTGTAGTCCGGTCCCTCCCTAGTCGCCCACTTCCGCTTCCGGTCGGCGCACCACTGCCTTGGTTTCTTATGCGATGGTGAGTAGGGAAAGGGACGTGAGTGTTCTTGGAGGTCTTTGTTCCGGCCGCAGGCACAGGGGCCAGATCTCAAGGATCTGAGGGGGAAAGGGCGGCGAATGGCGGAGGGTCGGAACCAGGGAATTTCAACGAGCTCGGCTTGGCGAAGGAAGGGTTTGAGGAAGCGGGTCGCCGAGCGTCCCGGGGTGTGGGGGGATGGGGGGCGGGGCCCGGGCCGGCAGCCCTTGGTACTCCTCAGGCTCGGAAGGAGCAGTTTGAGGCCGGCAGCTCTGACTCTGAGACGGGCATCTCCCGTTTGGGAGACTCCAATCCAGGCAGTCGCGGATTGATGGTATCTTGAATTCTTTCACGGTAGCCACCCACCCACTTATGTACTAATTTCAGAGATTTCTGTCTGTGAAGGCATTTCTGTAAAGAGCTGCTGAAGTTGAATCTTCATGTTCTGTATGTGTTCCTTGGAGAATTTTAAAGCACCGTGCAAGTTGTGAAAGATTCTTTTGCTGATGTATTGCTGCTGGGTCTGGTTTTTGTCGCGTCTGAGGTACACACAGGTTGAATTCCGCTCTAAATGTCACAAACTGATATAGAGACCAAACTAGTGGTTACCAGTGGGGAGAGGGGCAAGATTGGGGTAGGGGATTAAGAGGTACAAACTGTTGTGTATAAAATAAGCTACAAGGATTTATTACACAACAAAGGGAATATAGCCAACATTTTATAATAACTATAAATGGAGTATAACCTTCAAAACTTGTGAATCACTAAATTGTACACCTGTAACATAATATTGTACATCAACTATACTTCAATAAAAAAATCCTTCCCCCGCCCCCCAAAATTTAAATGTCACATAGCATGTGGGAGTCACAGCTCTGAATTCAATTCGAGACTGTGTCCTGATTCTTTTTGTCTCCTGGGAGCTACAGTGAGTGCAGGCTTGCAGACAAGGCACAAAGCAGGACTGGCATGGGCCCTTCTCTCTGAGTCCTGTAGGGAGGGTGGTCCCTTTCCAGGACACCTGAAGGAAGTAATAGGAGTAGATTACAGGAAGGGTAGGTTAAAGGGAGGAGTAGATTACATCCAGCTGGTGCTCAGAGATGTTTCCCTGTGGTGTGTTGGGAATTATGATAACATCATGTTATCTCATGGCTCATTTATTTTCTTGCTCTCTTCCAACTGTTCCTTTGCCAGAGAGAACTGCATCAAAGAGGAAGGAACAATCCCAGGTCTCTTGCCATTGGAGCTCCAGGTGAGTAGGACTTTGGTCTCTTGTTGTTTTATGTCAATGCTTGCTGTCTTCCCAGATGGAGACCTGTTTTTCCGACCTCATTATTTATCCCATGGTTTTTTTTTTTTTTTTTTTTTGCTGTACGCTGGCCTCTCACTGCTGTGGCCTCTCCCGTTGCGGAGCACAGGCTCCGGACGCGCAGGCTCAGCGGCCATGGCTCACGGGCCCAGCCGCTCCGTGGCACGTGGGATCTTCCCAGACCAGGGCACGAACCCGTGTCCCCTGCATCGGCAGGCGGACTCTCAACCACTGCGCCACCAGGGAAGCCCCTATCCCATGGTTTTGACACATGTCCCGTTCAGGCCCCTCAGGCTTACCCCCTTCCTTCAGAAATGGGTTTCTTCTAAGGTTGGGGAATTTCCTGGTGTCTTATTCGTATGTTCTCTCCTTGGCCTCTAGTAGTGGTTCATTTGATCAGTAGATCGCTCAGGCTTACACTGTTTCAAGGATGTGCTACGTGTAGGAAAGAGGTAATAACAGTAACTAATGGTATGCATTAATTAAGTGCTTATTATATAACAGTTATTATGTTGAGGGCTTTCACTGCTGTATCCCTGGTCCCTGGAACAGTGTGTGGCATATAGTAGCCTGTCAATAAATATTTGAATGAGTAAATTAATTTTTCTATTTATTATTTATTTATCTATTTGGCTGCACCGTGGTCTTAGTTGTGGCATGTGGGATCTAGTTCCCTGACCAGGGATCGAACCCAGGCCCCCCCTGCATTGGGAGTGCGGAGTCTTAGCCACTGGATCACCAGGGAAGTCCCTGAGTAAATTAATAGATATTTAATTTGCTCAGCAACTGCAGAAGTTAGATAATATTAGTCCCATGTTACAGATAAGAATACTGAGGCTTAGGAAGGTTAAGAAACCTAACAAGTGTCACTTGGCCAGGAGATGTTATCACCAGAAGTCAGGGCCTTTGTCCTTGCACTTCCCCCTGTACTCTTCTCATGCCGGATCTTTACACAACTGACTTATTTTCATGCGGGTCTTAGAGACCTTCCATGACCACCTGATTTAATGTTGCCCCTCCCAAACCTGCCTCCAATGTTTTGTCTGAGAGAACTTACATTCTGGGGGTTAAACAAGAATCTGTCACATGTGTTTCCTTTTCTTCATTGCCCTTTTTGTAATCGCTGATCACCTTTGTAGATTTGTTTACCCACCAGAAGGCATAAGAACAAGTACCTTGCCCGTCTTATTTACTGCTGCATCCCCAGTGTTTGTTGTAGCATCCAAGATGTAGTTAGGCACTGAATGTATATTTGTTAAATGAAGGGTTGCTTGTATTCCGAGGTTAGTGCCTGGGGATGAATGAATAACAGCAATGATAATAGTTTATAGAGGATTTTCTATGTGCCAAGAACTGGGCTATGAGCTTCATTCAAATAGGTAGGCATGTATATGTGTATGAGAAAGAATTAATTCTTTCCACTCTGCAAGTAAGGACTATTATCTTCATTTAACAGAAGAAAGAATGACTCAGGTTTGTCACTCTTCTAGTGTTAGTACAGCTACCAAGTGGCTGAGCCAGAATTTGAAGCCAAGCCATTGCACAGCTCCCAATATGGAGAGACAAGAGCTGTAACTTCCAAAACCTGGCTCCTCCTTTTGCTATCTAGGTTAAAACAACATAATTTCCCCATTTTCCTCAAGCTTCAACCCAGACTCACATTTGAGTTCTCCTCCTTTTCATCCCCGTACATAATCTTATTCACCATAATTTTATTCATCTGTTATTTCTACCTTTGCAGTATCTATTATTCCCGTTATCTCTTCATCCCACCGCCTTTGTCACCAATTATTTCTGTCGTCCTCTTTCTCCCTGCAGTGTGAGCACCACATGGTCAGGGACGGTATCTTTCTTTATATCCCACGAGCTGTCACATGGTAGAATTTCAGTCAGTGTGTGCTGTCTTCCCAGCTGGAATGTCAGCTTGAGTGCAGAATCCTTTCCTGCCCTGATCACCATTGTGTCCCGACACACCCCACATGGTCCTTAGCATGTAATTTACTAAGTGAACGAGCTGGGGAACAAAAGCCATTCTGCTCTATAACTGATATCAGCAGACCCAGGATCCAGGTAGCAGCAGGCTGACTTCAGGCAAGTCCCAGTCTCCATTTAAATATTTATTGAGGGGTGGGGGAGGGATGGATTGGGAGTTTGGGGTTAGTAGATGCAAACTATTATCTATAGAATGGATGGACAACAAGGTCCTACTGTATAGCACAGGGAACTATATTCAATGTCCTGGGATAAACCATAATAGAAAAGAGTATAAAAAAGAATGTATATATGTGTATAACTGAGTCACTTTGCTATACAGCAGAAATTAACACAACATTGTAAATCAACTATACTTCAATAATAAAAAAAACTTTTTTTAATAAATATTTATTGAGCACCTACATTGTGCCAGGAGCAGACTGAAATCCCAGCCCTCAGAGAGCTCACGTTCTAGTGGGCGCAGAAAGACAGTAAACAAGAAAAACAGGTGGAAGTTTAGGTGATAAGTTTCATGGAGAAAAACGAAGCGGGAAAAGGGCTTTGGGAGTGCTGGTGGAGGGACTGGCAGCTCTAAGTGGGATAACCAGGGGTGCTGTCACCGAGAAGGTGGTGCCTGAGTAGGGACCCAAAGGAGGTAGGGGGCCTGTGGACATCTGGGGAAAGGGAATGGCAGTGAAGGCCCTGAGGTGGGCGTATGACTGGTCTATTTGAAAACCAGTACGAAGGCCAGAGAGGCTGATGAGAGTGAGAAAGAGGAAGGATAAGTAGGAAATGGGGTCTTGGGAGGCCTCATAGTGTAAGGTCGTTTGGCCATTGAAAGGACGAAGGTTTCGAGTCAAGTGAAGGTTTTGGCCACAGAAGTGACGTGACTTTATATTTTTAAAACTTCATTGTTTTATTTTAAGAAAGTACCACCTCCACCCCAACCTTCAGCAACCACCATCCTGATCTGTCAGCAGCGTCAGCATGAAGGCAGGACCCTCCACCAGACAAAATATTATTACTCTCTGAAAGCTCAAACCATGGTTAGCATTTTTTAAAATTTATTTATTTTATTTTTGGCTGCGTTGGGTCTTTGTTGCTGTACGTGGGCTTTTTTCTAGTTGCGGCGAGCGGGGGCTACTCTTCGTTGCAGTGCGTGGGTTTCTCACTGCGGTGGCTTCTCTTGCTGCAGAGCACGGGCTCTAAGCACATGGGCTTCAGTAGTTGTGGCTCGCGGACTCTAGAGCGCAGGCTCAGTAGTTGTGGCGCACAGGCTTAGTTGCTCTGCGGCATGTGGGATCTTCCCGGACCAGGGCTCGAACCCGTGTTCACTGCATTGGCAGGCGGATTCTTAACCGCTGCGCCACCGTGGAAGCCCTGGTTAGCATTTTTTAACAATCAAGTATTTTTTAATTAAAAAAAAAAAGAGAGAGAGACCACTGTGGCTGCTTTGTAGGAAATAGACTTGCAGGCAGGACTGGAATAGAATCAGAGAGACCAGTTAGGAGGCTACTGGAGTATTTCAGGCAGAGAAGATGGTGGTTTGGGTGGTGACAGCAAGAAGAATTGGTCTGAGTCTGGCTATAATTTGAAGGTTCTTGCTGCTGATTGGATGTGGAGTTTGAAAAAGAGAGAAATCAAGGATTGCTCCAGAATATATCGCCTGCTTATTTGAAAGGGATTTGAAAGGGGAGGGGGACCTCTAGAGGCAAATCTGGAATTTGGTTTGGGGGCATGTTTGAGACACCTTTTAGACACCCGAGTGGAGCCGTCAAGTTGGCATTGAGTCATTAGCATATGGATGCACTTTGAAGTCATGAAGTCGAATGTGTTCACCAAGAGTGTGATGAGTTGAGATAGAGAAGAACTTCCTGGACTGAATCTTGAGGCAGCCCTAACTCTTGGAGGTCAGGGACATGAGGAGGAACCACAAGGAAATTCTGTACAAACTAGAAGCCCCTGGAAACCTTGGAAATCAGCAAAGAGTATCTTAGCACGTGCTGCTTAAAGGGTGGTCCCTGGAGCAGCTGTATCAGCATCACCTGGAAACTTGTTAGAACTACAGATTCCTGGGCTCCACTGCAGAGCTCTTGCATCAGAATCTTTGGAGGTGGCATCAAGCAGTCTGTTTTTGCAATCTCTTGTGGTGATTTTTAAAAACTCTAAAGTTTGCAAAGCACAGTCCTGGGGGATCCTAAAGAGTTGAGTTTGAAAGGCATTGTTGCGGCGGACTTGTTACAGACCTGACCTCTGCTTTCCTTTGCCCTTTATCCTCCGTACAGGAGGTCAGCAGGTGAACCAGTCTTCCACATTTGCTTCGGAGAGAGCGATCCTAGTGCAGGGCAGGGCACACATGGTGTGAGACAGGCTGTGTGAAGGTCCAGGACAGGTGGTTAGAGGAAAGGTGGACACCTGAGCTCCTGAAGCGCCACAATCCAGGGAGCATCTTAGAGTGGACATCCCAAGCAGGTGTATCTGTCTGAATTTGCCCTGTGGCTTGGATCTAAGGGAAAAACAGGTAAGGGAAGGCGGAAGCTCCCGGTCAGTGTCTTCGCATTACTACTCACTAGCTCCAGGCTGATTTCAAGAGTTCTGTTCTTCTGGGTGCATCACAGCCTGTTGATGGGATCTGCTAAGTGCATCCGAGGGGCCACACCTGTCCAAGATAGTGAAGCTAAATAAAGGAAGAAGACTGGAGTCCATCAGTGATTTAGAGATGTTAACAAGGCAGGCTGTGTGAAAGGTGCTAAAACAGCATTTTTTTTTTTTTTTTTCGGTGCGGGCCTCTCACTGTTGTGGCCTCTCCCATTGCGGAGCACAGGCTCCGGACGCGCAGGCTCAGTGGCCACGGCCCACGGGCCCAGCTGCTCCGCGGCACGTGGGATCCTCCCGGACCGGGGCACGAACCCACGTCCCCTGCATCTGCAGGCGGACTCTCAACCATTGTGCCACCAGGGAAGCCCTAAGCCAGCATTGTAAACATCGTGTGGCTGGGTCCCAGAGTGGTTCATCCTATCTGGTGCTGGCAGGAGAAGGCTTCATTAGAAAAGGAGCTCTTGAACTCGAGTCCATGGTGTAATGCAGCAGGTCCATGAACTTGAATGGGAAAAAAATGTATACTGGTCAAACTGAAAATCAGCATTTCCTTCCATTATGAATGTAGGCAGCAAACCGCAATAGTATTAGCAGAACCTGTGACTCTGTTATCCATGTAAATCATAGATATTCTTTTTTTAATTATTAATTTATTTGTTTTTGGCTGCGTTGGGTCTTTGTGGCTACACATGGGCTTTCTCTTTCTCTAGTTGCGGCAAGTGTGGGCTGCTCTTCGTTGCGGTGCACGGGCTTCTTATTGCGGTGGCTTCTCTTGTTGTGGAGCACAGGCTCTGGGCACGTGGCTTCAGTAGTTGTGGCACGTGGGCTCAGTAGTTGTGGCTCGCGGACTTTAGAGCGCAGGCTTAGTTGTGGTGCATGGGCTTAGTTGCTCCGCAGCATGTGGGATCTTCCTGGACCAGGGATCAAACCCATGTCCCCTGCATTGACAGGAAGATTCTTAACCACTGCGCCACCAGGGAAGTCCCATAAATCATAGATATTCTTATAATACAGTTGGTGTAGATGTACCAAAATATTGCTTCTGCTCATTACTATTTTGAAATTACAGTAGTTGATTCATTCTTGATAATTAATAATGAAGCACACACTTGATGTTTTAATATTTTTGAAGGTTGTCTTTAAGTGTAATTAGCTTTTAAAATCATCCTGTGTTTTATTTTATGCATTTAAAACATTATTCTGAACAGAAGTCCATAAATATCACCCAACTGTCAAAGGAGGTCATGGAACAGGAGAGGTTACAAACTCTGATTTAGAAGACATTTGCTCATCCATATCCTGATTTTTATTTTTATTTTTAAAAATTTATTTTATTGAAGAATAGTTGATTTACAGTGTTGTGTTAATTCCTGCTATACAGCAAAGCCATTCAGTTACACATTCATATACACTCTTTTTCATATTCTTTTTTTTTAAATATTTATTTATTTATTTATTTGGTTGTGCCGGGTCTTAGTTGCGGCAGGCGGGCTCCTTAGTTGCGGCACGTGGGCTCCTTAGTTGCGACACTCAGGCTCCTTAATTGTGGCATGTGAACTCTTAGTTGCAACATGCATGTGGGATCTAGTTCCCTGGCCAGGGATCAAACCCAGGCCCCCTACATTGGGAGCACAGAGTCTTAACCACTGTGCCACTAGGGAAGTCCCTCACATTCTTTTTCATTATGGTTTATCACAGGATATAGGTCCTGTGATATACAGTATGACCTTGTTGTTTATCCATCCTATATGTAACAGTTTGCATCTGCTAATCCCAAACTCCCACTCCATCCCTCCCCGCCCCCTCCACCAGCAACCACAAATCTGTTCTCTATGTTTGTGAGTCTGTTTCTGTTTCGTAGATAAGTTCATTTGTGTTGTATTTTAGATTCCACATATAAGTGATATCATATGGTATTTGTCTTTCTCTGTCTGACTTATTTCACTTAGTATGGTAATCTGTAGGTCCGTCGATGTTGCTGCAACTGGCATTATTTCATTCTTTTTTTATGGCTGAGTAGCATTCCATTGGCATATCCTGATTTTTAGAATCCTTGAGGACAGGGATGTGGATTTTTTATTTTTGCAATCCCCAGACTGTTGCGTTAGTGAAGCTTTTACACTCCAGGTTTTACTTCACAGGGCACAGATCCTGTATGTTTGTGGGATCTGTACCCTCCTGTAAGGCCCTGTGTCTCGCTGCAAGGTTCCTGCTGCTGGGCCCTCCCTGCAGACACTCCTCTGACTGTACAGCCATCTGCGACATTCATGGCTCTCTGGACTGTGAGTTCCCCCAGAGCAGGGACTGTGCATATAGCCGTTCAGTACATATCCTCTGAATGAATGGCATCCAGAGGGTGTGAACTTTGGGGCCAGAAGAAAGAACTCAGATAAAGTCAAGTTCCTTCTTGAGCCCACAGGTCTCTGGAACATGGAAACCAAGAAGCAGGCTCTGGAGAGTGGAGGTGGAGGTAGGTACTTGGGAGCCCAGGTATCCATCTGAAGCTCCTCATCAGAGCTTGGACAGTCTCAAGAATGAAGAACCACTGGATCTTCTGCTTCTCCAGTTTAGGAAGATCAGAGAATAAATAAAACTGCTGGGCTTCGCTGGTGGCGCAGTGGTTGAGAGTCTGCCTGCTAGTGCAGGGGACACAGGTTTGAGCCCTGGTCTGGGAGGATCCCCCACGCCGCGGAGCAACTGGGCCCATGAGCCACAACCACTGAGCCTGCGCATCTGGAACCTGTGCTCCGCAACAGGAGAGGCCGCGATAGTGAGAGGCCCGCGCACCGCGATGAAGAGTGGCCCCCACTCGCCGCAACTAGAGAAAGACCTCGCACAGAAACGAAGACCCAACGCAGCAAAAAAAAAAAAAGATTAATTAATAAACTCCTACCCCCAACAGCTTTAAAAAATAAGTAAATAAAATAAAATAAATAAATCTGGTTTAAAAATAAAAAAAATAAAAATAAATAAAACTGCTGATGCTCCAGAAACCTAGGAGGGGTGACCATGGAGACTTTTTCCTCCTCAAGGCGGGAGGAAATTGTTGAGAGCTTATGAAGGGTGGGGAAGAATCTAAGTCGGGTGTGGAGAGAGGAAATGTGAGGTGGATGAAGAGCTGCGTCCAGTGAAAAGAAACCAGTCTAAGGGGTCAGACATTCCTGAGGTCCAGGTGGGTAGTCAGAGCGCCCAGGCAGGCCCCACCTTTCTTAATGCTTCTCTTCTCCTGCAGCTCTGCGTTCTCAAGCCTCAGCCCTTTCCCAAGACGGGCAAGACAAAACCAAGTTTCAGGTGGGTCGAGTTCTCTTTTCTCTCCAGAAATAACAACGTAAGGCATCAGAGAGTAAACGTACGTCCCTCCCTTGGTAAAAGGAAAAAGAGGGGGAAAAACATATTAGGTGAGCACAGTACATTACTCAGTGCATTTATGCCCAAAATACCTGTGTGAGAGAGGTGGTATGATTCTGCTTTAGAGATGAAGAAATGAGTGGTGAATCCTGGATTTGAGCCCAGGTCTGTAGGACTCTGTAATGTGCCTGTTTGCTCTACATACGGCCAGTCAATAATGGTTTCATCTCAGGGCCCTGAGCCCACATTATGTAGAGAAGTGACTCCAAATAATGAATCCTCCTTTTCTGCCCAGGTTTTTCTCCTCAGTGGGACATTTCTTCTTATTCATTTCCAGATGTTGTATTCTCCACGTAATACACGCTACCAAAACTTATACTATGAACAAAGTTAAAAGACAGCATATTGGGTGAAAAAAGCTTCATGCACAACAAAATTTTAATATCCTTATTTTAAAAACAGGAGCTGGGAATAAAGACCTGAGCCTTCATGTTCAGGAAGGGAGAAAAGAGGAAAAACAAATGACCAATAATCATATGAAAAGATGACCAGCCTCTAGTAATCAAAGTGATGCAGATCGAAACAAGATGTGATTCTTTTCCTAGCAGATGACCAAAGATTTGAAAGATCGGTGTTCACTGTTAGCTAACATATGGAGAAATGGGTACATCCACACAACTGCAGGGGCATTTCAGCCCTTGTAGAAGTTCTGCAAACCTCTGCTCCAGTATTTCCCACTCCAAGAATTCTAAGTCAGAGCAAGTGTTCAAAGGATGATCATCACAGCATTGTTTGTAACAGTGAAAAAGAAAAAGATGGTGGCGTGGACTCCATGTCCATCCATTGCATTGGTGTTGGATCAGTGGATTATCGTGGTTTCATTCGTCCTCTTGTCTCGACCCTGTGCTGCTATCAAGTGAGATAAAGTGGGTGAAAATATTAGGACATGGAAATATGTGTGTGCACGCTCTCTCTCTCTCATTATATGTACACGTGTATATTGTAACTTATCTTTAAATTGGGGGAAAAGAAGTCAAAGTGAATGCAGAATTTTAAGTACTTTTTTCCATACATGATATTATTTTATAAAGCTTTCTCTAATGAAGAGAGATTATAGAAAAAAGTTTGCAGGAATGCCCTGGCGGTCCAGTGGTTAGGACTTGGTGCTTTCACTGCCGTGGCCCCGGGTTCAATCCCTGGTCAGGGAACTAAGAGGGTTTGGAGCAAGAAGACCACAACTTAATGACTGGCACAAAAGCTTCCAACGTGGCTCTTCTTCCAGGGGTCGTTTGTGCAGATGATGAATGTGGCATGTGCTTGAAGTTTTAGGAAACTGTGACCTTCAAGGACGTGGCTGTGGTCTTCACCAAGGAAGAGCTGGCGCTGTTGGACTCCACCCAGATAAACCTGTACCAAGACGTGATGCTGGAGAACTTCAGGAACCTGGTCTCTGTGGGTGAGGACAGCGACCTCCCTGTAAGTAAGCATCAAACCACTGGTCCTGTTTTCTCAAGTGGTCAGCTTCAAACCAGGTAGAATATTCCAGTTGGAGCACAAAGGGAAACTTTGGCCACCAGAGAGAAATCTCCTAAGAGATGCACGTGCAGGTGGGAACCTGCAGTTCATGAGTTTTAGCAGATAACTGTGAGCCGGTGGTACCCTGTAAGGTGCTGGTGAGGGAGCCCTTGTCAACGCTGCGCCCCCTGCCCTGTGGGTATCTGATGCAGTTGGCAAGCCTACCCTGACCTCCTCACACGTTTAGGCTCTCATTCTCTCCTCATATTTCTCAGAGTGAGATTGAGAAAATTCACACATTACCAAGGCCTTGGTCCCTTGGTTGCCTCTAGAGCGAAACCAATGTTTTGGACAAACTAGTGTTAAAGGAACCAAATTAGGATCTGGTTGGTGGTCAATGCAATATAAGTGTCTGCTGATTTGCTTCCGTGCTGATCAATATCTAACCTAATTTCAATTTCTCAGAGCCCCATATACAGATATGTATTACCTCAGTTTAGTTTGTGAGATAGTTGCTATCATTGCCCCCCTTTTACAGAGGAAACAACTGAGGCACAGAGTGGGTAAGTAACTTGTCCAGGGCCACCCAGCTTGTCAGAGGAACTAGGATTTGAACCTTCCCAATCTGGCTGTAGACCCTGTGCTTGTAATAACCAGGTGACACTTAAGTACCACTATGTCCATAGATTATAAACAGGGCTCCTTGGGCTAAATCTGCAGGATGCAACCCCATTGGTGAGTCCTGAAATCAAGTGACCATGTCATAACTAGCAGTTTTTGAAAAGCAAAATAGATTAACGGACTAGAACACAAAAGGATTTATCAGAGTAGATTGCACCTGGTAAGGTAAATCTCAGCTGATAAAACGATTTTAGTTTATGGTATGTGTCTACGTGTAGGTACTGGGTCACAGTGTAAATGCTTTTCTTACTATGGGTACAGTCAAAACTGGTGGAAAACTGCTGCTTTAAACCTGTTTCCCTTTTCTCTGACACCACCTTATGAACCAGAGTCACTGTCAGTAAAATGACTCAGAAAATTACCTTGAACCAGAAGCAGTGTCCAGACGGTTTTAACCATGGTTTTTGTGACATTTTGAAGCCTATTTTTGGGTGCCAAGGGTGTGACCATCCTCTTCTGCCTCAAACCCCTGTTTCTTATGTCCCTTTAGTACAGTCTTGCTTCCCTGGGTGCCAGGCCATTGACAGTTTCATGCTGCCAATTCTCATAGCCATGGCTGTTTGAGATTCTGCAGTAACCTCAAAGGGGAGAAGTTAAGGAATTGGATGGCAGGATCTTGGTGGACTTTGTCTCTTCATGAAGCAGCCAGGGAACCTCAGGAAAGATAAAAAGGATGTCTCATATTTCACAATGTTATCCCCGTTTCAATCCCCACTGCAGCTGTAGGCCCACCCTGTACAGTTGTGAAGGTTGTACACAAACATACATGATAGTTCTATCCCATATAACAGTGATGTAAGGGAAGGGACATCGTTAGGGAATAGGACTTGTTACTTGTTTCTGCAACCTTTTACAGGATCCTGGAAGGTCCCTGTGATCGTTTGTGCCTCTCACCATGTCCAGAACTCCATTATTATGCATATTACATGAATCATATGGGAGCATTCCCCATGCCTTCTGTAGTAAAATGATTAAAGGCTTTTTATCAACTACTCTTATAACCGAGAGGTGAATTTCTTCCTTTGTAAACTATTTCCAAGATTTCTTTTGATTTCCCTGCAATACCTGGTTTTTAATTAGCAGCTCACCGATTAGAATTACTGGGTTTCTAATTGTTTCCTATATGACTAGGAGCCAGTGGCAACTTCTCATCCCATCCTACTTCATTTTCTCAAAGCCTTTGGATAGATGATCTACTTGTTCACTTAGCCAAATTCTCTTTCTCCTCATAGGAGACAGGATTATAAACAACATTGGGACGAACCTTCAGGAAAAAGGGTTGAGTTACCTGTCACCAGAAGTGCTCTACTTTTGGCAGATTTGGAAACGAAGGATCAGTGAATTGAGTGTGAGTCAGGATTATGTCATGCATCTTCAAGGAGACTGTCCCCAGTATTTAGAAGGAGATGTTTCCCTCTGTGAAGAGTGGGCAGAAGTGTCTGAAAATGAAAGGTATGTAATAAATGCCATTAATTTAGAAAACCAAGACATCACAGCTCGGAAAGGCCTGGCACAGGTCCTTACCCCAGGATCTTGGAAGAAAGCCAACGTAATGATTGAGCCTGAGAATTCTCAGGGAAAGTATACAAGAGAATTCATATGGAAGAGAAATCGGATGGATGTGCTCAGTGTGATGGCAGCTTCTTTCAGACCTCACGTGATTGTAATGATTTCCAAGAATGTAAAGGAGAGGAACCTTACAGATACACCGGCTGTGGGAAACATTTGGTTATGAAGTCAGCAGTCAAACACAGTCACGTGGTCTATGCAGTGCGGCAACCTTTCAGGTGTAATAACTATAGAATGGGTTTCATAGATGATGCAAATGCTCATGGTCATCCCAGCGCTCACACAGGAGAAAAATCTTGGAAATATGACCAGTGTGGAAAGGACTTTAGTCAGAGCTCAGGACTTACTGTTCACTATAACACCCACTCAGGGGAGAAAACTTGTGAGGGTCAGGAGTGGGCTAAGGGCTGCAAACAGAGCTCAGGCCTTCCCAGGAATCAGAAAGGCCCCTTGGGAGACAAACCCTATAAAGGCATTGAATGTGGCAAAGCGCAGTTCTTCTCTTCACAGCCATCACCGAGTCCACACGGGGGAGATGCCCTACACGTGTGACGTGTGTGGGAAGGGGTTCGGATTCAGGTCGCTTCTGTGTATCCACCAGGGAGTCCACACAGGGGAAAGGCCCAATATATGCACAGAGTGTGGGAAGGGCTTCGGTCAGAGCTCCAGACTTCTTGTCCGTCAGAGGGTCCACGCTGGAGAGGAAGTACAAATGCAGCAAGTGCAGCAGATCCTTCGGCTCCAGCTCCGTCCTCCAAGTCCACTGGAGGCTGCACGTGGGGGAGAAGCCTTATAGGTGTGGCAAGTGTGGAAAGGGCTTCAGCCAAATCACACACCTGCACATTCACCAGAGGTCCACACGGGGGAGAAACCCTACAAATCCGACGTGTGCAGGAAGGCTTTCTCCTACAGCTCGTCTCTGCACCCTCACCGGAGGGTTCACACGGGAGAAAAGCCTTACATGTGCCAAGTGTGCGGTAAGGACTTCAGTTACAGCTCCTATTTTCACTTACATCAGAGAGATCACACCCGAGAGAAACCACATAAATGTGATGAGTGTGGGAGTGGCTTCATTCGGAACTCCGATCTTCACGTTCATCTCAGAGTCCGCACAGGAGAGAGGCCCTGTAAGTGTAAAGAATGCGGGAAGGGCTTCAGTCGTAACTCTTAATCCTCTTGCCCGTCAGACAGCACATAGGGATGAGATGGACTATGCATGTCATGAGCCTGGCAAGGCTCAGGAAATACGTAGCTCAGACCTTCGTACTCAGCCAAGACTGCACAAGAGAACAGAAACATTATAAATGTAGTCAGTCTGTGTTCAATCAGGAAAACAGAAGCCACTTATGTGTTCCAGATGACAGAGGCTTACTCAGCCATTGGGAGGGCCGGGGGGAGCAAAGGACAGGGACACGACCACCCGTGATGTCAGCTGGCCGCACTGAAGCACGTGGTTCTTAAGGGCACTCCAGGAAACCACTGTGGATCTCAACACCTTCCTTGAAGCTCTTATCAGCTGCCATCTGCTGTCGTGGCAAAGAAAGTGATTTTTTTTTTTTTTTTAGGTTTTGAAGCTTTGTTTGTTTGTTTATTTATTTATTTATTGAATTTAGAAAGTGATTCTTGACAAATGGGTTGTTTGTGGCAATAGTTACAGGTCAAATTTCCATTAATGGGTATGCCCAGGAAGGACATTCTCATTGGGATGAGGAGAGTAAGAACTTCAGTCCAGCCATAATCTTTAGGTGATTTTGTTTTTTGTTTTTGGAGTCTCCTCTAGAAAGACAGTCTCCGTTAAGAACATTCAAAATAGTGCTCAGACATGAGAGCTATGTTATTAGTATGGTAAGAATTAGGCCATACTCAGGTTTTCAAATCCATTAGAATTTCCACACAGGAGAAGCTCTGTAGAAGTGATATTTTTAGGGTGTGGCAGAGTTAGTGATACGTATTCATATTCGTACTGGTTCTATTTCCTGGGCACATAGGAAGATTCCATTTCCCAGCAGGCCTTGCAGTTAAGGGTGGGCCCATGTGATTGAGTTTCAACCAATGGAGTGTGTGCAAAAGTGATATGTGCTACTTCCAGGACTGGCCCTTACAAGCATCTGTCCATGTCCTCCAGGCTTCTCTTTCCTGTCATGGTGGTTTTGGAGGCTGTTTCTTCCAGATGGGAAGGTGGCTGTCTGTGTTGGACTTTTTGTTTTTGTTTCTTTTGAGTGAGAAATAAACATTTATTGTGTTACACTACTGGGATTTGGGCAGTTTATTTGTTACAACATTGCCTAGGCTGTACTGCCTAGTACAGAGGGATTTAATAGCAACATATTTCACAGTCACTGGCGTCCACATAGGGAAGCAACAGTAGAATTAGAGTTCAAAACTTTTAAAATACATTTATTTATTTATTTAGGCTGTGCCGGCTCTTAGTTGCGGCACGCAGGATCTGCATTGTGGCATGAGGGATCTTTAGTTCCGGCATGCGGACTTCTTAGTTGCGGCATGTGAACTCTTAGTTGCTACATGCATGCGGGATCTAGTTCCCTGACCAGGGCTCGAACCCGGGCTCCTGCATTGGAAGCGTGGAGTCTTACCCACTGGACCAACAGGGAGGTCCCTAAAACTTAAATCTTTGAGGCACTCTGTGGCAGTGCAGGCATTTAAGTGGTGTAGGTAGGACTTCTTTTTTTGCGGTACGCGGGCCTCTCACTGTTGTGGCCTCTCCCATTGCGGAGCAACAGGCTCCGGACGCGCAGGCTCAGCGGCCATGGTTCACGGGCCCAGCCGCTCCGCGGCATGTGGGATCCTCCTGGGCCGGGGCACGAACCCGCGTCCCCTGCATCGGCAGGCGGACTCTCAACCACTGCGCCACCAGGGAAGCCCGGTAGGGCTTCTTTAGTGAGAATCTTCATTCATTGGTCTGTACATAAAAGAGACCTTTTCCAGGTGCTGTGCATGTGATAAAACTTTACCGAAAGTGCTATCTATGGACATAAGAAATCCCATGCAGCAGAGAACTTCCGTAATGTGTAGTGAAAAAGTATGTCAGCTCACATCTTAAACGCAATTTTAAAAAATGGTGCCCTGCAAATAGTCTTAATAAAATTAAGTAAAACGAACATTTTTCTCAAGTGGGTAACAACTATAGAAGGCCAAGCCAAAGTGTTCATTGTCAGAAGCAGACACCACTGTTTCTGAGCAGTCTTGTTTAATGATGGGTTTTTAGAAGGTGCTCATTTTGTCAAGTTCCTACCAAAATAGTGATTTAGTTTCGGATTATAGTTGGATTTGGGAGGAGGAGATACTTTACAATATCTTTATTCATCTTCAATAACAATGTATTTTTTTGTATCTTAGTTTATTTATAGGTTTCTTCATTTGGATCATATTTTATTCCTAGTTTTTCTTACATTACATTTTCATACTAGTTATTGTCTGTATCTGAAACAGCCATTCAAATGCAAATGAAACCATCCCTGAAGTATTACTTTCTTAACGATTCAGGTGGGCAATAGTGAAAGATTAACAAAGCTCATTGTCAGTAAGGGAGTAGAAAAAAGTTAGCATCCTCACATAAGTTAGTGGGGAAAAAAAAACAGGTGTAACATTTCTGGAGAGGATTTTGTATATATGTATCAAAGTGTATAAGGAGCATTGTCTTTGATCCACTAATCCTACTGCTCAGAATTTATCTTTCAGACATAATTGCACAAGTTGGAAAAGATGGTTTCAGAAGGGAACATCTTCTAAGAATTTTGCAATAATAAAAATTGCAAAGAACCTAAAGATCCATGAATAAGAGATTGAGGAAGGATCTCCCTGGCAGTCCAGTGGTTAAGACTCTGCACTTCCACTGCAGGGGGTGCTGGTTCGATCCCTAGTCAGGAAACTAAGATTCCCACATGCTGCTCAGTGTGGCCAAAAAAGAAAAAGAAAAAAAGAGAGTCATGTTTAAAAAAAAAAAAAAAGAAAGATTGAGCAAATTATGGTATCCCCATGTAATGGAATAATATACACCATTAAAAATGATCTAGACCTACAAATTTTTCACATATTGTTTGGAGGGAAAAAAATGAAGTTATAAAAGATCAAGTACAATCTGTGACTAATAGAAAAGATTTTTAGAATGCAGAGAAGCACCGGGAACCATCCCCCTCCACCACTCTACACTTCACTTTTCAGTGTTGTAAGGCTTTCCCCAAATTATTTTCCTCATCTGAAAAATCTTTGCTTTTATCTTACCCTGTTTAATATATGTGAAAATTCAAAACAGACTACCAAATATTCTTTTTCCTCTCACAAAGATAGAATCTGTTATATAGAAGATCATGTGATGTGATTTGTGATAGTGGTTTCCTTCTTTTAGGCCATGTGTGTTGTTTTACATATTTGCTGTTATTTCTTTTTGTTTTTCTCTGTTGGAGAGAAACTGGCCCAGGATTTGCATTGGCTTTGGTTGAACAGAATGTTTCTGTTCAAATACTTTCAGTCCCTTCTATGAAGTATTCTTGCCAAAACAAAAACAAAAACAAAAAAACCTGTATCTAATCTAGTCTTTAAAGCAAAATTCTACTTTACAGGAGATCTAGAAGATTAGAGGAGAAAGTATGAGAAGCCGTTAGACAAATCCAGAATTCAGACACCTAATTTGACATCTTGATTTCTCCAACAGTTCAAGGACATTAAAAAATGGCAGTGCTTGTGTATGTATGTAGGATATAGTTCTAGAATAAATGAGCCTCAGCTGAGGTAACAATCAAATGCAATGAATTGATCTACTTGGATAGTAACTAGAATAAACCAGCTGTAAAATATTATTATTTTTAAGCAATACGGTATTTGGAAGGAAATGATAATGTCAAAGACTGTTTTAAAATCCTTTAGTAACAAAATTTTATTTTGTTTTTTTTTACAAAATTTTAAAATGATAAGTGAAGCCAGTGTGGCATGTTGATAAGTGTTAAATTTAAGGTATATGTATTTAGTATTGATATTTCATATTACTATTCTCCATACTTTCATATTATTTTTAGAAGTTTCGTTTTAAAAAATTATTTCCTGTCCAGAAGGAAAGCGGTAAGTACATACTTCCTGTAGTTTCACTTGTTATAGTTATATGACTTCATCTCCTACATCAACCTACCTACCCCACAGCCTCAAATAATCATGACCTCACTTTGTTTAAACAGATCTATAGAAAAGAAATATTCTTAGCAAATATATGATGTCAAAGAGAACAACACAGGAGTAGTCAAAGGGAAGCCTGAGTTTGAACTCAAAAAATTTCGAGGAAAGAGACCTTTTCCCTAAAACAATATTTTCTCCAGTTCCTTGCCAGTGCAGCTCCTCTCATTTGTCAGAAACAGCACTGCAGTTTCTGTTTTACGGCCTGAACAGTGCGTGAAACTCCTTGTGGATTCTTGGCATCTTGCAGTAAATAGTTTATACCGGACAGCAAACTCAGAAGTAGATGAAGACAGGCACAAATAAAGAGACAATGGAGTCAGACCAAGTCTGAAATTCCATGTTCCTTAAGGTCGATATCCAGTGCAGCACAGACCAAGTCCCTTGTCTTTTGTCATAGGCATAGCTTTCCTGCTAAAATGTGTTAATTTTCTTTTAATGTGAAATGCATCTCTTTTTTACCCCTAAATATCCATATTTCCTTTAAATTCCCACGTTTTAGTTTTTTCTTGGAAAAAAAAAATACAAGGTTGAATTTTCCCAAAAGAAATAGTGGAGGGAAGGCGGAAGCACTACCACGCAGACCATTCTGGGAGTTGTAGTCTGAAGCAGTTCCACCCCGACAGGCAGGGCTGTAGACCCATTGGGAATTCTGGGAAGTGTAGTCCAGAAGCTGCGTGCAATCGACAACACTTCCTCTTCTCCAGGAGTGAGAGGTGCGGCCTCTCTCGGGTGGTCTCCGGATCCAGGGAAGTGAGTTGCAGGAACTTCCGCTCCAGGGGAGGTTGCGGCCGTCATATACCATGTGGAGTGGAGACTTGAGTCCCAGCAGCTACTCCGCACCTACTCAGCCTAGACGAGGGAACAGCAGTGGCTCGGCCCTCTGCCTTGAGGAAGAGAAGCGATGGTCGGCAGAGGACAAGGGGTAGAGGCATTTGCGCCTCCCTCCCGGCAGAACCTCCTAGCGTTTGCAGTGGTTAGCGCGTCCCAGGTTGGGGTAATGCATCGCTGGTTTGATGGTCTGTTGGGTTCTGTGCTTCCCCAGCCTCTCCTTGACAGCACAGCCACTTCCTAGTGTTATAACTTTGGGCGAGTTAATCTCTGTGAGTCAGTTGCCAGGGTATAATTATATAGTACTTAGTGGGATTGTGAGAGTTAAATGAAATTAATACTTTTAAAACGTGTGGAATAGTAATGGAGCACAGAGAAGGTTGCTTGTTATGGATGCACAGAGTTCTAAGCGAAGCAAATATAACAATGATTAAGTCTGTATGGAAAAAAGTTAATTTCCCCATGTTAAAAAAGCAACATACATAAAGGTAGAAGACATAGTAAACTGGGCCGAAAATATTGACCTATTTGACATATATGCTAGAAAATGGCTTAAAATCCTTAATAAAATCCTTAACAGGAATCTTAAGATAATGAAACCTCAATAGGAATATGGATATGAATACAGCAAAGGATATGAATAGTCAAGTTTTTAAAAGAAGCAATCGCTATAGCAAGTAAATACATGGGAAAAATGTGATTAATTATCAAATAAGTGAACGTGTTTAAACAAGTAGTTCTCCACTGATTCCTCTGGAATCGCATGAAATATAATCTAGGCTCTAAGGGTAGTAGCCAACCTTCCGCCTTAGGAGGGCAATGACGTGAGGGTTCTGGGAAGTGTATGTAGTCTAACAGCTCTGTAGGCGGCTAACCTCCGCTACAGGGGGGCGTGGCTGTGACTAGTATCTTGTCGGGAGTTCTGGGAGCGTAACCAAGAATTGTGGGTAGAGTCACTTCCTCCAGGGAAGTGAGGTCTTGGCAGTCCTTCTTCTGGAGAAACGCAGGCACGGGACGGCAATGCTTCTTTGCTTGGCTGGGGTCAACTGTGACATGTCCTTGGCCTTATGAGAGGGAATGTGCAGCCAGAGGCAGAGGGTGGGGTTGGGCCCTACTGGATTGAGCCTTCTTGAGTGCCACGACTGGTGGTCGAGGGTTGAGTCTCCTGTGTTCTGTGCTGTCTGTTCCTAATCGCCAACTGACCCTGCAGCTCTGCCACCTCCTAGGGGTGTGAGATTAAGCAGCTAACTTAATCTGTTTGTGCCTTGCATTCCTTTCCTGTAAGAAGAGGGAAATAATAGTACTTACTTAGTAGAGTTGTTTGGAGAGTTAAGTGGGATAGTCACAAATAAAAGGTTTAAAGCCAAAGGTAATTGTATCTTTTGCTTAATGTATTTAATTTCCTGAGAAATGTTCAGTTACCTGACAACTCACATGAGCCCAGGAAGAGATGAGTCCCACTTGGCAGTGCTACCAGACCTTTTCTCTGATCCCTGCAGGAATCCAGGTTATTCCTGAATTTCTTCTGGGTTCATTTTCTCTCTTTCAGAAGAGAGAGAAAGAGTGTGTGTGTGTGTGTGTGTGTGTGTGTGTGTGTGTGTGTGTGTGTCTCCAGGATAGTGAGTTTGTGTTCTGTGATTCGTGCAGAAGGGAGACACAGTTCTGATTCCCCCCCACCTCCTTTCCTTTCCCAACCTTAACTTCTTTTTTGAAAAGTAATTAATTAATTAATTTTATTTTTGGCCACGTTGCTGCGCGCAGGCTTTCTCTAGTTGCGGCGAGCGGGGGCTACTCTTCGTTGCGGTGCACGGGCTTCTCATTGCGGTGGCTTCTCTTGTTGCGGAGCACGGGCTCTGGGCGCGTCGGCTTCAGTAGTTGTGGCACGCGGGCTCCAGAGTGCAGGCTCAATAGTTGTGGCGCATGGGCTTAGTTGCTCCGCAGCATGTGGAATCTTCCCGGACAAGGGCTCGAACCCGTGTGCCCTGCATTGGCAGGCGGATTCTTAACCACTGCGCCACCAGGGAAGTCCCTACGTGTTTTTGTTGGTTTTTTTTTTTTTAATGTTTATTTAGGCCGTGCGGGATCTTTGTTGCAGCATGCGGGATCTGGTTTTTTTGTTTGTTTGTTTGTTTTAGTTTTGCGACATGCGGACTCTTAATTGTGGCATGAATGCGGGATCTAGTTCCCTGACCAGGGATCGAACCCGGGCCCCCTGCATTGGGGGTGCAGATTCTTAGACACTGGACCACCAGGGAAGTCCCTCTTCAGAAGATTCTGATACACGTGACTTTAAAATCCTGATACCAAATATGTGAATCACCGTCGCCCTCTATTGGCAGAGCCTAACATAGACCCAGATGGCAAAGTAAAGAGAATAGCTGCAGATTTCCCTCTCATTCCAGCCCCACAAAGCAATGTAAAGAAGGTTGGGTTTGGAGCCAAGAGATAATTTATTAAATGCATACATGGACATTTTTAAATTATCTTTTTGTTATTGATTTTTGGCTGAATTTCATTGTATTCAGAAAGCATTTAATTTTATTTCAATATTTTGAAATTTGTTGTTATTCTTTTTGGCGCACCTTATGACCCCTTTCTGTAAATATTTTATGTGTGCTTGAAAAGATATGTATTCTATAGGTATTTCCAGCACCTTTTGTTCCCCTAGCCCCACATGGGTGTCAAGAGTGCTACAGAGCTTCTAGGCTTTTCAGCTCTTTGACTAGACCATCACCCCAGGAGAAAAGCAGCCCCTAATACATGTATCCCCAACTTTTTCTGAATTTTAGTCCACTAACTCTCCATTACCTTGTGTTTTGATGCCTTCCAATACTTAAAAAAAATGTATCCACCTTTCATGTGCCAGATGTTTGTCCCAAATTACCTATTTTTTTATTAGTGGAAGCGTTAAGTATCCAAAACATTTTCTTTATTTTGTCTAGTGTATTTTTAAACTTCCCTGTCATTTTATCCCCCAAACTTACCTTTTATCGGATTGATCTTCCTTAATACGTAAGCTACGTATTAGATAAGTATTTTGAAAAAAAATTTCCTTTTGGGAGGGGTTGTTAAAGAGTCACGTCGTATAATTTCTTTAAATGATCCCCTTCTTTAAACCACTGAGCATTTTCACATAGTGGCTGTTACGTCATTTTTCTTTTACTCCTTAGTGAGAGTACTTGCCCAGCATTAGAACTGGTTTCAGTTGGACACTGTATGGGACCTTGTTCAGCTATTTTCAACACCATGTTTTCCTTATTCTTGCCAAAAATCTAACCTTTAACCTCCAGTTCACAGAATATATCAAAGTTTCAGGGCAATAAATGCCAGGTCAAAAAAGCCATTGGACAAATGCAGAATGTAAGCAATCCTACATGACAACTGATCTAGTTAGTTCAGTAGGTGAAGGGCATACAAAAAAGGGGAGGGGGAGCTGTTCTAGATTACAAGAGGGTCAAGTGATATAACATCAAATACAATTAATGTACCAGCATAAAGGAAAATAATATGCATTTCTTTTTTTAAAAATTCATTTATTGTTGGCTGTGTTGGGTCTTCGTTGCTGCGCGCGGGCTTTCTCTAGTTGCAGCGAGCGGGGGCTACTCTTCGTTGTGGTCCGCAGCCTTCTCATTGCGGTGGCTTCGCTTATTGTGGAGCACAGGCTCTAGGCACGCAGGCTCAGTAGTTGTGGCACACGGGCTTAGTAGTTGTGGCGCGTGGGCTCTAGAGTGCAGGCTCAGTAGTTGTGGCACACAGGCATGTGGGATATTCCCGGACCAGGGCTCGAACCTGTGTCCCCTGCATTGGCAGGCAGATTCTTAACCACTGAGCCACCAGGGAAGCCCAAGGAAAATAATCTGTATTTCTTCCCCAAGAGAAGAGTGGGCAATTAAACTTTCTCCTCTCTTTTTTTCTTTATTTCTGCTAGTTTTCTGACAACTTATAGTATTTATGATATCAAGAGCAGGGTGAAAATAGGTGATGTGATACTAGAAGCTCAAAAAAGAAAAAAATTCAAGATTTCATAAAGGATTTATCCCTTCCCATATTAGAATGTTTCATCTGTATCACTACAGCTCCTTCCATTTGCCTTATGACCCACATTTCATAGTTAGCAATTAAAGCAAAGGAAATGTGGAAAACATTTGCTGCTGCTGCTTTATGCCCTGGTCAGTGGTTGCATCTGCTTCTTGTGGATTCTTGGCATTCACGTCCATTCTTGTGGATCTTGGCATGAACAGCTTATGGGAGGTAGCAGTGTCAAGAGTTCTAGATGCATTCACACCCATACAGAATAAAAGAAGCAATCCAGTCAAAGTAAGGTTGAGATCCTGTATTCCTTACATTCAGTGCCCAGTGCAGGCAGCACAATTTCCTTTTAGTATTGCATTTTTTGCCTACAAATCGCTTTCTTTATATAATCTATTCCCTTACTCCCTCCTTCCCTTTCTCTCTTCTTTTTTCACATTTCAAGTTTCTCTAGTCTGTCTTTATGGGTAGTTTCTATGAATAGGTAGGTGGATAGGTAAATAGAGTTTGCTCTGGTTGAGTTTGCTTTGTTTTGGTCACGTTTTAAAAAAAATTTTTTTAAGAAAAAAGGGAGAGAAAGACCAAGCTCGACTAACAGTATAGAGTTGATTCATACTGACTATCCTAAAGAGAATACTGACTATCCAAATACTGTCTACCCAAAAGAGAAAAGGCAGTCTTGCGGAAAGGGCTGCCCCCCAGGAGATTCGGTAATGGCAGCTCAGAAGATCCACAGAATCAGAGATAGTTACGCTCCGAAAAGGCGCCTTTAAGCAAATACAGAATTGTGTAGTAGAGCGCTCTAGGTTTGGAAGCATTTCGGCTCCAGGAAGGCGGGGTTACGAAATTCATTATGGGACGCTGTGAAGTACAATCCACACGCTCAGTATAGCAGCCAGCACTTCCGCCCTGGGAAGGCGACGAGGTGCCTGGGAATTCTGGGAAGTGTAGCCCGGGAACACCGTAGTTGGATAACTTCCGCTACAGGAGGATGAGGCTGTGTCCCTGCTCCCGTTGGGAATTCTGGGAAGCGTAGTCCAGGAGGTCTCTGTAGGCAGAGTCACTTCCGGCCCAGGTACGCGAGGCCGCGGCCTTCTTTCCTCTCGGAAAGGTGAGCCTCCCCTCCCCCGGGTCCCTCACCCCGCGTCTACACTGACCTTTCTTCGCTTTGTTGTGGGCCAGTAGCGACCCGGCCCTCGACCTTGGGGAAGGAATCCATCTGCGGCGAAGGGCGCGGTTGGTGCTCCCTTTGAATGAGCCTCCTGGAGCGTGGGACTGTTGGTGCATCCCTGATTTAGGGGCCCGGGCCAGGGCCGTATGTCTCTGGGGTTGGGAGTCTCCTGGGTTCTGTACTTGCCTCCCCCCCTTTTTAAGCGACCACCAGCCCGCGCTGCCGCTTCCTAACAGTATATTCGGCGAGTATGTTCATGTCTCTGTCTCCTTTTCTTTAAAGTTGGCCTTAGTGTCTACCTAATAGGGCTATTGTGAGAGTTAAATGAGAATGTACAGGAAAAGACTTAGAACAGAGGCTGGCTTGTGGTTAAAAATCACAAGGTCTCTTGTTACTAATATTTTTTAATTTCCTGAAAAGCGCTCAGGTCCCTGAAAGCTTTTGTGGGTCAGAGCTCCTGGTACAGTGTCCCTGGCCCTTCTCTGATCCCTGAAGGAATCGGGGCTGAACCCAGACTCCTAATTTTTTTTAATTAAAATTTTTGGAGAGGATCACTCTGGCTGTTGTCTGGGACGTGCACTGTGATTTATGTGGGAGTACTGATGAAGTTCTGATTTCTTTCAGCCTCTTTTCCTCTCCCAGCCTTACTTCTTGCAAAAGGCTGCAGTGAGGAGGGAATGACCCTTTGGCCGCGGGCAGCAGAGACTCACCTGACTAGGACTTAGCATCCTTCTTCCTCTTATGTCATCTCTTCGCAGGGGAGAAGACATTTCCATCACTCATGGGCAAATTCTGCTACAAAGATGCCCTGATATTTGTTGAATAAATGCAGGAAGGGACGGGGGAATACGTGAGCATGAGTAATAATCATAATGTTTAAACATTTAGTGCTAAACATTAATCTAGGAGCTTTATATGAATGAACATACTTAATCCTCACAAGAGCCCTATGGGAACTGGGGATACTGTTAGTCCCATGTTAAAGATGAGGAAACAGACACAGAGCCTGAGTTGTTTATCCTAGGTCACACAGCTAGTAAGAGGCTCAGCTGGGATTTGAATTTAGGTAGTTTCGATCTGCTGCCTTAGTTCTTAATGTGTTTAGTGTCAGGTTGAGAAGGCATGTTTGGATTTTTATAGAGGGTCATGAAAGCTTTGAGTTTTTGATGAGATTTTTTTCAGTTATCTGCAATTTAATTGAGTTTTATTTGAAATAATATTATAGTTCATATTCTGATCATAAAAATTGCATATTCTAGAGAAGAAAATTTATGAAGGATGTAGTACAGGATGTAGAGATAACAATATTAATATTTTAATGTTTTCCTGTTCTGTAGATTTATTTTTGGACTTTTACTTAAGTTTTTCAAAATACTTATCATAGGTTTTATTTTCCCCTTAAGTTCTTACTGTGGAAATTTACAAACGGAGCCAAATGTAATAAGAATAAAATAATGAACCCCTGTGGAACCATCACCCAAATTCAACCCTTGTTAACATTTGTCAGTCTTGTATCAACACACCCCTGCTCCAATTTATTTTTGTTTCAATATTTTAAAGCAAGTCCCCAACATTGAGTCAGTATGATACTGATTGATTTATTGTTTTTTTTTTTTTTTTTTTTTTTTTTTTTTTGCGGTACGCGGGCCTCTCACTGTTGTGGCCTCTCCCGTTGCGGAGCACAGGCTCCGGACGCGCAGGCTCAGCGGCCATGGCTCACGGGCCCAGCCGCTCCGCGGCATGTGGGATCTTCCCGGACCGGGGCACGAACCCGCGTCGCCTGCATCGGCAGGCGGACTCTCAACCACTGCGCCACCAGGGAAGCCCTGATTTATTGTTATAATTGCCAAAAATTGATTATCATCCGTTGTTTATATCCAAGACCAGGAAAGGGAGATGTTAGCAGCTACTCCAAGGTTTTTATTTTTGCAGATTGGAGAATGGCACTCATTTGAGAAAGCTAGGGGACACGAGCATTGCACTTTGGAGAGGGATGGTTCCAAAGTCCAATGCTCTCTGTTTTCCCGTATACAATTTGACTTACCTATGTCCTGGGGCTCCTTGTTTCTCATCTCTCTCTTTTCATACACTGAAAGTTTTTCTGTTGCTGGGACCATGTCATATTTTTTTCTGTGTGCCCAGCACACAGTACAAGATTGGCAAGGGTTTGGAGTTAGAGTAGCTACTCAACAGACTGCCGGCATCAAGAGTTTGCAGTGCAGAATTCCTGAAATTGGAATTAGGTAACAAAACAGAATAGAAATAACCCATGGAGATGTTCCTTAACCTTTAATGTTGGTGAGCTATAGAATCCACCATCTATTTCAGATTGTTGAAATGCTTATGAGCAATTATTTTCATGATCTAAAACAAATTTCCTGAGATATACATTGATAGAAATGATAACAGCTAACATTTATAGATTGTGTTTTATGACCAGGCAGTGTTTCCAGTGACTTACAGATACTAACTTATTTTTCATAACAAACCTATCATTACCCTCATTTTACAGATGAGAAGCAGGTTTTTTAAAACAATCATCGTACAGTCAAATTAAGTATTTTTTTCCTGTTTGGGGTACAATTCTATTAATTTTACCACAGGTGTAGATTCATATAATCACCACTTTCATCAGCCACAGAACAGTTCCATCACACCAAAACATTCTCCTATTTTCCTTTTATAATCACCCCTCACCGCATCTGTAACCACTGGTGACCGCTATAACCCTATAATTTCATCTTTTTGAGAATGTCACATAAATGGCCTTATACCACGTGTAACCTTTTAGGGCTGGATTCTTTAACTCGGCATAATGCGTTTTTGTCAATGAAAAATTTTATTTGAGCCAAATCAAGGATTATAACCTGGGAACAGCATCTCAGAGAGCTCCAAGAACTGTTCCCAGCTTAACGCCTTTGACATTCATCCTAGTTGTGTATCAGTACTTTGTTTTTATTGCTGATTAATATTACATTTATGGATATACCATAGTTTATCCATTCACCCATTGAAGAATATTTGGAATGTTTCTAGCTTTTGGCATTTGTGAATAAGCTGCTATAAATATTTGTGTACAAGGTTTTCTTTGCTTATTTTTCTAGAATTCATAACCAGGAATGGGATTGCTGGGTCATAAGGAAAATGTATGTTTAACATTAAGAAGTGGCCAAACTGTTCTCCAGGGTATCTACTATTTTGCATTCCCATTAATGATATATGAGAGTACCAGTTGCTCCACATCCTTGTCAGCACTTAGTATTTTCTGTTTTTATTTTTTTAATTTTAGCCATATGGTAGGCATGTGTTGGGATCTTATTGTGACTTTTATATACATTTCCTTAATGACTAATGATGTTCAGCAGATATACCTTTTTTTCAGCTTATTTATCTTCTTTACTAAAGTGTTTTGCCCAGTTTTAAATTGAGTGATTGAGTTGTGTTTTCCATATTGTTGATGTTTGAGAGTTATTCATGTATTCTAGATACAAGTCCTTTGTCAAGATATGTCCTTTGCAAATACTTTTTCTCAGCCTATAGCTTATCTTTTCATTCTCTTAACAGTGTCTTTTGCAGAGCAAAAGTTTTTAATTTTGATGAAGTCTGATTTATCAGTGTTTTCTTTTATGAATTGTGCCTTTCATGTCTAAGAACTCTGCCTAATTCCCAGTCAGGAAGATTTTTCTCTTATATTTTCTTCTAGAAGTAATGATATCTACTTTTTTATTCCTAATATTGGTAACTTTTGTTATCTCTCTTTTATTTTTTGCCACTCTTGCTAGAGTTTTTGTTATGGTAAAAAAACCAAGAGCTACTTTTGGTTTCATTGATTTCTATATTTACCTTTATTATTTCCTTTCTTTTGCTTGACTTGGGTTTATTTTGCTTCTCTTTTCTAGTATCTTAAGTGTAACTTATAGGTTTTCTTTTAAGAAAAGAAACTTCTTTTAAGAAGTTGAGCAAATCCCAAACAGGATGAACTCATAGCAATCCAAGCCCAGGCACATTTTAATCAAACTGCTGAAAACTAAAGACAAAGAAAGAAACTAGAAAGGAGCCAGAGAAAACTAATGCATTACCTTTATGCTCTAGTTGTCATATATTGCATGTATATAACTTGAAAACCCTATAGTGTTATAATTTTTGCTTCCAATGGTCAAATATATTTTAAAGAACTCAAGAGACGAGTAACCTATCATATCTTCCCGAATATTTACTGTTCTGTTGCTCCTCCTTCCTGATGATGCAAATTTCTTTCTTTTATTTCCTTTGAAAGTTTTCCTTCACCAATCGTTTTAGAGCAAGTCTGCTCCCTGTGAATTCTTAGTTCATCTGAGAATATCTTTATTTCACCTTCATTCCTAAATATTTTTCTAAACTATTATCTTTAGTATACAAGTCTGTTTTGACAGTTCTTTTCTTTCACTGCTTTAAAAGTGTATTGTGCTACTTCCTTCTGGCCTCATGGTTCCTAATGAGAAATCTGGGTTCCATCGAACCATTGTACCCCTGTAGGTAATGCATTGTTCTTCTCTGGCTGCTTTCAAGCAGCATTATCACCTGGGAGCTCTATAGAACGGCAGGTCCTTGGGTCCAGTTTCATGCCAATTTATTTAGAATTTTGAAGGGGTGGGACCAAGGCTCTTCCTTTTAATAGGAGCCCCAGGTGATCTTTATTTACTTTAAGCGTGAACAAGTGCTTGTTGAACAGCCTCATTTAATTTTTAACATTTATTGTTTAACCTACATACAGTAAAATTATTTTTAGTGCACAATTCTGAGTTTTGGCAATTGCATCACACTAAAAATTTGTGCGGAGTGAAGATCTGCCTTGTTTTAACTTTTGACAACAATGGAAATTTATAAAGTAGCTTGGCACTACTTGGGATTCAAACAAAATTAGTTATCATTGAAATGACTTTACTACAGTATAAGTGCTATTTTTGCCTTCTAGGTTGAATTCATTAAAAAACATCATGAAGTCTGCAGCTAAAGCTAATTTCCAAAGCCATTCAGTATTCAGTAATAGTGGTGGAGGGCAGCTTTTCTCACTTAGAAAGCCCGAGACTTAAAACATCGCAATAAAACTTTACTGCAGCTCAGCCATTGAACTGCTGGGTGGTAAGGCAAGTCAGGATATTTAGCTTCTGTTTCTGACGAAATTCATGAAACTTTTGATGATTAAGTCCATGAGAGTAAATGAAGTTCACTGTTGATGCTACTGCTTCAGTAGCACCTGATATATTAAAATATTTTCTGCAGAGTACCTGCTGATGAATAATACAACAAAGAACCATAGACTACAAACTTACATTTTTACCAGCTTTATAAATTTGTAATCAGTTTTCACACAGTCCAGAAGATTACACTTCAGGTTACACTGAATTAGTATGTTTTCAACTTCTTTGAAAATATTTTCACTTGTAGTTGTTCCACGCAGGCTGTTCTGGTGACTTACTGATTAGTCACTTCAAACTTGGCAATGATTCCTTCAATAAACCGTTACCGAGCAACATCTGTGACATATGCTGAATTGCCAAGAGCCAAATAAAGTTTATCAGAATTATTTCCCTTGTATTGTAATTGACTATAGTGTTCCCATCGTATTCAACTCTTTGAGCAACGATTCTTGCCCAAAGTCTAATAATCTTAGAAAAGTTTTATTTTTTCAGGACACATTTCTTTGGCTGCCACAGTCAAACATGATTTAATTAACTCATCATTGGTAAATTGCTTTATTTGCTTGGGACAGAAATAGAAGCTGAATATCTGAATATCCAAAACTTATTTTGGTTACAGCCTCATTTTCATTACTTTTGTGAAGAATATCTGTTCCAATGAGACGTTTCATTAAAATTTTTAAATCCTTCTGACCAGTGCTTTACTGTGAATTGAGCATATTTGTGATGAATGCTTAGTCTGCTAATGTTCACATATATTGTATTCTTTTAGCATAGCTATGTTGTTGCTGCATAAAAGGCAAAAGGCTTTGCCATCTAATTCTGTAACAAAATATTTTACTTCCAATGTGCCTTAAAAGTGCAACATTTGAAGTCTCTTTTTCTCTTCTTGTTTTGACATGATGAGTATGTGCTAGTAATAAAAAAAATTAAATGTTGTGGTACATCATTACATGCGATACTTTAAAAAACACATGTGATACTTCAATTGCTGTTGAGCTATAGCTAGGTCACTATGATTTGTACTGAGTTTAGCAACAGTATAAAGAAATGAGAGGGGCACATACGGTCTCTGTTGTAACTACATAACTCTGCTGCTGTAGTATGAAAGCAACCATAGGCAATATGTAAACAAATGAGCATGATAATGTTCCAGTAACACTTTCTGGACATTGAAATTTGAATTTCATGTAATTTTTATGTGTCCTAATATTCTTTAAAAAATTTTTCCCAACCATTTAAAAAACTCAGTCCATCTCTAAGAATGTTAAAAACCATCATTAACACACAGCCTATACAAAAAGAAGCAGTGGACCATAATTGGCCATATTTTGCCAACGCTGATTTTGACTAGTGTTTTCATGTTTTCAGTTACATCGATTTATGTTTTATGTTTATTTTGGATTTATTGACTTCTGTCTTATGTTTATTATTTCCTTTTTTTCTGTTTGTTTTAGGTTTAATTTATTTGCCCTTTTCCCCCTAGTTCTTAGCTTAGATAATGGATTTAAGACTCCTCCTCTGTTCTAATATATACATCATTGAATACATTTTTTAAAAAAATATCTGCTTTGGCAGCATCTCATACATTTTGAAATGTTGTGTCTTCATTTTCATTCCATTCAAAATATGCTCTTTCTTTCTTTCTTTGGTTGCTCTGGGTCTTAGTTGTGGCAGGCAGGCTCCTTACTTGTGGCAGGCAGGCTCCTTTAGTTGCAGCTCGAAGGCTCCTTAGTTGTGGCTGGTGGGCTCCTGAGTTGCGGCTCACCAGCTTCTTAATTGCGGCATGCAGGCTCCTTAGTTGTGGCATGTGAACTCTTAGTTGCGGCATGCATGTGGGATCTAGTTCCCTGACCAGGGATCAAACCCAAGCCCCCTGCATTGGAAGCGCAGAGTCTTAACCACTGCACCACCAGGGAAGTCCCTGCTCTACTTTCTTTTGTGACTTGGTCCATTGGTTGCTAGAAGTATGCTGTTTAATTTCTAAATGTTTGGAGATTGTCCAGATATCTTTTTGTTATTCACTTCTTGTTTAATGCTATAATAGAGAAAATATCACTTCTGGATACATCATAAACTTCTGAAAATTAAAGATAAAAATTCTTGAGAAAATATGTGGTAGAACAATGATTCATACATCTGCAGATTTCTCATTGGAAATCATGTAGGCCAGAAAACATTGGAACAGCATCTTTGAGGTGCTTAAACAAATTGTCAACTCAGAATTATATATCCAGTGAAAATTTCCTTCAGGAAGAAGGGGGGGAAATGTCACACCTATGCTAAAAAGGAGTGTTAAAGGAAGTTCTTTAGGTTGAACAGAAATGATACCAAATGGAAACTAGGAACTTCAGAAATGAAAAAAGAGCAACAAAAATAGTAAGTTTTTTTGTAAATATAAAATATTCTTTTTCTCCTCTTAAAAATGCAACTGTTTAAAATAAAATTTATAGCTTTCTTGGCTAGAGCACTGTATATAGAGAATACATACGACAACTAATTAAAGAACAGGGGAATTGGTAAAATAATAACACTAAGTACTCTGTGAAAGATATGTATATTGCAACCCCGGAGGAGGAAAAAAAAAAGGTGATAATAGCCAAAAAGTAATAGATGAAAAGGGATGAATTTAATTCTAAAAAAATTCATCCCAAAAGAGGGCAGAAAAAGGGTCATAGAGGAAGAAAATCAAGGAGGAAAAACAGGGAAAAATAATAAAATGGTAGACTTAAATCTGACCATATTAAAAATTACATGAAATGCTAATGACCTAAATATGCTAATTTTAAAAGATTGTTAAGATTGGATGAAGAACAAAAACTGAGTATATGCTGTCTAAAGGAGCCCCACTTTAGCTATAAGGGTATAGATATGTTAAAAGGATTAAAAAAAAAGTACCATGCAAACATCAATCAAAAAAGGCTGGAGTGACTATATTAATATCAGACAAAATAGACTTCAGAACAAGGACTATTACCAGGGAGAAGTAGGGACATTACACCAAGCGTCAGTTCACCACGTAGACATAACAATCCTAAGTGTGTATCCAGAAAACAACAGAGCTTCAAACTACATGAAGAAAATCTGACAGAACTGAAAGAAGAGATAGAGAAATCCACAATTAAATACGGAGATTTCAACACTCTTCTCAGTAATCAATACAGGCAGACTGAAACTCATTAAGAATACAAAACTGATTATTCCTACCTGAACAATACCATTAACCAGCTTGACCTTGTTGACATTTCTAGAACATGCTATCAAATACAACAGAGTGCACATTACTTGCATAAGCTTCAGTTTTAGCAATTTCTGTTGACCTGTCTGAGTTCACTGGAGTTTCTGCTCCTTCTGATCTGTTTCTCCCACTCAGTTGCAGGTTTCTGTGTAGCAGGGACTAGGTCAATTTCTCATTGTGTTCATTGCCAAGTATAGGGATTAGCAGAAAAGAGTTATTCAGTATCTGTTAGGGGTTGGTGTAGTTTTCCAACAGGCAGCAGAAAATAGGAACCTTCAGCTATGTGAGATTGTGTTCAGATTTTCTGAAAATGCATGTGGGAGAATAAACAGTATAACTATTCCCTGTCCTTTATCTCAGTAAGTTTTGGTGGGATGCCGAAGCCACCAGCTTTTTCAGAATATTCCAAGGGTAATATACACCTTTTGATAATTGCTACCTAAAGTAAATATAGTTAGAAACAAACCAAGGCTAATGTGTGGCTTCTGTATACTTCATGGTGATAATGAGGATGATACAAATAATAGCTAACATTTATTAGGTGTTTATTATGAACCTCACTGGCTTTCTAATGCTTTGGTGCATTAACTCATCTGTTCTTCATAATAACTCTATTTTTATTTCCATTTTACAGATGAAGAAACAGAGGCATCAAGAGGTTAATTAACTTGTAAATGTTTACTTTGCCAGTAAGTGGCAGAATCAAGATTGAAGCTTGGTGGCCTGATTCTATAGCCTGGGCTCTTGGCCAAAGCCCTGATTTTATTAGACTGGCAAAGTTTTAGGAATTAATAAGGCTGTAGCCAAACCTGTTAAAAGGTATCCTGGAGCAGCTGAGTGTTAAAAGCTAACAGGGTCAAGGATGCAGGTGGGCAAACTACTGCCCATGGCTTATTTTTGTAAATCCCCTTTTCCTCCCCAGCTAAGAATGGTTCTTATTGGGTTGGCCAAAAGGCTCGTTCGGTTTTTTCCTTTAGATGGCTCTAGTAGCCCTTAGTTGTCTTTAACTTCATTCAAAACAATTTTGTTAGATTGTACGTAACAGCTGTCATATCAGTGTGCATTTAAAAAAAGACTTACGAATTTTTGTGTAGCCGTTTTAATATTGAAGATGGAAGGAAAAGAAAGCAACATCTTTGGCATATTATGCCTTATTATTTCAAGAAAGGTAAAAACGTAACTGAAACGTGAAAAAAGATTTTTGCACTGTATGGAGAAGGTGCTGTGACTGATGGAACATGTCAAAAGTGGTTTGCGAAGTTTCATGCTGGAGATTTCTTGCTGGACGAGGCTCCCCGGTTGGGTAGACTGGTTGAAGTTGATAGCAATCAAATCGAGACATTAATTGAGAACAATCAACGTTACACCACGCGGGAGATAGCCGACATACTCAAAATATCCAAATCAAGCATTGAAACTCACTTGCCCCAGCTTGGTTATGTTCATCGCTTTGATGTTTGGATTCCATGTAAGTTAAGTGAAGAAAAACCTTCTTGACCATATTTCTGCATGCGATTCTCTACTAACGTAATGAAAACATTCCGTTTTTAAAACAAATTGTGACAGGCAATGAAAAATGGATACTGTACAATAATGTGGAATGGAGAAGATTGTGGAGCAAGTGAAATAAACCGCCACCAACCACACCAAAGGCCGGTCTTCATCCAAAGAAGGTGATGTTGTGTATATGGTAGGATTGGAAGGGAGCCCTCAATTATAAGCTCCTTACGGAAAACCAAACAACTAGTTCCAACAAGTCCTGCTCCCAATTAGACCAACTGAAAGCAGCACTCGACGAAAAGTGTCCAGAATTAGTCAACAGAAAATGCAAAATCTTCCATCAGGATAACGCAAGACCACATGTTTCTTTGATGACCAGGCAAAAACTGTCACAGCTTGGCTGGGAAGTTCTGATTCATCTGCCATATTCAACAGACATTGCGCCTTTGGATTTCCATTTATGTCGGTCTTTACAAAATTCTCTTAATAGAAAAAATTCCAATTCCCTGGAAGACTGTAAAAGGCACCTGGGACAGTTTTTTGCTCAGAAAGGTAAAAACTTTTGGGGAGATGGAATTATAAAGTTGCCTGAAAAATGGCAGAAGGTAGTGGAACAAAAGGGTGAATACATTGTTCAATAAAGTTCTTGGTGAAAATGAAAAATGTGTCTTTTATTTTTACTTAGAAGCCAAAGGCACTTTTTGGCCAACCCAATACGTATGAAAGGTTGTAAAAAGAACAGAAAGAACAGCATTCCACAGAGACAGTTTGTGGCCACAAAGCCCATGATTAGCCCTTTTTTGAGTTCTTCTTCCACAGATGACTTTGAAGTTGCTTGGGAATAGTAAATAAGATAAATAACAGTAAATAACTATTGAGAACAGTAAATAACCTTGAGGAAGAACCCAAGAAATTACACTCCTGTTCTCCAAATCCTCCCAAGGGTCAAGCAGTGAGCCAATGCTTTATACAGATATAGTAGCATCACGGGCTTCTTTAATCTTTATTATATCCATGTGGGAAGAGGGAAGTATCAATACCAGTTGAGCCTCCTCCCGCTTCAGGAGGAATATTCACCAGCCACTAAACTTTTCAGAAGGGTGGGCTCAGTGTCTAAACAAATGTTCTTATCAGGGCAACAACTTATTAAGTGAAAAGCCATAATCTCTGCCACGCAGATTTCTTTCAACCCTATCTGCAAGGACAGTTTTATGATGTAGAATAGTATCTGCTTCTCTGCAGCTACAAGATAATAGAAAACATTGGTATAGTTACAACAGTTTTCCACTACTTATGCACATAATCCTAACAGCAATCTTAAATGTTGGTACTATTACGATCCCAATGCTGCAGCTTGCAGAAATGAGACCTAGAGAGGTTAATTAACTTAACCATGATTAAAAATATATAGCAAATATATAGCAGTGCCAATATACAGCAATTTTATAGCAATGTGAGGTTTTGAAAACGAATTGTCCCCAGAGGCCACTTTTAACCAGTACCTCTCTGTAGGGCGCGGCCGGATAGCCATTACGCATGCACTAAGTATGCCGCTAGGGCGTATGCACCTAATATGCTAATCAGGTTTTGAAGCAGTGGCCTATCCAAAGTCCGGCTTGCGAAATGCGATAACCATACGGACGAATCAGGGACTTACACGAGTCCTTAAGCCCTTATATAAGCAGACAGGCTCGAGCGTACGGGGTCTTCCTTCCATCCGCCCGAAACCAAGCTGTACTCCAATAAAGTGTGATGCGAGAAGAATCTAGCGTGTGGTGATTCGTCATTCTGCTGGTCAGAAGCGGCTCGCCGCGAGTGGTGCCGAAACCCGGGAACCTGCGCGCCCCGCATGGAGGACCGATTCAGAACTCGACACACGGAGTGAACCGCCGTTAAGTAGTCCAGTTTAGGTATGTTTTTGCTGCAATAGAGCCCGAGATTTTTATTTTCGCTTTCGTTCTCTTCGTAGCTGTCGCACTTTTTGTCTGCGTGTGGCTACGGTGCCATCAGCCCGACCGAGTGTGTCTCCCCTGGCCATTAGATAGGTCAGAGATCTTCCCGCTTTAGCAAGTTGTTCATATATGAGAGTGAACTATGGGGAATAGTTCATCCGCGGAACCAACCGTTGGATTCCATGAGCCCATCCAAGCCCTTCTGAACGATCGAGGACTTAAGATTTCACATAAAACTATTAGTAAACTGTTGCAGGATATTGATGGTGCCGCCCCATGGTTTGCGGTGTCTGGGAGCCTGACTGTTCCATCTTGGGAAAAACTGGGGAAGGACTTGGCTGATCGTCACAAAATGGGGGAGCTCTCTCGAGGCACGTTTCCGTTATGGAGAATGATACATTCGTGCTTAAGAGAAGGGAAATGCGAAGATATTGTACAGATGGGCCGTAAAGCTCTTAGCATACATCAAGATAGTGCGTCAGAAAGTGAAAATATAGGGACTACGGTAGATAGGCCTAAGAATCCTAGGAAAAAGAGAGAAAAACAAATAGAAAAATCGGATGCAACGCCAGGATTGTATCCACTTTTAGATGAATTCAAAGCGCTTTATTTGTCTCAGGATGAGTTGAATCCCAAGGAGGAGGCGGATCTGGAAGAAGCAGCTGCTGAATATGAAAGAGGACGATATGGCAGTTCCCCATGTGCTCGTCCGCCATTTTGTGCCTCTGCGGGTGCTCGTCCGCCATTTTGTGCTTCTGCTAAATCAAAAGCTTTAACATGTACTCAGACTTCCGCTTTTATTGCTAGCGCCCCCCCGGCGCTGCGGTTCGGGAACCGCCAAAGTGTACATTCATACCCAGAGAAGTCTGGTCTCAGGTACCCACAGCTTTTCCGGTGTTTGAAGACCCAGCCACGCGTCAAAGATATTATGAGATGGTGGATTATAAAATACTTAAGGATCTTGCAGAGGCTGCCAGGGGATATTTAAGCAGAAGTTGAATATCCTGCAGCTGAATGCAACCAGAGTGGATCCAGTGACTCTTGGAGAATTTACCGCATGGCTAGCTAGAGCATTTTCCTTTTTTAAGGAATGGGTGGGTGTGGGACTGTTCGCAGCCTGCTGTTTGTTTGGGATAGTGTTGTGTCTCTGGTTGGTCTGTCGTATTCGCATTCGAACCCGGCGAGATAGGATAATGCTCACTCAGGCGCTTGTGGCCATCAGTGAAGGCGAGTCCCCCGCAGCCTGGCTCTCCACCCTAAAAAACATATGATCGCCCTTGCACAGAGGGGCCTTGCCGCCATTGCACCTCTATAGGGGATCGGCCCTAGGGGCTGCCTCTGCACGGAGAGGTCTCGTTACCATTGCACCTCCATGAGGAGCCCATGCCACGTGAAGACAGCCCTTGCACCCTGCAGTTCGATTGCGAGCATTGCACGCAGGAGGGTGTCTGCGAATGCAAGCGGAAACTACCGGTACACCGTGTACATACCCCGGTATGAGCACTGGTACAGGTCAATGTCCGCTGCAATGGTCGAAAAGAAAAAAGGGGGAGATGTAGGGCGCGGCCGGATAGCCATTACGCATGCACTAAGTATGCCGCTAGGGCGTATGCACCTAATATGCTAATCAGGTTTTGAAGCAGTGGCCTATCCAAAGTCCGGCTTGCGAAATGCGATAACCATACGGACGAATCAGGGACTTACACGAGTCCTTAAGCCCTTATATAAGCAGACAGGCTCGAGCGTACGGGGTCTTCCTTCCATCCGCCCGAAACCAAGCTGTACTCCAATGAAGTGTGATGCGAGAAGAATCTAGCGTGTGGTGATTCGTCATTCTGCTGGTCAGAAGCGGCTCGCCGCACCTCTCCTCTCCCACTTAACTGTCTCTCCTTTCCCACATTTCCCAGGATCAGAATGAGTACCTGGGGAACCTCGAGGTGTGTGAGAACTGCCAGGTATGGCGGTGCAGGCTGTCCCATGCTCGTGGGCATCCTGCCAGGATAGCCTAGTGGCAGCTGGACCCCAGCCCACACCCTGCTTGTGAAGGTGTGTGTGCCTGGGAGGAGGGACACCTTTTTCTGATTTGCACAGAGATGCATTTCCCCCTCTCTCATGGCTTCTTTCTTTTTACCTTTTGTGCCTCTTCAGGTCTCTGCCTTTCCCCAGGAAACGGAGAAGATGATCAAGTTCCAGGTGAGTTGGATTTTTATTTCCGTCACTTAACGGGTATTTCATTTCTCAGTAAGTGGACACCTTTTTTCTCTTCCTTGCCAAGCGTAAAGAATGACAGCAGACATTTAATACCATTTGTGTGCCGTGCTCTTTTGTTTCATTTTTTTTAAATTTCCCTTTTCAGTTTTTATTATCATTGTATTTCACAACTAATGGTGTGAAAGAGAATAGGAATTTTTAAAATGGGAAAGCCCACACATTATTACCCTGCTTACAAATCACCTGTTTTCCATGCTCATTTTTCATGTGTATTCATAACTATACTTGTAATAATAGATACAATTTTGAATTTTTTTTCACTTAAAATTATAGCACTTAATTTTTGTCATCTAATATTATTTCAATGAACTGTTATACACTCTCTCCCATTTTTTTAACTATTCGTCATTCACAAGCTTTTAAATTCGTGAGGATTCTCATAGTTTTACACAACAGTATCAGTTTCTCTACATCTAATCTTTACTCAAAAAGCAGTTCTGAGAGAATTCTGGTACTATTTGTCCTTATGTTCTAGGGACTCAAAACTTAAAAAAAATTTTCTTTTTCTTAAGTGGTACCTTTGTAAAAAGACTACTTAAAGGATGGTTTTGTCTAAGAGGGTCATACTGAGGCTGAACTCAGAAAAAAATAGTGTTAGCTGTTTTTGTTCAAAAAGAGCTAGATTCTTTCTTTCCAGGACCTGAACGCTTCCTTTGTGTGTGTCTGTGTCTGTGTGCCTGTGTGTCACACCGTTCATGAAATAATTTATTAGAGCATTACGGGTACTTACTTTTAAAATTTTAGTCATACTATAAGGCACACAGGCACTTTCCGTCTGTCGTGCTATTCACTGCTCTAAGAGGGACTTGGAATCATCTTCACTGTCAACATGAAGATAAGAGGTTCATGTAAGTTGAAAACCTGTTCAAGTTCCTGCAGTAGGCAAGTATCTGGCCAACTCCAAAGCCTTTGCCTCTGGATTAAGAGTATCAGGCATACCATTTGGGTGGAAAGAGGGGCAAAAAAAAAAAAAACCCCAAACACACAGACAAACAAAAAACAAACCAGAGTTCTCACTCAGAGACCAAGACTTGAAGTTGTGATGTTCAGAGCTCCAGCCAGAACAAATACACTGTTGAGCAAGTCTTCATATAGGAATTTTAAATTTCCCTATAGGAAAAAAATTAAAAGACAAATAGCAAGGTAGAAAGAAAAATCTTTATCACATACATGGAAGAAAAGGCCTTACTATCCCCAAATGAATGAATGTTATTACAAAACAAGAAATAGAGATGACCAGCAAACCTATGAAAAGGGAATGATCTTCATTACTAATCAAGTTTGTGAAAAAAAATTTTTTTGCCGTACCGGGTGGGATCTTAGTTCCCTGACCAGGGATCGAACCTGTGCCCCTTGCAGTGGAAGCGCGGATTCTTAACCACTGGACCGCCAGGGAAGTTCCGTGAAAATTTTTTGAGATAACTAGTTTTTACTTCCCAAATTGACTTCTGAGATTATCAAAGATTTTTTTTTTTTTTAATATTCATGTCCATTGTTGGCCAGGGTATAGAGTTTTAGGGATTTATACTTTCTTGGAAGCAGAATAAGTTAAGAAAATCTTTTTGAGGAAACATCTACCATTATGGTTTCAAAACTTTAAAGTTTGTTATTCTTCAACATTACCATTTCTACTTTTTGTAATTTATTTTAAGGAGATAACCAGCAGAGTTCCAGGGACTAAGGTCTATATGGAAAGATTTTTTTTTGCAACATTGTTTATAATAAGTAATCTAAACCTAAGCGTGCATTATTTGGATCCGTTCACTATATTCTCAGTCATCAGTTTCTTGAATTACTGTGCAGCCCTGAAGTGGGATGCCAGAAATCGTCATCGTTATCCTTCATCATCATCCATCATCACAATAATAGTTATCATTTATTGGGTACTTACTATGTACCAGTCACTGGTCCCGAGTGCTTGACCTATAGTCACTCGTTTTATTACCAGTACCCTAAGGTACAGTTAGCAGCCTGCAAATGAAGAGAGGAGGAGGACCAAGTCCAAGGTCCCACAGCAGAGCATCCTGATGTGAACACAGGCATTCAGGCTCCAGAGCCGCGCCCACAAATGCTGCACATCTAGATGGGGCACAGAGGAGGAGCTACGTACTCGAACAGTAAGGGTGACTCGTGCCCTGTAGGATCAGCACATTAAATAAGTAGTGTAAGCGTATAAAAGAGGGAAAACAGACTCCATCACACGCTGTTGGAACTAAAGCTTTTCTAGCAGCCCACGCAATGCACCAGAGTCCCAGGGACTTACCTGTAGGAGTACGAACAAAAGGCAGCCATTTAAAGTGCAAGGATGCCTTTTCCTGCAGCCCTTCTGGTGGATGGAATTGGCAGTGTGAAAAGCAGGCAGCTACTGAAACTTGACTCGGTCCCTCGGAATCCGGAACAGCTTCCCATTCTTGACACTTTCTCAGTGCTGCCCCTCTTCCATAAACATAGTCTGTGTGTGTTTGGTATTGTAGGAGCCAGTGTCCTTCAAGGACGTGGCCGTGGTCTTCACCGAGGGGGAGCTGGGGCTGCTGGACTCTGCCCAGAGGAAGCTGTACCGAGACGTGATGCTGGAGAACTTCCGGAACCTGCTCTCAGTGGGTGAGGACGGGCGCCCTCTGTGACGCAGTGTCAGCCTCCTGGGGTGTCTTTGTGTGTGCAGTTGCTTGAAACTCTGGGACTCCTAAAATCATTCTTTGAGCTTGGGTACCTGGGAGTCCTAATAATCCCTGTGCAGCAGAGACAAGATGTTTCTGATGTTTCTGTCCAGGAAAAAAGTCTGTCCTTTGGACTATAAATGGGCAGCTTGTGGTGCTGCCCCCACTGGTTTGTCATAAAATCAGTTTAGTGAGTTGCCCCAGCTTCTTTGTCTTTCAGGGTTCCAGTAACTGTAGTTGTTTTTGTTTTTGTTTTGTTTTGGTGTGTGTGGGGGCACCACACCACACGGCTTGCGGGATCTTAGTTCCCTGACCAGGGGTAGAACCTAGGCCTTCGTCAGTGAAAGCACCGAGTCCTAACCACTGGACCGCCAGGGAATTCCCACTGTAGTTGTTTATAAGTGTGATTTTTCCAGGTATTTTGTTTTTTGCTTTAACAGTGTAGTTGTAAATAACTTCAGACTTACAGAAAATTTGCAAAAGTAAAAGTATAGAACAAGAACACCCATATAGCTTTTACCTAGATTCACCTATAGTAACATTTTACCCCATTTAAATTTTATCATTTATGTGCGTGTTCTTTCTATCTCCATAAATATTTATATGTATGAAAACATATGTATATACCTAATTTTTTTTCTGAACCATTTGAGGGTAATTTACGTACACTATGGCCCTATTATCTCTAAATACTTCAGTGTATATGCAGAGTTCAGGAATCCCAAGACTACCCTTACTCTGACACCAGTTGCAAGCTCAGGGGGTCCCCTGAGCCTCAGTAATTTGCTAGAACTCTCAGAAGTCACTAAAAGCTGTTATACTCACAGCTACACTTTATTACATGGAAAGGATACAGAATAAAATCAGCCAAGAGAAGAGATGCCTGGGGCAGAGTCCAGGGGAGTTTCCAGCAGAAACTCCCAGCTGTCCTCTCCCAGTGGAGTCGTGGACAGCACTCAGTCTCCCTATCGGTGACGGGTGACCGTACCTGTGGAGTGTTGCCAACCAGGGAGGCTCACACAAACCTTGGTGTCCAGAGCTTTGATGGCGGCTTGGTCACATAGATGTGGTTGGGCACCTACGTGGCTGACTTTGGTTTCCATCTGCCCCCTCACTCCCGGAAATCAAGCTGATACACATGGCCTAAAGGCCCCACCATAAATCACATTGTTAAACTCTCTGGTGCGGCCCAGGGCCTCCAGGTAAAAAAAGACACTCTTATCAGGCAGTACATGGCCAGTGCTTAGAGATCATCTCCCAAGAGCTGAGGGCAAAAGCCAGACCTCTCTTTGGGCAAGGTTAATACTTCACTGAACAGTATATTTTGTAGAAATAGGAATATTCTCTTACATATCCCCAGTGCAGATATAGTCCTTTTATCCAATCTATCATTTATACCCTAATTTTATCAGTAGAGCCAATTATCTAACTTAAAGCAAATTTTTTCTCTCCAGGGCAAGATCCAGGCTATGGTCTAGTCTAGCTGTCGGTGTTTCTTTAGCCTCCTTTAATATGGAACATTTTCACAGCATTGCTTTGCCTTTTAAGACTGTGACTTTTTAAGGAATACTGCTACTCCGTCCCCCCATTTTCAATAGAGCATTCCTAGTATTTCCTCATAATTAGATTCAGATGATCCATTCTGGCTGGACCTCTGCAGTTGGTAGTGGTGTGTCCTTTTGAGGGTATCACATCTAGAGACACACCATCTGTCCCTCATTAGTGATGCTAATTTTCATCACCCTGTCAAGATGTCCAATTTCTCCACTCTAAGATTACTGCTTTGTTTCCTCTTGCAGTCACAAGGCAACACTTCTTAAGACCACACAAACATTTCCCTATAGACTTAGCATCCATTGATGATTCTTGCCGTATCCAGTCTTTACCACGATAGTTACCAAATGATGATTTTCTGACTTCGTGCTTCCTTCACACGTAGCAGTGAGCACTTGGCATTCTACAGAAAGCAAGAGCCCCTCTCTCTTAACCATTTATTTATTTATTATTTGTAGGGACTTGTGAATTCTCTTATAAAAATGATTTGTAATTTATTACTGTAATAATTATCTTGCTAAAGTTGTTCCAAATTTGACCCCTTTAAGCTGACTCCTTGCCCTTGCAATATGCCCCCAGCCTTTTTTTGAGCACTGTCTTATTTGGGGGCATAGCATGCTGTCCTAGGCTCATCCTTTACTTTGCCCCAGCTCCGGAATCATTTATTTGATTTATTAGGGAATGGTATTTAACACCAAGGTCTAGATGCTAGGGATTGTCCTTGCCACTGTGGTTTCTTTGTTTCCTGGTCTCAGGGTTTAGAGCTAGGAGGTAGGGTGTGTCTGTGTGTGTGTATATTCATATACATACACATGTACATGCACACATATTGATATAAATATGTATATATATGAATAGTTATTCAGTTTCATTCAAAATAAGAGAGATGTTAATTCAGATCATACTGAAACACCATTTTTCATCCATGAGATTAGCAAAAATTCAAAAACATAGCACTGTATTTTGGGGGCAAAGCTGTGGGGAATAAAACACTTTCATGCATTGAAAGTAGGAGTGCAACTCAATACCACCCCTAAGGAGAGGAATTTGACAATATTTAACAGAACTATGGAGTTAACTTTTCCCAGTTCACTTGAAGGAATTTTCCCTAAAGATAACAAAGTGCAAAAGAGCATTAATAGTATACTAGTTTGTGTAAGGAGGAAGGGAAAATAAGTAAATATATGAACATCTGCCGACCTTTATAAGAAGAAACACAGGAAGGATTAATCCGGAAATCATGAAGTTAGTTTCTTATAAGTGGGTGGAAGGTAATAGTGTGGAAGGGATGTTTGAGAGACTTACACTTGTCTGAATACACCTTTTTGTCTAGTTTGGACTTCTGAAAATATGTTGGTTCAACACATTCTGAAAATTAAATCCAATAAGAAGGCAAAGGGATGATCATCTAAAAGAAAAATGAATTGTATTTGAAATTAATACCTTAACCACAATGAATAGAGAAAAAGTATTCACGGAAGTAGCTAAGGAACACGGTGTATAACTCTATACCCTTAGTTTTAGGTACAGTGGGAGGGGGATGGGAGAATGACTTGCAATCCTGAACACTTTTCAGTGGATTTGTTTATTGCTCTGATATGGAATAAGCAATTCTGAGACTATTTTAGATGTACTACAGGTGCCAAGGCCATTCAGTGGAGAAAGTATCATCTTTTCAACAGATGGTGCTGAAGCATTTGGACTTCCATATGCATACATTTGCATGCCTCACATCTACCAAAAAATTAACTCAAAATGGATAAGAGACATAATGTAAAATGTAACTTCTAGAAAGAAACACAGGAGAAAATCTTCATGACCTTGGGTTAGGCAAAGAGGTCTTAGATATGATCCCAAAAACATGATTCAGAAAAGAAAAAAAACACACAAGTGGGACTTGGTCAAAATTTAAAACTTTTGCTGTCCTCGCTCGCCTTTTTGCAGGGAATCAGCCCTTCAAACCAGAGCTTATATTCCAGCTGGAGAGAGAAGAGCTTTTGATGATGGAGACGGAGACCCAGAGAGATGGGTGTTCAGGTGAGATCCATCCAGCAGTGACCCAGAAGCCAGAGAGCCCCTCCTGAAACATGAGTCAGAAAATGTCAGGCCCTGAGGTGTCTGTCCCCTCACCCCCTCTAGCTTTCCATATTCTAGCTCATTCATCCTGTCCCAGCTGCACTGGCCCATTGCTGCCCATCAGACAAGCCAAGGTTACTTGGCTTGCTTTGCTCTGTGCCGTGACGGACTGAATCGGTTAATGCACGTGTGGTCTTTCACTGTCTTCGGTCCTCCTTGAGGCAGCTAATAGGTATAGAATAAATCAGTGTGGTGGAAGGATACTCCAGAATATTGTCTGTCAACTGATGAATGCCTGTCCTAATTCTAACTGTTCAGGTGTCCTTGAGTATTCATGGATAGGTAGCCATTATTCCTAAAAGATGAATAGCCAGTCAGCTAAAGGAAATATCAGAAATGATCAATGCCAACATTATAAGTGACCCTTCCCATGCAGCAATTTCAAGGGAGACACTCTTGCATTAACTTCCTCATTCAGATGCCCAGCTCTTTATCTTCCCATTCTGTCCTCTCTTCTCACCGTCGCATCCCCTAACACCTAAACAGTCTCTTGACCTAGCTATGGTTTTTTAAAAAAGTTTTATTCAATTTACTTAAATTAAAAAAAACAACAGTTCACCTACTTTTCCCATCCCCCAACCACTGCCTCTTGCAGCCAACAGTCTGTTCTCTGTATCTGTGAGCTTGGTTGGTTTTGTGTGTTTGTTGCGGGGCGGGGGGTGGTGACTTTAAGTTCCACATATAAGAGAGATCGAGCGGCATTTGTCTTCAAATACCTCAAGGTCTACCCGTATTGTTGCAAATGGCAAGATTTCATTTTTATTTATGGCTGAATTTTCTTTATCCATTCATCCATCAGTGGACACTTAGTTTGTTTCCTTATCTTGACTATTGTAAATAATGCTGCAGTGTACATGGGGGTGCATATATTTTTTCTTTTTTGTATGAATTTATTTATTTTTATTTATTTATTTTGGGCTGCGTTGGGTCTTTGTTGCTGTGCACGGGCTTTCTCTAGTTGCGGTGAGCGGGGGTTACTCTTCGTTGTGATGTATGGGCTTCTCATTGCGGTGGCTTCTCTTTGTTGCAGAGCACGGGCTGTACGCGCGTGAGCTTCAGTAGTTGTGGCACGCGAACTCAGTAGTTGTGGCTCGTGGGCTCTAGAGCACAGGCTCAGTAGTTGTGGCGCATGGGCTTAGTTGCTCCACGGCATGTGGAATCTTCCCAGACCAGGGCTCAAACCCACGTCCCCTGCATTGGCAGGCAGATTCTTTTTTTTTGTGGTACACGGGCCTCTCACTGTTGTGGTCTCTCCCATTGTGGAGCACAGGCTCCAGACGCGCAGGCCCAGCGGCCACGGCCCATGGGCCCAGCCGCTCCGCAGCATGTGGGATCCTCCCGGACTGGGGCAGGAACCCGTGTCACCTGTATCAGCAGGCGGACTCTCAGCCACTGCGCCACCAGGGAATCCCGGCAGGCGGATTCTTAATCACTGTGCCACCAGGGAAGCCCCATATATCTTTTCGAGTTACTGTTTTCGTTTTCTTGAGATAAATACACAGAAGTAGAATTGCTGAATCATATGATAGTTCTATTTTTAATCTTTTGAGGACCCTCCATACTGATTTCCATAGTGGCTGCACCAACTTCCATTCCCACCAGTAGTGTACAAGGGCTCCCTCTCCTCCACATCCTTGCCACCATTTGTTATCTCTTGTCTTTTTGATAACAGACATCCTAACAGGTGGGAGGTGATAATCTCATTGTGGATTTGATTTGCATTTCCCTGATGATTAATGTTGTGGAGCATCTTTTTATGAACCTGTTGGCCATCTGTATGTCTTCTTTGGGAAAATGCCTATTCTGGTCTTCTGCCCATTTTTTAAATCAGATCGTTTGCTTTTTGCTATTGAATTGTATGAGTTCTTTCTATATTTTGGATATAACCCCTTATCAAATATATGATTTGCACATATTTTTCTCCCATTCAATAGTTTGCCTTTTCGTTTTATTGTTGGTTTTCTTAGCTGTGCAGAAGCTTCTTAGTTTGACTGTAGCCCCACTTGTTTATTTTTGCTTTTGTTTCTTTTGCTTTTGATGAAGGATAAAATGATTTTTATCCTTCATTTTGTTAATGTGGTGTATCACACTTACCGATTTGCAGATGTCAAACCATCCTTGCATCCCTACAATAAATCCCATTTGATTTTGGTGTATGACCCTTTTAATGTGTTGTTGAATTCAGTTTGCTAATATTTTGTTTAGGATTTTTACATTATGTTCATCAGAGATATTGGCCTGTAATTTTCTTTTTGAAGTGGTACTTCCAAGTTGGACATATATGCGAGTCCAAACATTTTAGTAATGTTTTTAAGTCCTCAGACCCTGGTGTCAGAAGCCATGGTCACACCTGTGTAGCCAAGGATGCTCCTGGGTGAGAAGGAAAGTCAATTGAAAATTTCAAAACAAATTACTTCACTTCTATAATTTTTTGTTTCCATCTCAGTTAACATTCAGAGTCATAACAGGCAATATACTCTCTAGAGCAGGGGTCAGCAAAGTTTTTCTCTAAAGGTCCAGATAGTGAATATTTTAGGCTTTGCTGGCCATATGTGGTCTCTGTCACATATGCTTCTTTGTACACCAGTTTAAAAAATGTAAAATCTATTCTTGTTCTTAAGCTACACAAAAACAGGGCTAGAGCCATAGTGTGCCAGTCCCCCTGCCTGATAGCATCAGTAGGAATGTAATGTCATATTTTAAAATCTCTTTTTATTTAAATTTTTACATATACTAACGTATATACCATATATTAATGCAAAATTTTGAAAATGTACATTCTTTTTTTTTGAAAATGTACATTCTTATTTTTAATATACTAATTTTTCTCCTTCATGGTACCTTGAGCAAGAAATCCCTCCCAATCTGAGATTATCTCTTTTTAAAAATAATCATCACTACATAATCCAATATGTGGCTATAACATGCATCATTTACCCATTTTTTAATTGATGGGCATTCATTTCTCTGCCGTCTCCCTTGTTTTTTTACTACTAATATAGAAAATACAGCAATAAAAACCCCAATCCAAATGTCGTTGGGTACTAGTGATTTTATTTCTGTGGAATAAATTACCTGGTGACTCAGAGATTCAAATAGGAAAACCATCCTACTGAGCTGTTTTTTTTTTGGCTGCGTCGGGTCTTAGTTGCGGCACATGGGATCTTTGTTGAAGCATGCGGGATATTTTCATTATGGTGCAGTCTCCTCGTTGCAGTGCTCAGGCTTCCCTCTGGTTGTAGTGTGCAGGTTTTCTCTCTAGTTGTGGCGTGCGGGCTCCAGGGTGCGTGGGCTCCAGAGCACGGCTCCATAGTTTGCTGCACGCGGGTTCTCTCATTGAGGCGGGTTCTCTCATTGAGGCGGGTTCTCTCATGTGAGCTCAGTAGTTGTGGCTCACAGGCATAGTTGCCCCGCGGCATGTGGGATCTTAGGTCCCTGACCGGGATCGAACCCACGTCCCCTGCATTGGAAGGTGGATTCTTTACCACTGGACCACCAGGGAAGTCCCCTTACTGAGCTTTAACTTTGGAGTTGTAACCAAGAGAGACATAATTATCCCCATTGACTTTCCTGCAGCCTCTAGGAGCTGATTTAATTGACGTGGGCAAAGAAATATTTTTAAAATGATAGTCTTACAACCACTCTGTTAGCAGAAGAACTATCTCAGTTTCCACTAGGAAGGAGAACAATGTCAATAAATAATGGCTTCTCTTTTTTTTGGCTGTATTGGGTCTTCGTTGCTGTGCGTGGGCTTTCTTTAGTTGTGGTGAGTGGGGGCTACTCTTCATTGCAGTGAGTGGGCTCTAGGTACATGGGAGTAGTGGCATGTGGGCTCAGTAATTGTGGCTCACAGGCTCTAGAGCGCAGGCTCAGTAGTTGTGGCGCACGGGCTTTGTTGCTCCGCAACATGTGAGATCTTCCTGGACCAGGGCTCGAACCATGTGCCCTGCATTGGCAGGCGGATCCCTAACCACTGCGCCACCAGGGAAGTCCCAATAATGGCTTAACTGTCCATCTCCTTGCAAGATGTTCCAAGTCGCAACCCATCCATCTCTCCCAAAGTCATCATCTGCATAAATTTCCTAGTATTTTTCAGGCCAGGCAAGGAAGTTTCAAGGTGAGAAAAACAAGAGGTAGGAAGACCAGCCCCTGTCTTTCTTTTCATCCCCTATTCAAAAATAAGTATATATTTCTTCATCTTTATTTTGTACACGTTAGCCATTAAATAAACAAATGTTAATGTAGATTTTAGACAGTTTTCAAGCCTTCATCCCCATAAAGATCTAGTGTATAATTTTCAACTGGTGACCATTATAACCTGAAAAAAGTTGTACTCTCAGGTTTCATACATCCTGAGGGAAAGAAAGAATATATCTCAAGTGGTAATTTGTTCCCAGTATTTTGAAACTTCAGTCCATGTAGGCATGAAACTAAGAGGTACAAACCTACCTATTGATATTTTTCCAAGTTTCCGTATTTGAACTTTGCATTTGAGCCTTACGATTGTTTCATTACAAACTTTATGCCTTCCTCAACTATTTACACCAGTGGTTTTCATACTTTTTTGGCCATGGCCTTCAGTATGTAATGTAACCCAGTACAGACCTAGGTGTGTATACATATCCGCAAGTCTGAAACAAGCATTTATGCACGGATACCCTGACATGCAGTGCAACTGTGATATTTTCTGTCCTTTTTAAAATTGCATGTCACGGGCTTCCCTGGTGGCGCAGTGGTTGAGAGTCCGCCTGCCGATGCAGGGGACGCGGGTTCGTGCCCCAGTCCGGGAAGATCCCACATGCCGCGGAGTGGCTGGCCCGTGACCCATGGCTGCTGAGCCTGCGCGTCCGGAGCCTGTGCTCCGCAACGGGAGAGGCCACAGCAGTGAGAGGCCCGCATAGCGCAAAAAAAAAAAAAAAAAAAATTGCATGTCACAATCTATTAAATTGATCTTAAGCCTCACTAATGGTTTCCCACCATTAGTGTTCTTGTGCTGTTATAGGCTATTCATTCCAAATACATCCAGTAATATTCCATAATCTGTTTTCAGCCTTCTCTGCCAGTGATTAAATTTTGTCTTCTATTGGAAAGTGATAAGAAAAAATAATTTTACTTGGAGTGAAAAAGATGATTTGTAGTCCATGTTTACATAAAATCAGCTTGTCAGTCCACATAAGTAGAATCTGTTTCATGGAATTGCCTGATTAATTTGATCAGAGGTGCAGAGTCAACAACCTTTTAGAGCCACCTACACCTGTTGCTGACATGAAGCTTCATGATCCCCAGGGGCTGTGAAAGGTGATCCTTTACCAACATTATACCTTAATGCTGCTGACTGCCACTGATGCAATCTGAAACTCCCAGCAGGGATGGAAAGGGAAGTTTCTGGTCCGTAGAGCCAGGCAAGCATCATTGCTGTATAAACCAAGGGCTTCTGGGCTTTTTTTTTTTTTCCGCATAGCAGATTATTCCTGTTTTTCATTTCCAGTGTCATCTCTAATTATGGCAAAACCATCTACTTCATTAACCAGGAGATACTTTTAGTAATCTCCATCTTTCAAGTAATAAGATGTTCCCTGCAAATTATCTTGCTTTTTCTTCTCTTTCCTTGGTAGTTTGCTGGTTCCAGCGAGATCTGAATACCATTCCTGTCAGTAGTTCTCATGTAGCTGTTCTCAGCTATTTCCTTTGATAATTTTAATTCCTTTATGGCTTAATTAGAATATCAGACATCACTGGGTTAAGAGTTTTTGAAGTCATAACTTAACCTATATGTTAACCTTAACTAAACCTTAAGTTCTAATGCAACCTTTCATAAATACCTTATGATGTCTTACACATGCCAATCATGTTGATCTAGCATTACAATTCCTTGCCAGAATTTCCTTTTTAATAGAAAACTTACTACATTTGCATTAACTAACTGCAGACATAAAGTACATATGGGTAAAATAGCATGGTAATAAAATATGACACATCTGTTTTTTAAATTATACATATGTTTGATTACTTTTTTCTTATAATTTTTAGATTTTTTTTGATCATTTACAGTGGTGACATCTGATCTCAGGCTGTGATAGGCTGGCCATTTTATGCTAGAATAGTCTTTGTTTTCTGCATTTCACTTCTTCTGTCTCCACCCCACATAACCCTGTTCTTGTTTTCAAACAGGCAGATCTCAGAGATATTGCAGGTTCAGTTCCAGAGTACTGCAATAAAGCAAATATTGCATATAAAGCAAGTCACAAATTTTTTGGTTTCCTAGTGCATATAAAAGTCATGTTTATACTATACTGTAGTTTACTAAGTGTGCAGTAGCATTATGCTAAAAGAACAATTCACATACCTTAACTAAAAAATACTTTATTGCTAAAAAATGCTAACCATCATCTGAGCCTTCAGTGAGTCATAGTAGTAACATCAAAGATCACAGATAACCATGACAAATATCATAATGAGAAAGTTTGAAATATTGTGAGAATTACCAAAATGTAACACAGAGACATGAAATGAGCAAATTCTGTTGGAAAAATAGTGCCAGTAGGCTTGCTCAACATAGGGTTGCCTTCAATTTGTAAGAAACCCTACCTGTGAAGCACAATAAAGCAAAGCACAATAAAACAAGGTACGGAGTATATTTTTCCCTGTAGACTGAGTTAAAATGGCTTCTAAAGTGATAGCTTTGTGGCATAGAGTTGGATGTTGTAGCCATTGTTAATGTACATGATTAGAAAGAACTCTTCTTCTCAAGCTCACATGGAACATTCACCAAGATAGACCATATTCTGAATCAGAAAACACACCTTAACAAATTTAAAAGAATAGAAATTATGCAGTGCCTGCTCTCAGACTGCAATGGAATTAAACTAGAAGTCAATAAATCAAATAACTGGAAAACCTCAAATGGAGATTAAACAATACACTTCCAAATAACACGTGGGTCAAAGAAGAAATCTCAAGAGAAATGTTAAGATATTTTGAACTACATGAAAATGAAAACACAACCTACCAAAATTTGTGGGCTGCAGCAAAAGCACTGCTTAGAGGAAAATTTATAGCATTGAATATATGTATTAGAAAAGAAGAAAGGTCTAAAATCAATCATCTAAGCTTCCACCTTAGGAAACTAGAAAAAGAAAAGCAAATTGTAAGCAGAAGAAAAGTAAGTAGAAGACAAGAAAAAGAATTGGAAATAAGAAATCAGTAGAGAAAATCAGTGAAACCAAAAGCTGGTTCTTTGAAAAGATGCCTAAAATGGATAAGCTTCTTAGCTAGGGTAGCTAAGAAAAAGAGACACAAATTACTAATATCACAGAAATGCAAATTACTAATATCAGAAATGAAAGAGGGAACATGACTACAGAACCTGTGGGCATTAAAAGAATAAAAAAGGAATACTATGAACAAACTCTGTGCCCACAAATTTGACAGCCTAGATGAAATAGACCAATTCCTTGAAAGACACATTTGCCAAAAGAAAAGTAAAGCTATTTACTTTATTTGACATGCCTCATATACTGTGTCCCTTCATTTCATTATTATATAAAATATTAACATAGTAATTGAAAGCTTTGCTTTTGAGAAACCAAAGACATCACTAGGCATTTTTTAAATTAATTTTTTATTGGAGTATAGTTGGTTGGCATTTTTTTTTAAAGTACTACTGAGATGAGTACTCATAGACATGCCGTAAAGTGTTACCCTGCAGTCAGTGAACTGCCCCAGATCCTGCTGCCACGCAATCATCAGTGTGGCCTTTTATTTTGAATTTTTTTATAAATTGGGCATAGGGTGGGGCTACAGGTAAGATTTTATACAAGAAAAACTACACCATTTATTTTCAAAATTAAAAAGACACAATCCACAAGATTCTTGTGACCTTTGCTTTTCTCATCAGCAGGTGATATCTGAGTGTAGCCCTACCTCTCATACAGCCTTTCAACATTGCAGTAAAACTGCCATCACCAATTCCTTTCCCATGAAAAATAACTCGACACATATATGCACTTTCAGTTCTGTGAGCGAGAGTGACTCAAGCTGTGATCTATTCATTATGTGCTTATTGAGCAACTACTATTCACTAGGAGTGTTACAGGCAGTGAGGGTAATGCTGTGTACACAGTGAAGTGCTTGTCCTTGTGGGTAATCCACCCCAGTGTGGAGAGACAGAAAAACACAAAGAATTATTATGTTTGAGGATAATTATGTTATGAAAAGAATCCTCTTTTACTGCTCCCCGCCCCCTCCGCCGGATGCTGAAAGAGAATTAACGTACTGCCAAGTGTTAGGAGAGTGCACGTTATTACTTCAACCCCGTTGGACCACCGGTCCTCAGGGAGTATACTTCTCACCAGGATATGAAGATCTGTTGCCTGCTGATAATCTGAGCTTTCATAACTAAGGGACAAGCCATTTCCACCCAAACATATGCATCTTCAACTCTTCTGGAGCCTCAAATTCCCTAAACATTAAAGTAATTTTCCAGCAAAATGGTGCAAGCCAAAGTCAATGTTCGCTGAGTTTTGTTTGTTTGATAACAAAGGACACCTACTGGTGCCATAAAACTTGCCTATGGTTCCCTCAGCTTCCATTTTATTCTGATGTCTTTGGAGTTGAATTCTGTCACCCGTGTTTTACGTTCTGACCTGCACCATAGCCCTTGATAATTGCAAAATATCTTTTGAAAGGAGTTAAAGCTGATAATGGCTTACAGTGACTTAGAAGAGCTTATTAGTCTCATGAAGATAAAGAGTGAATTAGAGATAGGCAGTTTGATGCCTCAAGCATAAAGATCTACTTTTACCTTCATCTGCACAGCATTTAACATGCAGTCTTCTTAAAAACAAAAATGTTACCATGCCCATTACTATCAGGGCAAAAAGCATTTATCCACTTGAAACTATACTCTTTCCGATTTGAGACTGTCCCCTTCTGTTTTCTTGAAATATCCAGGCAGCCCATGATAATATGTGTATGGTTTAACTAGGCATTTTGAACAGGGCCACCATCTTCGATGTCCAGGTTGTGTTGCAAAGCCCTGATTTTGAGGCATGCAGATAGCCTGAATTCTGTGGATCCTACTTATATTCCTGGTGTAGCCAAAGATGAGCCATTTTCTAAGTATCATCAGAGGTAGTAACATGAATTTTCCTCCAGTTTATTGAAGTTGCATATCATCATCTAAGTGCAAAATCTTGAAATCTCTGAATAAAAGCATTCACTGTGTACACGTCTAAAATCTCTTTATTCTTATAGGAACCAAGAGTCAACATAATATGGAAAGTATTCAAGAAGTGGGATTAAGCTGCCTTTCCCCCAAAGAGCTTTCCACCTGGCAGACCTGGCAACAAGGTGCAGGCAGGTTAACTGGGTGTCAAGATTCGATGAAAATTTTTCAAGAGAATATTTCTCAGCTGCAAAAACAAGGCGATTCCCCCTGCCAAGTTTGGGCAGGAATACCGATTCAGATTTCTGAAGATGAGAACTACGTATTGACTCATATAGGAGATGGTTCCCATGACATAAAAAGTCAAGAATTTCCCTCTTGGAGAGCCCAGCATTCCTGGAGGAAAATGTATCTTACAGAGTCACGTAATTATCAGTGTAGATGTCAGAAAATTTCCATGAAAAATGATTTCCGTATGTCTGAAAGTATCAGTTGGATCTCACATCACAATGATAATCTGGGTGTACACAGAACAGAAAAAATCTATAGCTGCCATGACTGTGGAGAAGATGTCATGAAGGTTTCATTGCTTAATCAAGACTTAATTCAGACAGGGCAAAAGCCCTACCCTGGTAACGAGTACAGAAAAGCCTTCAACAATGACTCCAGTTCTGAAGTTCTTCAGCAGTTACACTTAGAAGGAAAGCCCTGTACCTACAGTCCATGTGGAAAGGACTGTAGTTACAGTTCAGTTCTTCATACTCATCAAAGTGTTTGTAGAGGAGATAACTGTGTTTCTGAGAGTTCACATCTGCAATGCCATCAGAAAGTACACACAGAGGAGGTGCCATTTAAATATGAATATGGTGAGAATGTCAATCAGTGTTCCTCTCATAACACATATGAACTTACTCACACAGGAGAGGTGTCCAACAGATGCAACATTTATGAGAAGGGCTTCAGTCATAGCCTAGACCTTAGTAGTAGTTTTAGGGTCCATACTGAGCAGGAGCCCTATGAATTTGAGGAGAATGGGAATGCCTTTAACCAGAATTCTTGCCCTCGAGCCCATCAGAAAATCCAAACTGAAGAGAAACTATACACAGATGTGGAGTGTGAGAAGGGTTTCATTTGTAACTCAGATTGTAACATTCAGCACAGAGTTCACATGGAAGAGATTCCCTATAATTCTGAGGTATGTGGTAATGGCTTCAGTCTGGCCTCACATTTTCAAGACCTTCAGATAGTCCACACTAGGGAACAACCATATAAACATTTTACATGTGGTAACAGCTTCAGCCAAAATTCATATCTTCAAGGCCATCAGAAAATTCACATTGGAGAGAAACCTTACAAGGAGTGTGGGAATGGCTTCAATTGGAATTCAAAACCTAAAGATCATCAGAGAGTCCACACTGGAGAGAAGCCATACAAATGCAACGCATGTGGTAAAGTCTTCAGTCATAGATCAATTCTTAATGTTCATCAGAGGGTCCACACAGGAGAGAAACCTTTTAAATGTGAGGAGTGTGATAAGGGATTCAGTCGGAGTTCATACCTTCAAGCCCATCAGAGAGTCCACACTGGAGAGAAACCATACAAGTGTGAGGAGTGTGGGAAGGGATTCAGTCGGAGTTCATACCTTCAAGGCCATCAGAGAGTTCACACTGGAGAGAAACCATACAGGTGTGAGGAGTGTGGGAAGGGGTTCAGTCGGAGTTCACACCTTCAAGGCCATCAGAGAGTTCACACTGGAGAAAAACCATTCAAGTGTGAGGAGTGCGGGAAGGGATTCAGTTGGAGCTTTAATCTTCAAATTCATCAGAGGGTTCACACAGGAGAGAAACCCTATAAATGTGGAGAATGTGATAAGGGCTTCAGTAAGGCCTCAACTCTTCTGGCCCATCAGAGAGTCCACACAGGAGAGAAGCCATACCAATGTGATGAGTGTGGTAAGAGCTTCAGTCAGAGATCATACCTTCAAAGCCATCAGAGTGTCCACACTGGCGAGAGACCACATATATGTGAGGTATGTGGGAAGGGCTTCAGTCAGAGAGCATATCTTCAAGGTCATCAGAGAGTCCACACCAGAGTGAAGCCATACAAATGTGAGATGTGTGGGAAGGGCTTTAGTCAGAGCTCACGCCTTGAAGCACATCAGAGGGTCCACACAGGAGGGAAACCGTACAAATGTGAGGTGTGCACAAAGGGTTTCAGTGAAAGTTCACGCCTTCAGGCACATCAGAGGGTCCACACAGAAGGGAGGCCCTATAAATGTGAACAGTGCGGTAAGGGTTTCAGTGGGTTTTCAAGTCTTCAAGCCCATCACAGAGTCCACACTGGGGAAAAGCCATACAAATGTGAGGTGTGTGGTAAGGGCTTCAGTCAGAGATCAAACCTCCAGGCTCATCAGAGAGTCCACACGGGAGAGAAGCCATACAGATGCGATGCATGTGGTAAGGGTTTCCGTTGGAGCTCAGGTCTTCTAATTCATCAAAGAGTCCATAGTGGTGATACATTCTATAAAAGTGAAGAGTATGGTAAGGATTATCTTTCTTCAGAGAATCCATACAAAAGTGAAATTCTGTAAAATGGTATTCTATTGCGTTCTGAAGTCCTCAAACGAGAGCTGAAATTTTCCATTCACTCCGGTCCTTAAAGTAGAAAAAGAATTTCTTTCATGAAAAGGTAATGTTTCTGCCCAACATCAACATTCACAATAGTCAGGAGACCACACAGCAGAGACATCCAACGAGAGGGTTCCATACGGGATTTTGTGAGAACTTTAACATGTCATTGCACGTTACTTTAAGCAGTTGTTGTACTAGGGCTTAAACAAGATATGAGTATAGTCAGGATTTTAACAGAAACACAGTGATGAGCATGCCTAAATCCACGTCCACTGGAATGTAAAGTTAATGAGAGAAGGGGCTTCATGCATTGTGAAGTCTCCAAAGCCACGACACTGCATAACTCAATATTAGGTGCTCAGTACTTTTTGCTAAATGACTAAAAGTGTGTAAAGGTATCATGTTTGGAATTTTTATTAAGCTTATTTTCTCCAAAAAGTCATTTAAAAATGTATTTGGAGGAGGAATACTGCAAGTAATGTAAGCACTTCAAGTAAATATTATTTGAAATATATCAGCAATATCGCAATCTGAAACTACATGAATTTGGTTGTAACCCTTTTGGGAATGGTTCTCTCCCCTTGTCCCTCGTGTAAGCAGGGATGAACTGAATTTCTTACCATTTGGTCTCTTTCTCTACAGTATACTATCCGTTCAAGTTTAGCTGTGAGTATGTACACCTGTGTGCACTTTAAAGGACAGTACAAACTGATAAAACAATGTTTCTGGTTAACTTTACAAAAACGGAACACTGCATTTCACATAATTGAATTTTTACTCCTGCCCTGTGTGTTAGGACAGAGTTGTACTGTAATATTTGGAAAGTGGCAGAAATGGTTACTAATGACAAATACTTTCTTAATAAATGTCAAAATTACAATACTTGGTTTTTTAGTCTCCATATTTCCATCAAAATCCTTTTGATCTGACTGATTTCTAGGTGTTATAGCCTTTGTCCAATTCAGACCTCCTTAGGCAGGATCTGTGACAAGTTTGGAGGACTTTAATTTTGTCAAGTTTCACACCCCCATACTTCTTCCACTCACACAAAGAAAGAAAAATATCAATATTTGTTTATTGAAGTATAGTTGATTTACAATGTTATGTTAATTACTGCTGTACAGCAAAATGATTCAGTTATACATACATATACATTCTATTTTTTATTCTTTTCCATTATGATATATCATAGGATATCGAATATAGTTCTCTGTGCTATACAGTAGGACCTTATTGCTTATCCATTCTATATATAAAAGCTTATATCTGCTAACCCTAACCTCCCACTCCATCCCTCCCTCAACCCCCTTCCCCTTGGCAACTACCAGTCTATTCTCTATGTCTGTGACTCTGTTTCCATTTCATAGATAGGTTTTTCTGTGTCATATTTTAGATTCCACATAAAAGTGATATCGTATGTTATTTGTCCTTTGCTTTCTGACTTACTTCACTTAGTATGATAATCTCTACTTACATCCATGTTGCTGCAAATGGCATTATTTTCTTCTTTTCTATGGCTGAGTGGTACTCCATTGTATATATGTCCCACACCTTGTTTATCCGTTCACCTGTTGATGGACATTTAGGTTGTTTCCATGTCTTGGCTTTGTGAATAGTGCTGCTATGAATATAGGGAGTGCATGTATCTTTTTGAATTATAGTTTTGTCTAGATATATGCCCAGAAGTGGGATTGGTGGATCGTATGGTAATTCTATTTTTAGTAAAGAAAGGAAAAATATTGAACTTCTCTAAACATTTTTTCAAATGTATTGATTATTAGGATAAGATTTCCTTTTACTTGCTAGTCTCTGTCTTCAAGAACAATGCATTTTGTTGGAGGGAGTGAAAAATACAAGCTTGTTAGAGAAGAGTCATACAATATGTATCAAAATGTAAAGTGTACGTACCCATCTGGAAATCATAGAATAATAATTTAAGGTAAAGCAGTTTTAACAGAAAGGATGTGTACATAAGGGAAATTTTTAAAATTGGAAATTAATAAGAGTTTAGATAAATATCTTTGTGTTCCTATAATATGGAGCTACAGAAAGTATGAAATCAATCTAAAATGACAGAGAAGACTCACGCATCTTGTTTAGTAAAAACGCGGATTGTACCTTCATAATATCCAGTTATCTTAGGTCTGTATACATATATGTTCAAGTACATGCTTAATAGATTATCTGTGAAAGATTACTCACTGTCCTGTATACAGTGGTTTTCTGTGGCAAGCAGAATTTTGGCTTAGTCTTTCTTGTACTTCATTTTTAAAAATTCACAGTTAACATTTTACCAAAGCAATAAACTACTGAGATATTGTCCCTTATAGTTAAGAACTTATAATGTGATCACTCTATTTCATTAGATGGCATAAAAAAGTCTCTAGAGAATACAGATAAATTAGGTGTTAGCAGCTTTACCTTTCTATAAAATTTCTTTAGGTCTCAAAGCACATGCAGCCTTAAATCTCCTAGTACAATTCAGTAGTAGTATAAATTGGTGCACCATAGTTTTTCTGTCAGATTTCAGCCCATTGGGTGAATGGGGTGACCAAGGCACTGGCTTAACCTGGCTTCCAAGGTGCTAGTTCAAGTTTCACAGTATCATCAGAAATTCAGGGCTTCTAATGCATTTCTTTACTACAATCACTTCCAAAGGAAGATCATGAGAGCTCATGGTGCTTTTATCAGTTAGGATGCTTTTAGTTGTAGGTAACAAAATGTAGCTCAGAATTGCTTAAACCAAAAATGTTTCTCAGTTCATATAAGTGAAGAGATGTAGGTAAGGTAAGACTTGGGTCTGGGTCAGTCAAGGAGACTTTATTTTGCTTTAAGTCTCTTACCTCTGTCCTTTTATGTGAACTCGTGTCTTCAGTTTGCTCACAAATGAAAGTATCACCTGCTTTATTGTTCGCAGCCTAGAGAAGAGAGTTTGTCTCATTTTTAGTGTTATGTAGTCCTAGCTCCCCCAAATTCACAAGGTGTCTGATCTCTCCAATCCCCACTCAAGACTAAGACTAAACCAAGACAATACAGAACATCCCTGGTCCCCATAAACATGCTAGCTTTCTCCTAGTGACAAGCAATAGCAGGCTACATTGGGGAAAAGGCAAGAACATGGACAGAGAATCCTTCTGTGGCACAGGTGCCTAGGGAGAGCCAAAAGCTGAAGGTGGAGAAGGAACATTGAGGAAAATCCTCCAGCACTCCAGCCCCCACCCTAAGCACAAGGTAACATTAGAAAATTTTGAAGCAGTGTACTGAAGATAACTATTGCAACAACAGAATCCAATTTCAACTTAATTCCTGACCAGACTGATTCAACACCCCACCCTAACATCCTAGCAGAACAGGTGTGCCCAGTTCCAGACAAAAATACTATTTATTTCAGTCTCTACTGTTTGAAACGTGAGATGACTATATTTTGGAAATGCCAGAGAATTTTATATGACTGGTTGATGTGTTAAATGCTTTCATGAAAAGGGCAGACAATATACATGAACAGTTGAGGGAATTTCAGTGGAAATTAATATAGAATCAAATGGGAAATGCTAGAAAAGAAAATTTATCACAAAGGATGATTTTGAAGGACTTGTAAGTAGGCTAAACACAGCTGAGAAAAGTGTCAAAGAACTTGAATAAAGGCTAATCAAAATCATCCAACCTGAAACAAAAAGTGTAAAGAAAACAGAATAGGGTATCCAAGAACTATGGGGAAACTTTTTGTGGTCAAACTTACGTATAATTGGAAACACAGGGTGAAAAGAGAGAGAGAATGAGAAGAAAAATATTTCAAGAGATAGTGGCTGCGAATATTTTTAAAATAATAAAAGACTTCACCGAATCCAAGAACTCAAGAGTACACAAGCAGAATTTTAAGACAAACAATGCAAAAACCAAAAAACTAGGCACATTATTGCCAAACAGCAGCAAATGAACAATGCAGGAAATATTGACAGAAAAAGGCCACATTACATACAAAGAACAGAGATGAGGAAGAGAGGAGACTTCCCATCAAAAACCATGTAAGCCAGAAGGGACTTCCCTGGTGGTCCAGTGGTAAAGAATCCGCCTTCCATGCAGGGGACACAGGTTCAATAACTGGTCAGGAAACTAAGATCCCACGTGCCGCAGGGCAACTAAGCCTGTGCACCACAACTACTAAGCTTGTGTGCCTCAACCAGAGAGCCTACATGCCGCAAACTACAGAGCCCATGCCCTCTGGAACCCGCTCGCCACAACTACAGAGCCCATGTGCCCTGGAGCCTGTGCACCACAACTAGAGAACAGAAAACCCATGCACCACAACTAGAGAGAAGCCTGTGTGCCACAATGAAGAGCCCGCATGCTGCAACCAAAGATCCCACATGCCTCGACAAAGATCCCGTGTGCCGCAACTAAGACCCAACACAGCCATAAATAAATAAATAAATAAAACTAGAGAGATTTCTTCTCCCCCCAACTTAAAGGAAAAAAACCAGGGGCTAAAATCCAGGGGCTTCCCTGATGGTGCAGTGGTTAAGAATCCACCTGCCAATGCAGGAGACCCGGGTTCGAGCCCTGGTCTGGGAAGGTCCCACATGCCTGAGAGCAACTAAGCCCATGTGCCACGACTACTGAGCCTGTGCTCTAGAGTGTGCGAGCCACAACTACTGAAGCCCGCAGGCCTAGAGCCCGTGTTCCACAACAAGAGAAGCCACCGCAATGAGAAGCCAGTGCACCACAACAAAGAGTAGCCCCTACTCACCACAACTAGAGAAAGCCCGCATGCAGCAATGAAGACCCAATGCAGCCAAAAATAAATAAATAAAAAATTTTAAAAAACGTAAACCAGAAGACATTGGAATAACATCTTTAATATTCTGAAACAAAATACCGTGAATCAAAAATTCCAAGCCCAATGAAAAAATCTTCCAAAAAAGTATGCAAAATAAAGACATTTTCATATGAACAAAAGTTAATAGAATATACTGCCAGCAGATCTGCACTACAAGAAGTATTAAAGGAATTTTCCATAGGCTGGAAGAGTATCATACCAGAAACAGACTTGGATCTAATAAAGAAGTTTTAAAATGGTTAAAAAGGAAGTAAAATATAAAATAATTTTTCTTATTTCTAATCACTGGAAAATACAACTTCTAAAGCAAAAACAGGAGCAAAGTTTTGTGAGTTTATAGCATATATAAAAATAAAATGTAATGATATCACAAAATGGCAGAGAAATTGGAAGTAGCTGTCATATACTATGTGAATGGACATCATATTATTAGAAAGTAGACTGAAAAATAATAGATGCATATTATAAGCCCTTGAGCAACCATTTAAAAAATTTAAGTGGCATATAACTAATAAGCCAGTAGTGGAGATAAGTTGGAATTCTAAAAGATAATCCAAAAGCAGACAGGAAAATTGAACAAATAAAACATGGCACAAATAGGAAACAATTAGCATGATGGTAGGTTCAAATCCAGTGGTATCAAAAATTACATTAAATGTAAATGTTCTAAACTCACCACTTAAAACAGAGTTTGTCAGATTGGATTAAAAAGCAAGACCCAACTATATGCTTTATGTTTTCTACAAGAAACCCTTTTTAAATATAAAGAGATAAGTAGATTTAAAGACTAGGATGGAAAAAGGCATGCCATGCTAAAATTAGTTAAAAGAAAGCTGGAGGGGACTTCCCTGGTGGCACAGTGGTTAAGAATCCGCCTGCCAATGCAGGGGACACGGATTCGAGCCCTGGTCTGGGAAGATCCCACATGCTGCGGAGCAGTTAAACCCGTGTGCCACAACTACTGAAGCCCACATGCCTAGAGCCTGTGCTCTGCAACAAGAGAAGCCACCTCAATGAGAAGCCTGCACGCCGCAACAAAGAGTAGCCCCCACTAGCTGCAAGTAGAGGAAGCCTGTGCACAGCAACGAAGATCCAACACAGCAATAAAGGGAGGGAGGGAGGGAGGGAGGGAAGGAGGGAGGGATGAAGGAAGGAAAGAAAAAAAGAAAGCTGGGCTAGCTATATTAATATCAACAAAGAATTCATACAAGGAATATTACCAAGGATATACCAGGAAGACTTGCAGTGCCAAATGTGTATGCATCTAACAACAGAGCTTCAAGATTCATGAAAAAAAAACCTGGTAGAAAACCACAAGTATAGTTGGAGACCTCAGTAGTTATCTTAGTAATTGATAAAAACAAGATGACAACATCAATAAAGACAGAGAAGGCTTGAACAACACTTCTACCCAACTTGACTTATTTGCCATTTAGAGAACACTTCATCCAACAGTGATCAAGTACACATTCGTTTCAAGTGCATTTGGAATATTCACCAAGATAAATCATATTCTGGGCCATAAAACAAGCCATGCCAAGTTTAAAAGAAGTAAAACTATACAGTGTTCTCTGACCCCAAAGTAATTAAACTACACTGAGCAAGTGATACCTGTTGCCTCCCACCTGGAGCAGCCGTCCCAGAGTGTGCACCCACTGCATGGTTTCTAGGTGTTGAGGTCCCCGTGAATATTAGGAACACCTTTGTGCCTATAAATTTGACAATTTAATCAAAATGTACAAGTTCCTTGAAAGACACAAATAGCCCTGTATCTCCTGAAGAAGTTGAATTTACAGATTAAAAACCAACAAAGACAATTTAGGGACAGATGATTTTCCTGGCAAATTCTAGCCAAACATAAGGGAAAAAATGATTCTAATTCTACCAAAAAAAGCTTCAAAAAAAATAGAAGTGAAGCCTTTCTAAGTTATTTTACAAAGCTAGCATTACCCTGATAACAAAATCCAACAGTGACATGATAAGAACAGAAAACTATTGACTAATATCCTTCATGAACAAAGTCACAAAAATCCTCAATGAAATATTATCATATTCAGCAATTTATAAAAAGTATAATGCATCATGAAAGTGGTATAGATTCTGGAAATGCAGATTGTTTCAATATATGAAAATCAAACTGCCTAATTCCCTGTATCCACAGAAAAAAAGAAGAAAAAGATGAAGGAAAAGCATTTGACAAAATTGAACATCCATTTATGACTTCAGACAAAAAGAAACACCTAGCAATCAAAGGGAGCCTTCCTTGAGCTGATAAAGAATGTTGACAAAATACTGATAACATCATTTTTAATGGTGAAAGATTGAATACTTTCACCCAAAGTTTGGAAACAAGTCAAAGATTTCTATTCTCACCACCACGTCAACATCATACAGGAGCTAATAGCCAGTGCACTGAAGTGAGAAAAAGAAAAGATATACAGATAGGAAAGGAAAAAATAAAACTATTTGCAGAAGACAATATGCTCTATGTAGAAAAGTCCAAAGAATCAACAGAAAAGCTAGTAGAAATGGTGAGTTTAGCAAAGTCATAGGAAACAAAGTAAATATACAAAATCACTATGTTAGTCTTAAACTACTGGAAACTGAGATTAAGAAAGAAAAAAGTACCAGTTCAGTAGCCCCAAATATATAATTTGTGTGTGTGTTGGTAGGTGGGGTGGGGGTGAGTGTGTGTGATCTCTGTGCTGGATACTATGAAATACTGATGAAAGATTTAGAAGACTACTCGAAGAGATGTGACCTGTTCCATGGAATGGAAGACTCAATATTGTTAAGCCATTTATCCTAAGTTGATCTATAAGTGCAACATAGTCCCACTCAGTATCCCAGCAGGAGTTACTGCCGAAATTGACAAGCTATTTCTAAAATCTATACAAAAAGCAATGAAACGAGTAGCTTTAAAAATGAAGAACAATGTTGGAAGACTCATAATGTCTGATCTCAAGACCTACTACAGGGACTTCCCTGGTGGTGCAGTGATTAAGAATCCACCTGCCAATGCAGGGGGCACGGGTTTAAGCCCTGGTCCGGGAAGATACCATATGCTGCAGAGCAACTAAGCCCGTGTGCCACAGCTACTGACCCCATGTGCCACAACTACTGAAGCATGCGTGCCTAGTACCCGTGCTCCACAACAAGAAAAGCCATTGCAATGAGAAGCCCGCCCACCTCAACAAAGAGTAGACCCCTCTCTCCACAACTAGAGAAAGTCTGTGGGCAGCAACTAAGACCCAACACAGCCAAAAATTGAAAAAAGAATTCATGGTTAAGATTGATTTTCTTAATTTACAGACATGCTACAATTGTCTAGTAAGGATTTCATTACTGATTTCTAGCTTTATTGCACCTTATCCAGAGAATATACTTTATATTATTAAAGTGTTTTGAAATTGGCTATTTATGCTTTATGGTCCAGCATATGGTCAAATTTTGTAAACATTCTATATGTACCTGAGCAGATGTGTATTCTACATATAATTAGATCAGATTTCCTAATTGGGTTAATTTTTCCATATACTTAACTGTTTTTTACTGTTTGTGTGTGTGCGTGCATGTGTGTGTATTTTATTAGGTAATCAGAGAGTATTTCTCCCTTTAGTTTTGCCAGATTAAAAAATATATTTGAGGATATTTATTACATGTATGTAGATATATATTTATGTTATGTTCTTGGATAATTTAATCTTTTATCACTATGATGTATCCTATAGTAGTTCCAGCATAGTTTTTTTGATGTTAAAATTTACTTTGTCCATTATTTATGTTGTAGTTTTTTTGGTTTTGTTTTTTGTTTTGTTTTGTTTGCCATGCAGCATGCAGGATCTTAGTTTCCCTACCAGGTATCAAACTGGTGCCCCCTGCAGTGGAAGCACGGAGTCTAACCACTGGACCACCAGGGAAGGCCCTATGTTGTAGTTTTTAACATAGTGATAATTTGTAGCCAAGGTTGGTAATGTCTTTCTTCCAGAGAAAATGTCATTTTCTTCCAACAGTTAGCTGTGAGGCCATCAGCAATCCAGGATTTCCTTAATACACTCTCAGGGGATAAAGATGACTCAGAGTTGGGCTGAAAGTCTACTTCCCTTTTCACTCTTACTCTCAGTGTGCATTGCTTTGGAGTCCTCCACATAAAACAACAATTGAGGAAAAAGTTAAATGACAGATCCAGGAAACTGTCAGACAGATCCACTATACGGAAATCCTACATGACAACTGATATAATTTCTTCAGTAGGTCAAGAAGATGCAGGAGAGTCACGAGACTTATGCAACAATCATGCAATGAATGGACGTGTTTTGATATTCAAAAAAACCAAGTGTGAAAGACTTTTGAAAGAATTTGGGACTTCAAATAAGGATAGAATAAATTAATATTAAGGAGGTATTATTAATTTTGTTCAGTGTGATAATATTGTGTTTATGCAAATAAATGTCCTTATGTTTTTGAGAAATATATGAAAATATTTTAGGGAGAAATGACAAGATGTCATGGATCTGTACTTTATTTCAATAATAAAAAAGGAAGAAAAAAGTTAGATGAAGCATGTTGGGCAACACATCAATAACGTTTAATCTGTAAGATGGGTTTATGCACATTTAACTTTTTTCTCCACTAGTGTTTTTTAAAGTTTTCATAATAGAATATTTCATTCTTATGCAAGAGAAAATTGTAGACAGGACAACCTTTCTGGGTTTGGGGTTTTGTGGGGGTTTTTGTTTGTTTTGGTTTGGATTTGGTTTTGGTGGTGGTAGTTTTTGTTGTTCTACAGTTTTTCTGGACTTGAGCCCATATCTCACAGGATAAATCATGGCCTCTCTGATTTCAGCTGGCTTGTGGAATACTAAAGCATGTTATTAATTTATTGGATTTACTGTGCAAAGATCAGGTTGGTAGTAGGTGATATAATATCTGAAGATAAACTCAAAAAAGAAATATTCTCAAGATTTTATATAGGATTTACCCCTTTCAATATTGCAGTGTTTATTCCAGTTCCCTGCCAGTGCAGCTTTCATTCACTTTTAAAGTGAGAAATTAAAACCAAGGAAATGCTGGAAGTTTTTAATGTTTCTGCATTATGACCTGATGAACATTTGCCTTTTTGTGATTTCTTGGTACTTCGGAATCAACAGCCCACCCTAGCTGACACCGTTAAGAGTTCCAGATGCATCCAGGTACACATGGAACAAAGAAGGCAATCCAGTCAAGGTAAGACTAAGATCTTGTGTTCCTTAAATTGTTCAGTGCAGTTCAGGCCAATCCTCTTTCAAGATCTCCGTTTTTAACCCACACATCGCTCCCACTCTATGATGATTTTTATTTTCTTTCCATATTTCAAGCTTCACTTTTCTCTCCTATACAACATATTTCCTTGACAACCGCTTATTAGTATAGTTATATGAGAAAGGCGGGGGGGGGGGGGCGGAGTGAGGAAAAGAAAAGGGAAAACTGGGCTCAACCAGCGGCACAGAATTCATCCAAACTGAACCCAATTATTTGTAACACCAAAGGGCTGCATGGCAGGAAGCACCCCCATGCAGCCACTCTGGAAACTGGTCTAGAAGATCCAGATCTAGAAAAAGAAACTTATGTCCAGGCAAGCAGGTCAGTGGCACTCAGTCCACTGGAGCTCTGTGTTCTTTTGGAGACATTTGGGCTCCAGAACAACATGTCTATAGAAGATTTTCCCCTCCAGGACTCTGGGAAATTTAATCTATGTACTCAGTGTAGTAATCCACATTTCCGCCCAGGAAGCCGAGGCTGTAGTCATTGTTGCCCTAGGGCACTGTAGGAAGTGTGGTCCAGGCGCTCCCAACGACTGCAAGCACTTTTGCACCAGGCAGGCAGGACCGTGGACAGCGCTCCCCCTCGGCATTCTGGGAAACACGTCTCAGGAGCTCCGAGTACTCGCAGGCACTTCCGCCCCGATGGGCGGGGCTGTGGATGTTGTCCTCGGGCATTCTGGGAAGTGTAGTCCAGGAACTCCGTGTAGTCCCAGGCACTTCCGTTCCCAAAGGGCCGTGATGGGGAATTCTGGGAAATGTTGATCTAGGGCTCCTGGGAGTTGCAGGCACTTCCGGCCCAGGTGGGCGAGGTTATGACCATCTTTTCGAGTAATAATCGTCAGTTTCACGTCCCGCCACCCTTCGGAACTTCCTCGAGTTGCTCTCGAGCAACAGCAACCCGGTTGTGAGTTTAAGGGGAAAAGCGGATATTTGAGATGTAAGGACGACAGTTTTAGTTCAGTTAGGCGAAGTCGTCTCGAGTTTGGGGAGATTCTCCTGTCCCGGAGTTGGGCGCGGGCCCGGGTTGCAGTCTTTCCCGCGCTCGGCTCCCCCAGCTCGCCTCCCCAACCTGTCAGCCACTTTCTGGCAGTATAACACTGGGCAAGTTATTTAATCTCTCTGTGCCTCTGTGTGCTCATCTGTTAAATGGGTTGATAGCAGTACCTTCCTAATAGCTTTAGAATGTCCTCTGTAGTTCATTAGGGCAACGGTGATATTTCACAGCCTCCTTTCCTTCCCCAGCCCTGACTTCACAAGAAGGACTTGCACCGAAGTGCAGGGGGTAAGTAACCCCTTGGCTCCTGGCCCAGGGCCCCACGTGAGTAGGACTTGGCATTCTTCTTCTGTAAAAGATATTCACATAAATGGAAGAAAAGGTAGGTTGTGTATTTATTTGGTTGTGAGCGATGCCAGTAATTAAGCCTTAGTTGTTAAGTTCCAGTCTAAGGGCTTTATACAAATTACATTTAGAGTAGCCCTATGAAAAGTGTATTTACTGTTCAGGAATAGTAATACTTTTAAAAAATTACTTTAAAGTTTTTTATTAATCTATTTTTTTAAATAAACCTATAGCAGAACTAGCTTTTATGAGAAAACTGTATTTCCATATACATATTTAATGAGAAGAGTAGCGATGTTTTACATTTTTGCAAATCTCTTTAATTCTTGACTTTTTATAAGAAAAATAGCTGGGTTTTCATGTTCTCTTGTGCTATCTGTTGTGAGATATTGTTTTGGTTAAAGTAATGAAGAAAATCAAGCCTCCCACAGTTATAGTTAGGAAAGAAAGGATTATTTTAATAGACTTTACAGATAATAATCTCCTTTGTTACTGTACCCAAGAGCCACAAGTGATAGTTTCTTAAGGTTATGTGGAATCTGAAACCATATCAGAGTACTTTTTGTACTACATTACATACAACCCTTTGGTCAGTTTTGTATTTTGTGTACTTTGAGTCTTTTATCCATTAATGGTTTTATGAAATGATGCATCGCTCAATTGGAAAATGTTAATGGCTGAGTTTTACAGATATTTCAAATATTGACAGATTTGATTTTACAAGATTTTAAAAAATCATATTTGTCAATACCATCACCAGTCTCATCAGAAAAGTTCTGTCTCTAAAGACCTTAAGTCTTTAAGCACTGGGAGGCTGTCAAGCTCTCAGTGATACAAGTTTTCCAAAATTCCGATACTTTGCTGCCAGTAATTTTCTTTGAAGTAACAGACTTGTTTTGCTCATTTCCAAAAGTTCTGCCAGGTACCTAGATCTGAGCAACCATAGTTTGTCAGTTGTTCTTTCAAGAAAAGGGATGTTTTCCAGAAAGGAATGCCTAGTATTCCTGGTAACTCCAAGAATGGCCACAGCTGCCTTTTCTTGGGACAACCATTGTTGTCAGTAAGCATATGCAGTAAGTAAGCATAAATTTTACTGTAGACTATCACAAGGACGTATACCCCAGGACTGAGATGCAGTAAAATTAATAACTTTTTTTAAAATTAATAACTTTTACTGTTTCATCAAGAACTTTCTTAAGTGAAACTATCACTGTTTTTACTATGAGTGAAAAGCAATAGAGAATACAATGGGGCTTCCCTGGTGGCGCAGTGGTTGAGAGTCCGCCTGCTGATGCAGGGGACACGGGTTCGTGCCCCAGTCTGGGAAGATCCCACATGCCGTGGAGCGGCTGGGCCCGTGAGCCATGGCCGCTGAGCCTGCGCGTCCGGAGCCTGTGCTCCGCAACGGGAGAGGCCACGACAGTGAGAGGCCCGCGTACCGCAAAAAAAAAAAAAAAAAAAATACAGTGACTGCTTACATTTTTGGTGTCACTGCTTTGATTTATGTCAAGGTGCTAGTGATTTTAAACAGCATTCTTTTGCACCATCATTGTGATTACAGACAGCGAAAAAGACAACCAGTGCCTTGGTATTATTAGGAAAATAGTTTTGACCCTACAGACTCTCTGAAGGGGTCTCTGGGACCCCCAGGAGTCCACAGGCTGTCCCTTGAGAACTGCTGCTTTATTTCTTGGAGCATCTGCCAACTTTCAGAATATTCAAAAGTTGACATATAATTATTGATAATATTTTCATGATCTAAGACACATGTCTTTAGAAACAAACCAGCACAAATGTGTGGCTCCTATATGTATCATATGGTAACTTTAATCATAATGATGATAATTATTAGCATCTGTTGGGCACTTAATAACAGGCAGAGACTCTAGTGCTTTGCAGGTATCAATTTGCGTATTCCTCATAAGACCCTGTTGTTTTACAGATGAGGGAACAGAGACACAGAGAGGTTCCTTGAACAATGGCTTATGCTGAGGGTCACACAGCCAGGAAATGGCAGAGCCAGAGTTAAGTCCCAGCAGCCTGGTTCCATTGCCTGGGCTCTTGGCCAGCATATTCTGCTTTCATTAGGATGTCAAGTAGGCTTAGAAGTTTTTGAGGATGAGGTCAAAACCAGGAGAAAACATATTGAAGCAGAGGATGTTTAAGCTGAGAATAATTAAAGTCTAAAAGCTAGATGAGCAGGAAGAGGCCATGGTAAAAGAGGAAGAGCCCAAGGAGAGGCCTGGAGGCTTTTGTGGGAAGGCAAGTGGAATACTAAGGCCCGAAATTCCGTGTGGTGAGAGGGAGAGAAAAGGTCTGACCTGGAAAGTTTCTGTGAATTGTGTGTTTATTTTAAAGGCGCAGGGGAGCCCTAGAGGTATGTCATGCAGGAACAAAACCACATTTCCATCTTAGGCAGAACCCTGACAACGAGAAGGGGAGCTAATTGATTAGGGGTAATATTCTGAGCACTTAAGGCTCAGACTCCGGATCCAGACCTGCTGGTTTTGAGCTCTAACACTTACTCAGTGACCTTGGGCAAGTTACTTAATCTCTCTGTGCCTCAGGGTCAAAGATGTAAAATACAAACAATATCATTACATATTTCATGAGGTTATTGTATGGGTTAAAAGAGACTATATATCATCGGTTGGATTATACATAGGTGCTGGAGTCTGGCAAAAACTAAATATATGTAAGACATTTTATTTTGTAATACCAAGCATGACAAAAGCAAGAAGTTTTCAGAAGGAATATGTAGAGCACATAGAGGTATTTCAAGGTATCCTCTTCTCTCTCACCCCCTTCACTTTGAAACTTGGATGCTATCTTACCTTTGAACAAACATAAATATTCTATACGAAAGCTTCTTTTATTTTTTTAATTGAAGTATAGTTGATTTACAATGTTGCGTTTCTGCTGTACAGCAAAGTGATTCAGTTATACATACATACATATATACATTCTTTTTCATATTCTTTTCTGTTATGGTTTATCACAGGATATTGAACATAGTTCCCTGTGCTATACAGTAGGACCTTGTTGTTTATCCATTCTATATGTAATAGTTTGCCACTGCTAATCCCAAACTCCCAATGCATCCCTCCCCGTTGGCAACCACAAGTCTGTTCTCTCTGTCTGTGAGTCTGTCTCTGTTTGTAGATAAGTTCACGTGTGTCATATTAGATTTCACATATAAGTGATATCATATGGTATTTGTCTTTCTCTGTCCGACTTACTTCACTTAGTATGTTAAGTTCTAAGTCCATCCGTGTTGCTGCGAATGGCATTAGTTCATTCTTTTTTTATGGCTGAGTAATATTCCATTGTATATATATGTACCACATCTTCTTTATCCGTTCACTTGTTGATGGACATTTAGGTTGTTTCCATGTCTTGCCTATTGAAGACTACTTTTTAAATATCTGCTTGGGAATTCCCTGGCGGTCCAGTGGTTAGGACTCTGTGCTTTCACTGCCAAGGGCCTGGGTTTAATCCCTGGTTGGGGAACTAAGATCCCACAAGCTGCACAGCACGGCTGAAAAAAAAAAAATCTGCTTAACGTGATTTCTTTATCCTTTGAATTCAGAATGTTTCAGCACAGGGAGGGGCTTATAAGAATTGCCTCTATTTTTTTTTTTTTTAAAAAGTTGATCTGGTAGATCTAAAATCAGGTCTGCCTTTCCACTCCAGGTATTTGCCTCCAGTGGCACTAAGAAACCGTGATGCTTCTCTTTCTTCTTAGAGATTGCTCCACTGGTAACTATAATGGACAGAAGAGGGAAGGTGGAAGTCAGGAGGCCTGGATGCTGGGCTTAGCTCCCTTCCTGGCTCGCTGGGAGCCCTTGGGCAGTTAGTTCCCTTACTCCTAGTGAGGCAGGTTGTGTAGGGGCTGGGAGCAAGGACTCAGGCCACAAATCATCTGGGTTCATCACCTAGTGCAGTGGTTCTCAGCCCTGACTGCATCCTGAAATCACCTGGGGAGCTTTCCAAAATTATGGATGCCTTGACAGATTCTAATTTAGTTTTAGCAGGGCCTAAGCATTTTTTTTTTTTTTTTTTTTTTTTTTTTTGCGGTACGTGGGCCTCACTGCTGTGGCCTCTCCCGTTGCGGAGCACAGGCTCCGGACGCTCAAGCTCAGTGGCCATGGCTCACGGGCCCAGCCGCTCCACGGCATGTGGGATCTTCCCGGACCGGGGCACGAACCCGTGTCCCCTGCATCGGCAGGCGGACTCTCAACCACTGCGCCACCAGGGAAGCCCCTAAAGTAACCAATTTTATATGGATGGGCTGACATTTGAGTGGGGAACCTGAAGGAAGGGAGGGGTCATCCACATGAGGGTTCCAGACACATTATAAGTCCATTTCCACAGTTGGCTTTCAGAGTTTGCGTTGAGCCCTGTTCTCTTCATCCTCCCAGACTCTGTCTCTGTTGTAAAAGATTAGCTTCCAGATTTTTACTTTTTTTTTTCCTGGAATTTATGGAGCTCTGAATTACTGCTAGGTTTTTAAAACCACGTATGTTACCACATCAGCTTTCTTTCCCCTTAATTCTCATGGGAGAAATATCCCAGCAAGAGCTGAAGGACCACTCTCTGCTTTCACACTGCATTCCAGGCAGTGGGTGATAAAGGTACTTTGCTCCCAAGGTTGCAAGTTATTCCAACCATTCCAAGGCCTCACAGCCCCTTAGACATTAGCATAAGTTTCCAGTGTGATGTTCTAAGGCAAAAATGACTTTAAACTCTGTCTGAAAAATCCCCTGCTAATCCCATCCGTGAACATTTTATTAACTGTTTCGAGTAGGGCCCTGATGTCCAGATGTGTAGGTTGTGCAGTGTGGCCCTGATTCTGGAACGTTCAGCTCAGCAGAGTTATGTAGGGCCTGTTCATCAAGCCCCTGCCACGACAACAGAAGAGACAACTTTCTTTTTTTTTGAAGTATAGTTGATTTACAATGTTGCGTTAATTACTGCCGTGCAGTAGTACATATATATACATTCTTTTTTTAAATATTCTTTTCCATTATGGTTTATCATAGGATATTGAATATAGTTCTCTGTGCTATACGGTAGGACCTCATTTATCCATTCTGTATATAAAAGCTTACATCTGCTAACCCCAGCCTCTCACTCCGTCCCTCCCCCAACCCCCTCCCCCTTGGCAACCACCAGTCTGTTCCAGAAGAGACAACTTTTTTTTTTTTAAAGATTTAATTTTATTTATTTTTGGCTGCATTGGGTCTTCATTGCCGCACATGGGCTTTCTCTAGTTGTGGCGAGCGGGGGCTACTCTTCGTTGTGGTGCACGGGCTTCTCCTTGCAGTGGCTTCTCTTGTTGCGGAGCACGGGCTCTAGGCGCGCGGGCTTCAGTAGTTGTGGCACAAGGGCTCATTAGTTGTGGCTCGCGGGCTCTAGAGTGTAGGCTTAGTAGTTGTGGCGCATGGGCTTAGTTGCTCTGCGGCATGTGGGATCTTCCTGGACCAGGGCTCGAACCCGTGTCCCCTGCATTGGCAGGTGGATTCTTATCCACTGGGCCACCGGAAAGTCCCCAGGAGAGACAACTTTTTTTTTTTTTCTTTTTTCTGTACGCGGGCCTCTCACTGTTGTGGCCTTTCCCATTGTGGAGCACAGGCTCCGGACGCGCAGGCTTAGCGGCCATGGCTCACAGGCCCAGCCGCTCCACGGCATGTGGGATCTTTCCAGACCAGGGCACGAACCCGCATCCCCTACAGTGGCAGGCGGACCCTCAACCACTGCGCCACCAGGGAAGCCCAAGGAGAGACAACTTTTAATTGACTGTTCTTATAGGGTGGGAAGTGAAGTTCTCAAAACAATTCCTCTGAAGTCATGTAACAGTGAGATGAAAAATTGAAAAAAAAATCTCAAACGTTTAGGTGTCTGTCTAAATTTAGAAACTTAGGAATCATAGTAACGATAAACAGTTTAGAAATTTCTAAACCTGAAATTATTTTGGAGGTAATCAGGAACTCACAATAGTTGTGAGACAACTCATAGTCAATATCAATCTTGAAAAATAAGACTAGGTGTCCAGAAATCTAGGTTGTGCCGAAATTTCCAGACATGTTTTAAATATCTAGACTTTAAACTTCTAGTTTTAAATATTGAATATTTAGACTATATAACATAAGCCCAAATGTGCTAGAGTATTGACTATGTTATTGGTTTTCATTAAAATTTCCACTTAATGCAACTACATCATTTATTATGTAAGATTCTACAGGACTTTAGTGAAACTCAGTTAAAAAAGAAGCGCAACAAGTTATCAGTATGTATCAAACCCAAAACCTCTCTCAGTCTAAAACTGACACTTACACATAATACTTAATTCTCCCTTGTGACTTAATCTTTTCTATAGCACAAACTCTTCTAAACTCTGCCTCAAAATATTCTCCATGGAGGAGCACAACCTCTAAATACATGGTATGTCCATCTGCTTTTCTCATTGTAATTCCATTACCATAAGGAGTGAATTCTTTTGCCAGAACTTGTGAAGTTTCAGTCTTCATTGAGGTGGAATTTTTTGGTTGGTTTTCTTTTCATTTGTTTGTTTTTGTTTTAGTTGTTTGTTAGTGTTGTCTTTTTTGTCACTTTGCAGCCAACTGATTTCTAATTTGGTCTTCAGTGGGTCTCACTTAATGCCAAGTGGAGCCTAGTGGACCACTTACTGGTTTCTGAAGCCTTGTAAATCAGAGAATATGTTACATGGTGAAAGACGTAAGCTGAACCTTCCCAGAGTTTATTAAAGTTTCCTTTTGTGTCCTAAGTGTGAAATCTTGAAATCTCTGAACAAGGCAGGTCACTTGTCCACATTTCTGAATTCTCTGTCCTCGTAGGAGGCAACAAAGAAAATGAGGTGGAAACAAAGCTTTCCTACTAGCAATTCTAGCAACAGCTTGCCAGTGATTTAACCAGGTGTCAAAAGTCTATGATAGATGGTTCTCATTTCCAGAAACGAGGCAATTCCTCCTGTAAGTATAGGTGGGAGCACTAGCTCAGTTTTCTGAAGACAAAAATCATATCTTGAACCATAAAGGGAGTGGTTCCAATAATGTAAAAAATTCAGCTTCCCTCCTCGTGAGGCTCGCATTCTTGGTGGAAAACATGTCTGACCCAAGCACAGGATAATAAGAGTAGATGTCAGCAAGTTCCCATGAAAAAAGAACCATGAGGGCTTCCCTGGTGGCGCAGTGGTTGAGGGTCCACCTGCCGATGCAGGGGACATGGGTTCGGGACCCGGTCCGGGAGGATCCCACATGCTGTGGAGCGGCTGGGCCCGTGGGCCGTGGCCGCTGGGCCTGCACGTCCAGACCCTGTGCTCTGCGGCAGGAGAGGCCACAACAGTGAGAGGCCCGTGTACCGCAAAAAAAAAGAAAAGGACCACGAAGTATGATTGGTGTGTTGGCAGCTTGGTTGTATCTTAGACCACTATGACATTCAGAGAGTTTGCAAAAGGGAGAAATCTCATAACTCCAGTAATTATGGAAAAGCCAGAATGAAGCTATTAACCAGTGATCAGTGCAGAATAATTCACACAGCAAAGAAAAGCTGCCAGTGTCCTGCGTGTGCAAGAGCCTTCAGGAATGTCTCCGACTTTGATCTTCATCAGCGGGTCTGCTTCAGAAAGACGCTTTACACATGTAACGAATGCGGGAGAGGCTTCTGTTACAGCTCAGCTCATTGTATTCGTTGGAGGCTTCACATGGGAGGAAAATGCTTTAGGTGTGGCAAGGGCTTCGTTCAGAGCTCACTAATACGAGAAAGGCTTCAGCTGTAGATCAGCACTTAGTGTTCACTGCAAAATCCAGACAGGAGAGAAACGCTATTAACTGTCGAGTGCGGTAGGGCCTTTGTTCACACCTTGCATCCTCAGGGCCATTAGAGAATCCACACGGAGGAGAAACCCATCAACCCTGATGTATGTGGGCGGAGCTTCCGTCATGCACCCGCACAGAATGCTTACTGGAAAGTTCACGTGGGAGAGAAACTGTCCAAATGTGAGGCAAGCAGGAAGGGCTTCATTTGTAGCTCAAATCTTTACATTCATCAGGGGATTCCCCACGGGATAGAAACCCTGTAAATGTGAGGGAATCCGGTAAGGCCTCAGCCAGCTCTGACGTTCCTAGGCCTATCATAAAATCCACACTGGAGAGCAACCGTGTGTATCCTAAGTAAGTGATGAGGGCTTCAGTCTTCAGGCCCGTCAAGGAGTCCACACTGGAGAGAAACACATATGAGCCTGTGGGAAGCACTTCAGGAGAAACTCCCATTCTGAAATCCATCTGGTAGTCCATACAGGAGAGAATCCCTGTTTTTTAAAAAAGAGCTGCTTCTATCAATTCATATTTTAAAGTTCATCAGAAGGCATCCAATTGAAGGAAACCTTATAAGCGTGAGGAGTATGGGCAGGGCTTGAAGTTGGAGCTTGCGATGTCAGGTTCAGTTTTGTACTGGTGAGAAACCATACAAATGTAAGGAGTGTGGAAAAGACTTCAGTCATGGCGAAGATCTTAAAATTCATTGTAGGATCCACACAGGACAGAAACCCTGTAATTGCAAGGACTGTGGAAAGGGCTTCGGTCAGGCCATTCTGGCCCATCAGAGAGGCAGCAGTCAGAACGGTGGCATTTATCACACATCACTCAGGAGGGAGGCTTTAGAAAGGATGACTATGATCAGGTCCTTAAAAGTGTGATCATAGACATGCCAAAACTGATTTCCACTAGGATGTAAGCTCCATGAGGGCAGAGCTTTTTTTTTTTTTTTTTTTTTTTTTTTGCGGTACGCGGGCCTCTCACTGTTGTGGCTTCTCCTGTTGCGGAGCACAGGCTCCAGACGCGCAGGCTCAGTGGCCATGGCTCACAGGCCCAGCCGCTGTGTAGCATGTGGGATCTTCCCAGACCGGGGAACGAACCCGTGTCCCCTGCATCGGCAGGCGGACTCTCAACCACTGCGCCACCAGGGAAGCCCAAGGGCAGAGCTTTTGTTCACCGCTGAAGCCACACAGCATTGCTTAGTGCTTCGTAGGTGTGCTCAGAACTTGTTTGTTACATGATTAAAGAGAGAAAATGTATATAAAAGGGAGAAAATTATATTAGGTTCATCTGAAAAATTTCATATAAAATATGTTCAGAAGAATCCAACGGTCTTAATAAAACTAATTCAAGTAGATAGTCAAAATGCAGAAGACCAATGGTACTACAATTCATCATCTAATGTCGTCTTACACTGGTGTGTGATTGGCTCCTGTTCTCTCCCCAGCCTTTGTTCTTATAGTGAGTGGGAAGATTTCGGGGCTCATCAAGGAAAAAGATATGACCAGGAAGTAGCAGTGGTACCCAATCAGGTTCATCGGGATGGTACTTTGATAAGACCGCATGTGTGAAGGGAAGTCTCAGAGCATGAGACCTTCCAGAGACTACAGTGGGTGGCCACCACCACCACTGAGAAGAGAAAGAGGGCAAGGGAACTTCTGGGGCAGGTGGGGATTGGAGGGGGGCTGCTTACGGGTCTAAGTGATGTCGCTCGGCAGTACAAGGCGGAGCCTTGGGGTCAGAGAACTCCGAAAGGCATCAGCTGCTTAGGGTCTGTTACAGCGCCAGGGTTTGTCTTAATCTCTGGCTAGCAGATGTTGGATGCAATTTTGCAGAGTGTACAAAATAAGCGGGCTCCAAATGACTTAAAATGTGCTCATTTGGGCTGTATTAAAGTAATTGATTACATGAGGATTTCAGTTTGGCACCAGCAGGCTTTTGAGCTCATGGTCCCAGGCGGCTATAAAGAAGTAAATAACAGAACAACAAGGTCCTGCTGTATAACACAGGGAACTGTATACAATATCCTGTGATAAACCATAATGGAAAAGAATATGAAAAAGAAGATATATATATATATATAAATATATATATATACACACACGTATAACTGAGTCACTTTGCTGTACAGCAGAAATTAACATTGTAAATCAACTATACTTCAATTAAAAAAAATAAACAACATAGGGCCAATAAACAGGGGCTATCGTTGGCTAATTTACAAAACAGTTCTCAAATTGGGTTCTTAGTATTTGGGACTCTGTTTCATATTCCATCTCTTGTAAACAATCTGAATTCAGCTATCCTTTATGATTTTTGTGATGGTATAGCCTGGCTAAAAAATTACCTTCGTTAATCTTTCACTAACTGGATACTGCGTAACACTTAAATCTTTTGACCCCACTAGAGTGTTAAAGTAGAATTTTACTGTAACACTTAGAAAGTGTCAAAAGTATTTGCTAATGACAAAAGTTGTCACAGTAAACTTTAAACTGATAATTCGTTTTTTTATTCTTCATCTTTTCGTTGAGGCTTTGATGTGATTATATTCAGAGTGCTATAGCATTTCTCCCATCAACATTTGTTAGGTAGGGCTGTGTTGGAGTTGAAGAATATTAATTTTGTCAAGTTCCCTATCCAACGTTCCCCCTCCTAATCCTCAAGAAAAAAAATTTTTTTTAATTGTTGCATGTGGTCATTTTATTTTCAAATGTTTTCATTATTGGTGTAGGCTTGACATTCTTACACAGTTTTCTCTATGGGTAGCTGTAAAAAATGTATAAATTTCAGAGAGGAGTTAGTATGTTTTGAAATGTTTAATGTGTATCTCTCTTCGATCTGCAAATCTTAGAACAGTAATTTAAATTTAAATTAGGAAATTTAAAGCATAGAAAAGATAAGTACCATGAATGACGTCACTAAGTTTTCAACAAGTGGATATAACGAGCGTTCCTCAATAAGAATTTGCGTAAGATTTGATATACTTTGATATGCTTTTAATAACATGGAGCTGTTAAAATGATGGCACAAACATGACGGGATATAATCGGATTTACGGAAAATAGGTTCTGTCTACAGATTAATATCAAAAACAACATATGTACGTGTGTATATGTGCATCAGATAGCACGTGAAGGACATCTTGTATAAACAACGACTTGTTCTGATAAGGATTTTATGGAATGTTTCTTCTACTTTTTAGATTTTGCAGTGAATGTCAGTTTACTCAAGCAATAAATCTGTGTAAAATGGGATCTCTGAAATTATCAAGTAAACTCACCCACACTCTTTCAAGTGAGGTCATCCCCCTTAGAGCTACAGAGCTGTGTTCTTATGGCTGCCTCTCCCCCTGGGGAGAATCTCGCCACTGCCTAGATTCGGGGGCTGGGACAGTGACCCGCTTCTCGTGGAGTGCGACCTCTGCTGGATGAGCAGGATACTGCACTGGTCTTATTTGCCAGCCTCTCCTGGTTGATAAAACGATGTTCCGGAGTTGCTGCTTCCTGGTGATACGGAAATAAATGGAACCAGCACAGAACCAGAGGGCGCCTTGGTTCCACCTAGGTCACGAGGCTACTCATTCTCTTTAGGCTTATAGCTCTTAGGAGCGACAGACAGCATTTGCTGCTTAGCAGTTCTGTTTCATCTTGAGCGTTTTCCTCCTGTGGGGCAATACTGTCTGAATCCATGCTCATCCTTCCTCTTGCCCTGACAAGTAAGTGATGTCTAGCTTCAGTACAGAACTGTTGGCTTGCTATTAGTAAGGAGAAAGTGCTTCTACTTACTTCTGTGTTCCTGTTTTGTAGAGGAAGAGCTCAATATCAGTGGATTCTTTTGCTTTTATGAGTAGCTTGTTCTTTCTGCTTGGAGGGTTCTAAGAGTTTCACTTTAATCTTAGAATTCCAGAATTCTGCCAAGATGGGAATTTTTTGTTTTCTCATCAATCCAGGCATGACCTTTGGTAGCCTTACCAGCCTGCAGAGTCGTTTCTTCAGATCAAGAAAACGTTCGTTCATTATCTAGTTCATTATTTTCTTGCCTCTGTTGTTTCCTTCTCCAATTTTCAGAATTCCTTTTACTCACATGATAGATTTCCAGGATATACGTTTCACATCTCCTCTCTTCCCATCATTGATTTCCAACTGATTGTATTTCTGTGCTGTATTTTGAGAAATTTCTTTCACTTAGTCTTTGAGATTACTATCTTTGCCCTCATCATTGGTAATCCTCCCCTTAAATTCATCTACTTTCAATTGGTAAATTGGAGATGGGACCTAGATGAGTGTGTGTGCCCTTGCTTATGCACTTATGCACACATACATGCTGAACTTCAGTTTCCTTAAATAATCCTATTATCATTTTTTTAAATTCAAGTTTCATCCCTCTCCTCTTGCAGCTCAGTTTCTGCAGGTGTGTGTTTTTTGTTCCAGCTAGTTTTCTGTCTTGGTTATTGGGACATCTAGGTGACAGCGGACATCTAGGTACTAGAAAATAGAATTATATCAATCCCCATGAGTGCGGTGACCCTATCTCCCAGTTGTCTATAATAGTGCCAGATTATACCTATTGCCTTAGTGTAATTAGGAACTGTAACTGTTTTCACTTTCAAAAATGTCCCAATTTAGGGAATTCCCTGGCCATCCAGTGGTTAGGACACTTTCACTGCCAGTAACTAAGATCCTGCAAGCCACGTGGCCAAAAAAATAAAATAAGGCCACTGTTTTTCACATATTTGCTCTTATTTTTTTTCCTATTCAAAGGTGTTTTGCCCAGGATTTGTATTGGCTTCATTTGGTCTTTGTTCAGATGTTTCCAGTTCTACCTATGAAGTGGTCTCTTTGTCAAAAGAGATGGACTTAAATCTAATCAGTAAGCTGGGACGAAGTGAGAGAGTGGCATGGACTTATATACACTACCAAATGTAAAATAGATAGCTAGTGGGAAGCAGCCGCATAGCACAGGGAGATCAGCTCTGTGCTTTGTGTCCACCTAGAGGGGTAGGATAGGGAAAGTGGGAGGGAGACGCAAGAGGGAGGAGATATGGGGATATATGTATACGTATAGCTGATTCACTTTGTAATACAGCAGAAATGAACACACCATTGTAAAGCAATTATACTCCAATAAAGATGTTTAAAAAATTAGGACATTTCATATCAGGCCATTTAATAAATATTTTTCAAAATGTGAACTGCAAAACAAAAAGTCTAATCAGGCCTTTAGATTTAAATTTTACTTGATAGGAAACACATAGGCTAGAAGAAGAAATTATTTAATGACACAAAAAATAAACAATGGGGTGAAACTGAGCAGGACCCTCTGGGGTCCTCCTGGGCACAAATGCTTTTCTGTCATCCCCATCCCCCCCTTTGTCAGTTTTTGAAAACTTTCATAATAAAAAGCTACAAAATATATTCCCTGCCTAGGAGAAAAACCATGGTTTCCTGGTTCACTTGGCTTATTCACTCACCAGACGCTATTTATATCAGGAGCAGAATAGAAATATATACTGAAATGTCTGAAGCCAAATGAATTAGAAAACGATTCAGGATTTTATATATGCACACATCACAGTATTAAATTCCCTGCAATGGAGCTGCTTTTGTTTGACATAACAACCACTATGTTTTTTTAAAATGAAGTTCAAGATATTTCGCTTTTACAGCCTAATCGATGTGCGTATAGCCTTTTTGCAAATTCTTAGCATATTGGAATGAACCGCTCATTCCACAGAACCCTCTCAAGAGCCCTTAGGTGCCTTGCTGAATAAAGGAAGCAAAGGAGTCGAAACACTTTATTCCAACCTCTCCCCTCCCCCCAAGACAGACAGCTTGGAAACTGAAGACTGAGACTTCCTACCTATCTACCTTCCCTCCCACAATTTACTGTGTACATTCACATAACTAGTCAGTTTTACTAGCATGCCTTTACTATTCCAGAAGATTCCTGCCCAAATTGCTTGATTGTTCATTAAAGGAACTTCCACAAGCACCCATCAACTCTTCTATCTCTTTAAAGAACATCAACAGTTTGCACCTGTAGGTTCCTCGCCTACAAAATTCCTTGCTCTTCCCACCAATCCTGGACTGCAGCATCATGACCGTCTTGCAATCCCATTCGTCTTTTGCACTGAAAGACGCCGCCTTAAACCACACTTCCAATTCTCAGTGAATTCCAGCCTTGTCTTCCTGGCTCCGCGGACACTGTCAAGGTGCGGAAGCTCTGTGGAGGTGGTATCACCACGTAGCAATAAACTACGTTTTTGTCTCATTAACAGGTTTTATTGCTGATATTTGGGGAGTCAGCATCGGAAACAAGTTTGAAATCCAGTGTTCCTTAAGTTCTGTTAGGCAGTTCCGCCTAGGTCACTTTTACGTTTCCCACTTTTTAGTCAACCCTTTGCCTCCGCTAAAAATGTTGGGTTTTAACTTATTTTCGTAATACAAGCCTCTCTTTTCTCTCTTATACGGGCGCATTTTTTAAAAATTCGCAATTATTGTTACCCGAAAAACTATCTGCTTACGTTATTTTCTCATGAGCTTTAAGAAATGAGTAAAAGAAAAGGAATCTGACAGTTCCACCAACAGTGACTAAATCCGAGCCCGCTCCACAGTCAAAACCCAAGACAGCTGGTGGGAAGAGCGGTTCTGCGAACTTCATTCTGGGAAATGTAGTCCAGGAGGTTCCTGAAATCTGAGGGGGCTTCCGCCTGGGGATTCTGGGAAGTGTAGTCCGGGAACTGTGTGTAGCCCGAGGCACTTCCGCTCCGGGAAGGCGAGGTCGGGGCCGAGATTACTCCTAGGGCGGTGAGTTAACCCAGCGTCCCTGTGATCCCTCCGAGCCTTCTCGGCCTCTGCGTGGGGCCACCCGGTCCTCGCTCCTGGGGCAGGGAAGCCGCGGCGAGCGGCGGAGGGCGGGAGGGGGCAGCGGCGGCGGTGTGCGTTCCCTCGGCGAGCCTCCCGCGTCGGGGGCGGGCTCGCGTCCTACCTTGAGTTTGATGGTCTCCCGCGCTCTCTGCTCCCCCAGCCCTCCTACCGCTACTACGGGCCAGCTCTGTTTCTTGCGGTAAAGTATTGAGCGGGTTGCTTAATCTCTCTCTGCCTCAGTTTCCTCCGGTTAGTTCCTTCCCAATGATGTTCTTTTGAGGATTAAGTGAGATTATATTTTAAAAGCTTAAGAACAGTGCCTAGTGCACGGTAAAATGTTGGATGTTACCATAAATTCGGTGATAATACTTAGGCGCCCTGTTGTTGGGAAGCTCCTGCGAGCCTGGGATGGGGTCGGAGCTCCAGCTGCAGACCCATTGTGCGTTCCCTGATCACTGAGGTGGGTTTGTTCTTGGATTCCTGGATTCTTTCTGGACGCTTGTTTAGGAAGGAGAGTTATTTTCAGCTGGACCCTGGGAAAAGTCCTCTGTGGTTTATCCCAGACCGAGAAATGATCGTGGTCACGGCTTTGCACAGTGCCTGCGATGTAGCCAGGCTTCAGTTAAAAATGTTTAGTATCGTGTAACAACCCCGTATTGTTAATTTAAATGCAACACGATTTCTTAGTTTCAGGTTTTTATTAGTCATTGTTTACCCTCATGCAATGCGAGAAGAAACTTCGTTCTTTCAGCTTAATAACACGTGCAAGTAGTTACACCTGTTAAGGGGAAAAAAACCCGTGGCAATTTAACGTTCATTAACAACAGCACAAATAATCTGTGAGACCACCAGTCAGAATTAGGCTTTTTTTGGAGAGTAAGGGTAAGTAAAGGGACAGAGTCATCATCTCTGAAGTCTGTGTTTCCTAAGATTCATGTTCTGTAAAGCAGATTCGCAAAGGCAGTTTTATCAATCTTAAGAGCACCTACTTGTCTGAAGCTGCAGGAGGGAATTCTGGCACTATTATACCCATTTACAGGTAGACTGGATTGAGGCACAGAGAGATTAATAACTTGCTCAAGGTTTATGCGACTAGTAAGTAGAAAGTGGTAAGTAGAAATAACAGAATTTGAACCCAGGCATTTTGGCCCTGATGTCAAAAACTCAGCTTCTCTGTACACGGGTGTGGAATTGAATCTCGGAGACAGAGTTTTGCGTGAAGTAGAAAAGGATAGCTTTATTACTTTGCCAGGCAAAGGGGGACACGGTGGGCTCCTGCCTCGAAAAACTGTGTCCCCACTTGGAGAGGATAGTGGGAAGTTTTATAGTAATTTTTCAAGAAGGGCGTGATCAGCTCGTGGACCTTCTCCTGATGAGTTGGCGGTGAGGTAAGTGGGAGTCGGCATCATCAACCTTCAGGTTCCAACTGGTCTGGGGTCTACATGCTTGTGGGCACCATACCATCATTAACTTCTCCCACCTGGAGGGGGTTTCAGTATCTGCAAAACAGCTCAAAGACATTGTTGTGTGTATCCATTGGTGGGGAAGCAGGACCTTGCCCCAAGGCTGCTCTATTTTTTCTCTCGACTGTTTGTTTCTCCCTAGTCTTGCATCCCCTCCCTTCCCTAATGAACAGCTGCTTGAATCTGCCCGTTGGAACTCAGGGTCATGGAGGCTGAATGAAGGCTATTTCCTGTAGTCAAAGAAATGGGGGACACAGAAAGGCTTTGTGCCCAGGAGCCCCACAGGGCCCTGCTCGATATCAGCCCCATTAAGTTGTTGGTACTTCCCGTCTGCCTCTCATTTCCTCTAATAGCCAGCCTCAGGAATACTCTGGGAGCTACAAGAAACATGTGGGTGAGGGCTGTTTATGGATTGTTCATGAACTAAGGCAGCTGGCCGAGGAGGCCCAGGGGAAGCTGGAATCCAGCCCCTGTTCTCACTGGGTAATGTTGTCACTGCATTTGCCTAGAGAAAGGGGCCCCTCTTCCAGATCACACGAAGTACCACGTGGACTAGCACAGTTCCCAGTATCTCTCTCATGATGGCTTTCTTTCCCTTCCCCAGTTTTGCCTTCCCAGAACTCGGCCTTTCCCCAGCAGGAAGAGGGAAAAAAATGACCAAATTCCAGGTAAGTCAGGTTTGCTTTTCTGTTTCTTAAAATGACATCTCATTTCACAAAGACTTTACACATTTTTCTCCTGCTCGAGAAGGGTAAAGGGAACCAAAGGCACTTGAGGAACTGTTGTATGGCGGCCCCTTGCTTTTTGTTTATTTCCACATAATGGTGTGAAAATTAATAATTTTTTAAAATAAAAATGTTCCCATAATCAATTACACTCCAGTATAAAACAAAAAGTTAAAAAAAAAATTCATTACCCCCCAAAAAGAACAGTTCCCACGTTATAAACATGTTTACAAATCAGTTTTCGTTTTCTCACATTCCTTTTCATTAGCGTTTACATGTGCTGATTTGTAATCACAGTTTTCAATACCATTTTGGATTTTTATTTTTTAAATTTGATTTTGCTTTTTGGCCACGTTGGGTCTTCGTTGCTGCACGCGGGCTTTCTCTAGTTGTGGTGAGCAGGGGCTACTCTTCGTTGACGTGCACAGGCTTCTCATTGTGGTGGCTTCTCTTGTGGAGCATGGGCTCTAGGCGCGCAGGCTCAGTAGTTGTGGCTCACGGACTCAGTAGTTGTGGCTCACGGGCTCTAGAGTGCAGGCTCAGTAGTTGTGGCGCACGGGCTTAGTTGCTCCGCGGCTTGTGGGATCTTCCTGGACCAGGGCTCGAACCCGTGTCCCCTGCCTTGGCAGGCGGATTCTTAACCACTGCGCCACCAAGGAAGCCCCGCATTTTGGATTTTTTAAATTGTATAGCTCCCACCAATTTAAAAGGTCACATCATTTTCCATAGTTTGCCTAGTATTTTTTTCTATTGTCCATGTTTATGTGGTTAATGAATTTTCCCATTTTAAGATGTTTGCAGTGACCATTTTCCTACATATAACCTTTCTTCCCAAACAGGAATTCTGAGAGTTCTGCCATTTTCTTCCTAAAAGTTTGGGAACTCAATTGTTTTCTCATGGGGAGCCTCACGTTTTGTGGCTGGAATGTCTAAAGCATGGTTTCGTGCAGCAGAGTCCAGCTGATACTGAACTAAGAGAAAATAATTTTGTTTTCAAAAGAACTAGATTCTTTAATTCTAAGTTACACCACGTATGTATTATAGTTAAGTATCTGTTTTGTTCACTGCCATGTTAGTATATTTTAAAGAGGTACACACTGATTTTGAAAAGTCTAGTAGCAGCAGGGACTTGCCAGGCATTTACTTCATGAAGCAGCTGTGTAAGGATATAGATGGTCTTATCTGCATTTTAACAGAGACAGATCTGTGAACTTTCAGATACCTGTGAAAATCCACTCAATCCCCAGCTGACACTAAAGTTTCCATTGCCCGAGCCAGGACTTTCAGGTGTCCAATGAGGATGAGTGGAGAGACCCAGAAGAAGAGACTGCTCCACATGGGGCCCTGAGGCCACGTTGTATTTATGCCTGGCGTGGCTGGAGGACTCCAAAAATAACACTGCCCTCAGTTTGTTCCTTTTCTTAGTGCCTGTCTCTTCTTTGCCAGATGTGTCAACTAGTTGTTTAATACACATATGTTCAGGACTCCAGTCAGAACAAATGTCGAGATGGGCTAAGTCTTTAGAGAAATAACTTTTTTTGTTTGTTTGTTTTTTGGCTGAGCAGCTTGTGGGATCTTAGTTCCCTGGCCAGGGATTGAACCCGGGACCCTGGCAGTGGAAGCACTGAGTCCTAACCACTGGTCTGCCAGGGAATTCCCTAGAGAAATAATTTTAATTGTCAAAAAGGAAAACACCATATGCTAAGGCATGAGACACAGGAAACAGGAGTCAGGGGTTGAAGGTGGGAATTTGTACATGCTAGAAAAGGCGTAATATTCTTCATAGGAATCCTACTGATGCATCAGCTACCTCAGTAGGATTACAAGCAAGGCAAATGAACAAGCGATATGTGGGGGGAAAATATGGAAAGCGATGTTTTGATGAAGTTAAATAAATGGAAATTTTTAAAAAGAGCTGTTTTTATCACTTACCAAATTACCCAAGATTTAAGAAGTGAGATAGGGCTTCCCTGGTGGCGCAGTGGTTGAGGGTTCGCCTGCCGATGCAGGGGACGCGGGTTCGTGCCCCGGTCCGGGAGGATCCCACATGCCGTGGAGCGGCTGGGCCCGTGAGCCACGGCCGCTGAGCCTGCGCGTCCGGAGCCTGTGCTCCGCAACGGGAGAGGCCACAACAGTGAGAGGCCAGCATACCGCAAAAAAAAAAAAAAAAAAACTAAGATAATGTCCAGTTTGGGCCAGAGTATGGCGAATCAGGAACGCTTTTGGTCTGTGACGGGAAGAGTTAACTGGGAGAATCGCCAGTTTACTAGCGAAGGTGCGTATTTTTTTTGACAGTGCAGTTGCCACCTCTTGGAGTTTAGCTTAAGGAAATAACCAGACAAGTTGGCTAAGATCTATGCGAAAATGCGTTTTTTGCAGCATTATTAGTAAGCTTAAAGTCTTAAATTATTGTATTGTTTAATTATTTGGAATGGTTAAATGTATATTTTTCCACTTTTATGAAATACCATGCAGCTGTGAATAATGATGATAATAATAATAGTGATGGCTGACGTTTTTTGAGTATCTAACGTGATACTCCCTGGAGGTCCAAGTGGTTAACACTCCACGCTTCCACTGAATGGGGCACAGGTTCAATCCCTGGTCGGGGAACTAAGATCCCGCATGCCGTGCAACGAGGCAGGAGGGGGGGAAAAAAACAGTGTCAGATATATCCTAAACCCTTCACATATTCTCATTTAATCCCATCAAGTACCCTATGATGGTGTGCCCTTGTACAGATGGGGAAATTGAGGTATTGAGAAGTTACTGAGGTACTGAGACTTGTCCAAGGTCACAAAGGTAGTAATGGACAGAGCCTTAGAGTGTGAACTGAGGCAGTCAGTCTCCAAAGCCTGTGCTCTTAACCTTGACACTGAACGCTGCCACAGTTGACAGGTACAGCGTGTACCTGGGACAGAATGAACTACCTTCCTGCCCCCGCGGAGGTACTGAAGCCTGTTTAGATTGGCAGTCATTGACAAAACAGTGGTACTGCCCAGTGAGAGAAGGAGAAAGGCACTATTATTGTAAATACCGTTGGGACTAAATTAACTCAACATTTCTTACAAAATTTGGCACTTTCAGTGAAATTGTAAAATGCGTGTATGCCTTGATGTAACCGTGACAGTTCTAGAGACACAGCTCTATAAAGGGCACCGTGTTGCACGTATGTAAGGTTTTAAGATTTTTTTTTGTCGTTCCTTCCTCCACCAACCCCACCACTCCAGCATCTTCGGTGTGACTGTGGAAGGGGAAGAGGAGACGGTGTCCTAAGAAGAGTGGTTCAGGTCGCTTAGAACCTGGAACGGCCTCCCACGTGCCTCCTCCACCTTCCCAGTGCTGCCCTGCTCCCAGGGGCGGTTGCTTGTAAGATTAAGGCTACATGTGTTTGGTGTCGTAGGAGGCGGTCACCTTCAAGGACGTGGCCGTGACCTTCACGGAGGAAGAGCTGGGGCTGCTGGACTCCACCCAGAGGAAGCTGTACCGAGAGGTGATGCTGGAGAACTTCCGGAACCTGCTCTCAGTGGGTGAGGACGGGCGCCCTCCCTGTGACTTGGCATCATTCGCCATGGGCCAGGTTTCCCAACCTCGGTACTACTGCCTTTCGGGGCCAGATGGTTTCTTTGCCATGGGGACTCTCCTGGGCATTATAGGATGTTTAGTAGCATCCCTGGCCTCTGCCCATGACTTCCAGGCTTTGGGACTCCTTAGAGACCCAGAGTTTTCCAGTCCCTTTGGAGCATAGAGACAAGATGTTTCTAGTCTTTGTTCCAAGGCAAACGTTTGTCTTTTGTAACTGCACTATAAGTGAACAGTTGAGCTTGGCTGCACCTGGCTCCTTATTTCATATTATATCTTTTTTTTATCATCCCAATCTCCTGATTTATCCCTCTCTCCCCCGCTTTCATACCTTTTTAAATTTTTTTAAATTAACTTTTATTGGAGTATGGTTGCTTTACATATTATATATTTTTTAAATTGGTGGGTCATGATCCATTGGTGGGGCATGAAATTAATTTAGTACTAAGTCTTGTAATAATGTAGAATAAAGTAGCAGTGTCAGAGCTCCTTAGCAAGAACGGTGCACATCATAGCAATAACTGCAGCGCTTGCAGTAAATATAGTGAGACTCTGCAAAGGACGTGATGACACAGGTCATTTAGCCTTTTGTTTCAGTGATTCGTGGGGGTAGTCACGTGTTTCTAACGAGAGTGTATTTCTCACAACAGGTCTGATCAAAAATGTTCAATAAACTTCGGGGGAGGGGCGGAGCCTTCCGTCATGGGGTTGGAACCAAAATTGTTCAGTACTTTTTGTTTTGTTTTGTTTTGTTTTCCGGTACGCGGGCCTCTCGCTCCGGACGCGCAGGCTCAGCGGCCATGGCTCACGGGCCCAGCCGCTCCGCGGCATGTGGGATCTTCCCGGACCGGGGCACGAACCCGTGTCCCCTGCATCGGCAGGCGGACTCTCAACCACTGCGCCACCAGGGAAGCCCTGTTCAGTACTTTTTTCCCTTTAATGTTTTCTCAGGGCACCAGTCCTCCAAGCCAGATATGATATCCCAGTTGGAGAGAGAGGAAAAACTTTGGATGACGGAGGTCCAGACCCAGAGAGGTGGGCATTCAGGTGAGGACCTCGCTGCCAGAGTCCCATTATCCTGCCTCTGTCCTGGATAATCTGTCTCTTCTCTGTACAGCAGGCAAAGAGGCCCTTTGAAAACCTCAGTCACGTCCCACTCCTCTACTTCAGGCCCTCCCCTGTCTCCCCATTTCACTCAGAATAAAATCCGACGTATTTGAGGGGCCCCTATAGTGGTGTCCGTTCACCCAGCCTTAACGGGCTGCACCGTTCTCCTGTCATTCCCCCCGCCTTGTCCTCTGCCAGACTCACTGGTTCTCATTCCCCCGCCTTGCCCTCTGCCAGTCTCACTGGTTCCTCAGCTAGGAGGATTACGCTCGAGCGTGAGGACCTTTTCCTCTTTCTTCTCTGGCCGGGAGGCTGCTACCCCACAAACCTCCAACCCCTCTCTCTTATTCATTCATGTCTCTGCTCGGAAGTTCATCTCACCTACAGCCTTCCTTGACCACCCCTTTTAAAATACCATCTTCACTCCATCACCTTCATTTGTGTCTAAGTACGACACCTCCAGACTTCCTAGTATATATATATATTTTTTTAATTGTAGAAAATCTTAACAAAATTTATCATTTTAATCATCTTTAAGTATACACTTCAGTGGTGTTAAGTACATTCACACTGTTGTACAACCATCAACACTATCCATCTCCAGAACCTTTTCATCTTCCCAAACAGAAACTGTCCCCATTAAACAAGTCCTCGTTCTCTCCTTACCCGCAGGCCCTAGTAACCGCTGTTCTACCTTCTGTCATATAGTATTTGTCCTTTTGTGTCTGGCTTATTGCACTTAGCATGGTATCTTCGAGGTTCGTCCATGTTACGGTGTGTCAGAATTTCCTTTTTTAAGGCTGGATAATACCGCATTGTATGTATGTAGCACATTTTCTTCATCTGTCGCTGGACATTTGGGTTGTTTGCAACCTTTTGGTTATTGTGAATAATGCTGCTGTGAACGTGGGTGTCCAGATATCTGTTTAAGTCTCTGCTTTTCATTCTTTCGTGTATATACCCCGGGTAGAAATGCTGGATCATGTGGTAATTCTCTAATTTTTTGAGACACTGCCATACTTTTTTCCATAGTAGCTGCAGCATTTTACATTCCCACCAGGAACGCAGAAGGGTTCCAGTTTGTAGCATCCTCACCAATACTTGTTTTTTGTTTGTTTTTTATAGTAGCCATCCTAATGGCTATGAAGCGGTATCCCATTGTTTTTGATTTGCATTTTTCTAATGATTCGTGATGTTTAGCATCTTTTTATATTCTTATTGGCCACGTGTTTATCTTCTTTGGAGAAATGTCTGCAAGTCTTTTGCTTGTTTTTGAATCAGGGTGTTTGTTGTTTTTAGGAGTTCTTTGTGTGTTTTGAATATCCCTCATCAGGTATATGATTTACAAGTATTTTCTCTCATTTTGTGTGTGGCCTTTTTACTTTATGGAGAAGGTCCTTTTTTTTTTTTCGGTATGCGGGCCTCTCACTGTTGTGGCCTCTCCCGTTGTGGAGCACAGGCTCCGGACACGCAGGCTTAGCGGCCATGGCTCACGGGCCCAGCCACTCCGCGGCATGTGGGATCTTCCCGGACCAGGGCACAAACCCGTGTCCCCTGCATCGGCTGGTGGACTCTCAACCACTGCACCACCAGGGAAGCCCGGAGAAGGTCTTTTAATGCACAAAAGTTTTTAATTTTCATGACGTGAAATTTGTCAATTTTTTTTGTTGTCGCCTGGGCCTTTGGTGTCATATCTAAGAAACCATTGCCAACTCCAACGTCATGCAGCTTTTACTGTTTTCTTCTAGGGGGTTTATAATTTTAGCTCTTATGTTTAGGTCTGATGCATTTTGAGTTGATTTTTGTATATGCTGTAAGGAGGGGTCCAACCTCATTCCTCTGCATGTGAATATCCAGCTTTCCCAGAACCATTTGTTGAAAAGATGGTCCTCTCCCCATTGAATGGTCTTGGCCCCCTTGTGCAAAATCATTTGACCGTCTATTCAGTGGTTTATTTCTGGGCTCTCTGGTGTGTTGCCTTGGTCTGTTTGTATGTCTGTCTTGATGCCAATACCACACTTTTGATTAGCTTTATAAGTTTTAAAATCAGGGTGTGAGTCCACCAGCTTCTTTCTAATTTTTCAGGATTGTTTTGGCTGTTTGGGTGCCCTCGAGATTCCATATGAACTTTAGAATGAGCTTTCCTATTTGTGTGTTGGGATTTTGACAGGCATTGAGTTGAATCTGTAGATCCCTTTAGGTAGCATTGACAAAGTAATATTCGATCTCCCTGTCCGTGAACATGAGATGTCACTCCATTTTTTTAATGTCTTTAATTTCTTTTACCAGTGTTTTGTAGCTTTCAGTGTACAAGCCTTTCACCTCCTTGGTTCATTCCTAAGTATTTCATTCTTTTTGACGCTATTGTAAATGGAATTGTTTTATTTCGTTTTCAAATTGTTCATTGTGTATAGAAATGCAATTTTTAAAAATTGAAGTGTAGTTGATTTACAATGTTAATTTACTGCGGTAGAGCAAAGTGATTCAGTTATACATGTATATACATTCTTTTTTTTAATATTCTTTTCCATTATGGTTTATCACAGGGTACTGAATATATCAATAGTTCTCTGTGCTATATAGTAGGACCTTGCTGTTTATCCATTCTATATATAATAGTTTGCATCTGCTAATCTCAACCTCCCACTCCATCCCTTCCCCACCCCTCCGCCTTGGCAACCACCAATCTGTTCTCTGTGTCTGTCATTCTGTTTCATAGATAGGTTCTTTTTTTTATAGGTTCATTTGTGTCATTTTTTAGATTCCACATATAAGTGATATCATATGGTATTTGTCTTTCTGACTTGGCTTATTATGATAATCTCTAGTTCCATCCACGTTGCTGCCAATGGCATTATTTCATTCTTTTTTATGGCTGAGTAGTATTCCATTGTATACATAAACCACATCTTCTTCATCCAGTCATCTGTTGATGGACATTTAGGTTGTTGCCATGTCTTGGCTATTGTGAATAGTGCTGCTGTGAACATAGGGGTGCATGCATCTTTTTGAATTGTAGTTTTGTCTGGATGTATGTGCAGGAGTGGGATTGCCGGATCATATGGCAACTCTGTTTTTAGTTTTCTGAGGAACTTCCATACTGTTTTCCACAGTGGCTAGAAATGCAACTAATTTTTGTATGTTGACATTGTATCTTGCTACTTTTAAATCATTTGCTGGTTTTAACAGTTTTTTGTGTGTGGAATCCGTATTCCCAGCCAGGCAGTCATCTTCTCTGCCATTTATCTTGTCCTCTCTGCCCCTCTCCCCTGATACTTAAACAATCACATGACCTAGGTGAAGTTTTCTGGTAGACATTTCAAATGTGATATTTATAGACGTCACAGATGCAGCTGTGTAGACAAGGAGAATCTGTGTAGGAAAAGAGAAGAAATTACTGAAATGAACCTTCTGCAATTCTGAGTAAGTTTAATTTGTGTAATTTGGTATTACTCTGAACTCATTTATCATAAGTATTAGAAGAAACACCTTGGGAATTCCCTGGCAATTCAGGGTTAGGACTCTGCACTTTCACTGCTGAGGGCCCAGGTTTAATCCCTGGTTGGGGAACTAAGATCCTGCAAGCTGCCCAGCACAGCCAAAAAAAAAAAAAGACGAAGCACCTTATACATTTAATCCTTGCAATAGTCCTGACCACCTGGGTGATTATCTGTTTTTTATGGGATGAAACTTATGCCTTTGAAAATGTCATATAGCTTGTAAGTGGGTGAGTCAGGCCACAAAGCCTGTTTGCTCTTAGTAGAGGCGCCGATTTAAACCTGTTAACGTTTCTGTGGACCCCAAACTGCCAATTTGCCATTTTCCTGAAAGTGCAACATCTACTACAGAAGTGGAAGAATTTCAAAAACATATGAAACGTAGAAAGTTAGTTAATCCTAAAATTGGGTATGTGCTTCATTAAGATAATCATGTAATAAACCACCAACCTGGGGGCGTACGTGATAAAAAAAAATGATCTAACGGGATCCCACGTGTAACCCCACAGTTGAGTTGTTTTAACATTCATCATCATGTTTTTTATTGAAAATTGAACTGACGATTTAAAAAGTTAATTCTCTGCTTCTCCGCCTTCCCCACACACACACACCATCTGGATGATCTGGTTTTTCTCCTTTCCGTGGCTTTAAACGTTTTATTTTGGAAATATTAAAATGCAAAAGTAATGAAAATAGTATAGCATAGTCTGTATATTCATACCGTCTCAACAGTCGTCACTTTCTGCCATTCCCGTTGTACGTATCCTCCCACTCCTTTTCTGCTGGAGTATGTCACATCACCCACAGATACATCAGTGTCTGTCCACAGCAAGAACTCACCTCATGCCTATCCTATGATCAGTATGGATGCGTGTATATTTATTTTTACTTTGGGTTATATCCAACATGGCATTGTTTATTTTGCTGTCAAATTGTTCCTGCTTTGACCATTGGGAGCTCTTTCAGGTTGGCTCCTATACCCCTGTGCCTCGCCCCATCCTTTTGTTTTTGGAGCGTTTCCTTTCCTTCTGACTCTACAAAGTCCTGCCTGTCATCTTGTATTTTTCTTACCCAGCCTTAGAATCAGCCATCTGCCCAAGGACTCCTGGTTCCTTTTAGTGGAGAATAGTATAATATTTGTGCACTAATCAAAATGCTTTTTAGTCAAAATGCTTCTTAGTCAACCTTACCGAGAAACAACTTACATAAAGTAAAATTCACCCTTTTTGAAGATTTATAATTTGAGAGTTACAGAAATGGTACGTAGATAGTGTAGAAAGTTCCCGCAAGTGCCTCACCTGGTTTGCCCACTGTTAACACCCTCCCTGACCAAGGTAAATTTGTCAAAACTACAAATTTCTCGTTGGTATAGTACTTTTTAAAATCTAATTGGCCCTATCAAGCAATTCTTTTTTAATTTTTTATATTTATTGAAGTAGAGTTGATTTACAATGTTGTGTTCATTTCTTCTGTACAACAGTGATTCAGTTATATGTATACATTCTTTTTCATTGTGGTCTATCACAGGATATTGAATATAGTTCCCTGTGCTATACAGTAGGACCTTGTTGTTTATCCATCCTATGTATAATAGTTTGCAGGCAGTTCTTGAATAGAGCAGCATTCTACCTAGCAATTACAAGGGCCCCCCAAGGAGCTGTACAGAATGGAAGGTTTTTTTATAGGCAGAAAGGGGGTGGGGGAAGGAAGTTGTTAGCAAAAGAAAAGAAATGTTTTAGGCCAGCTCATCTTTTTAGGGAGGCATGCGTCTTCTTATGCAGGTTACCTCACTAGTGCTGATGTGGAGATTTCAGAGTGTCTGTTTAAAGGTCACCTTCCTGAGAGGGGTTGAAACTGCAGTTATGTCTTGGTTTGCTGTCATGGGGGCAGATGACCCCATTTGGGGCTTGTTATTTCTTAACCTTTCCCCCTTTTAATCAAAGTCTCAACTTACCTGGGAGATGTCATCAAAATGTAAGGCATTAATGCCATTCTCCACTACTGCCCTGTGATTCTTGCAACTTTGTTGATCCCTGACGTGGAGTCCATAGGTCGTGGTTTTATTTAATCCCCGTGACATTCACAGGTCATGGGTTCCAGATACATAATCCTTTAGTCAGTCACTCTTCTTCCTTTTCCTTGTAAATTTTTTTTAAAATGTATTTATATTATTTTTGGCTGCATTGGATCTTCGCTGCAGTGCGCAGGCTTCATTGTGGTGGCTTCTCTTGTTGTGGGGCACAGGCTGTAGGCGTGTGGGCTTCAGTAGCTGTAGCATGTGGGCTCAGTAGTTGTGGCTCGCGGGCTCTAGAGCGCAGGCTCAGTAGTTGTGGTACATGGGCTTAGTTGCTCCGCGGCATGTGGGATCTTCCCGGACAAGGGCTTGAACCCGTGTCCCCTGCATTGGCAGGCGGATTCTTAACCACTGCACCACCAGGGAAGCCTCTTTTCTTCCTCTTCTGATGTTCTCATCTTAGGGAAATCATATGCTTGGCAGTCAGCAGCTGTGAACACGCATTTAAAGCTTTTGAGAGAATCCCATGAGCCAGAGTGATTTTTTTTTCTTTTTATAACTATATGCAGGATAATTCCCTCTGTTTGGATATGCTTGGAACCATGGTCCCCAAGACCCAAACCAGTCAAAATCAAGTAAGTCAAAGAAATGCCATTGAAAGAATCTTTTTTTCTTTTTAAAAATTTTTTAAAAATTATTTATTTTTTAACATCTTTATTGGAGTATAATTGCTTTACAATGGTGTGTTAGTTTCTGCTTTATAACAAAGTGAAACAGCTATACATATATCCCCATATCTCCTCCCTCTTGCATCTCCCTCCCACCCTCCCTATACCACCCCTCTAGGTGGTCACAAAGCACCGAGCTGATCTCCCTGTGCTATGTGGCTGCTTCCCACTAGCTGTCTGTTTTACATTTGGTAGTATATATAACTCCATGACACTCTCTCACTTCGTCCCAGCTTACCCTTCCCCTTCCCTGTGTCCTCAAGTCCATTCTCTACGTCTGTGTCTTTATTCCTGTCCTGCCCCTAGGTTCTTCAGAACCTTTTTTTTTTTTTTAGATTCCTTATATATGTGTCAGCATACTTAGATTCCTTATATATGTGTCAGCATACGGTATTTATTTTTCTCTTTCTGACTTACTTCACTCTGTATGACAGTCGCTGGGTCCATCCACCTCACTACAAATAACTCAATTTGGTTTCTTTTTATGGCTGAGTAATATTCCGTTGTATAAATGTGCCACATCTTCTTTATCCATTCATCTGTCGATGGACACTTGGGTTGCTTCCATGTCCTTGCTATTGTAAATAGAGCTGCAGTGAACATTGTGGTACATGACTCTTTTTGAATTATGGTTTTCTCAGGGTATATGCCCAGTAGTGGGATTGCTGGGTCGTATGGTAGTTCTATTTTTATTTTTTTTAACGAACCTCTATACTGTTCTCTGTAGTGGGTGTATCAATTCACATTCCCACTAACAGTGCAAGAGGGTTCCCTTTCCTCCACACCATCTCCAGCATTTATGGTTTGTAGACTTTTTGATGATGGCCATTCTGACTGGTGTGAGGTGATACCTCATTGTAGTTTGATTCGCATTTCTCTAGTGATTAGTGATGTTGAGCATCCTTTCATGTGTTTGTTGGCAATCTGTATATCTTCTTTGGAGAAATGTCTGTTTAGGTCTTCTGCCCATTTTTGGATTGGGTTGTTTGTTTTTTTGATATTGAGCTGCATGAGCTGCTTGTAAATTTTGGAGATTAATCCTTTGTCAGTTACTTCACTTGCAAATATTTTCTCCCGTTCTGAGGGCTGTCTTTTCGTCTTGTTTATGGTTTCCTTTGCTGTGCAAAAGCTTTTAAGTTTCATTAGGTCCCACTTGTTTATTTTTGTTTTTATTTACATTTCTCTAAGAGGTGGGTCCGAAAGGATCTTACTGTGATTTATGTCATAGAGTGTTTTGCCTATGTTTTCCTCTAAGAGTTTTATAGTGTCTGACCTTACATTTAGGTCTTTAATCCATTTTGAGTTTATTTTTGTGTATGGTGTTACGGAGTGTTCTAATTTAATTCTTTTAAAAAATTATTTATTTTAATTTTGGCTTTGTTGGGTCTTTCTCTATTACTGTGCGTGGGCTTTCACTAGTTGCGGTGAGTGGGGGCTACTGTTTGTTGCAGTGCACAGGCTTCTCATTGTGGTGGCTTCTCTTGTTGCAGAGCACAGGCTCTAGGTGCACAGGCTTCAGTAGTTGTGGTGCACGGGCTTAGTTGCTCCGTGGCATGTGGTGTCTTCCCAGACCAGGGCTCGAATCCGTGTCCCCTGCATTGGCAGGCAGAGTCTAACTACTGTGCTACCAGGGAAGCCCCTAATTTCATTCTTTTACATGTAGCTGTCCAGTTTTCCCAGCACCACTTATTGAAGATGTCTTTTCTCCATTGTATATTCTTCCCTCCTTTTATCAAAAATAAGGTAACCATATGAGCGTGGACTTATCTCTGGGCTTTCTATCCTGTTCCATTGACCTATCTTTCTGTTTTTGTGCCAGTACCATACTGTCTTGATTACTGTAGCTTTGTAGTATAGTCTGAGGACTGGGAGCCTGATTCCTCCAGCTCCGTTTTTCTTTCTCAAGATTGCCTTGGCTATTCGGGGTCTTTTGTGTTTCCATACAAATTGTGAAATTTTTTATTCTAGTTCTGTGAAAAATGCCATCAGTAGTTTGATAGGGATTGCATTGATCTGTAGATTGCTTTGGGTAGTATAGTCGTTTTCACAATGTCGATTCCTCCAATCCAAGAACATGGTATATCTCTCCATCTGTTTGTATCATCTTTAATTTCTTTCATCAGTGTCTTATAGTTTTCTGCATACAGATCTTTTGTCTCCTTAGGTAGATTTAATCCTAGGTATTTTATTATTTTTTGTTGCAAGGGTAAATGGGAGTGTTTCCTTAATTTCTTTTTCTGATCTTTGCTTGTTAGTGTATAGGAATGCAAGAGATTTCTGCGCCTTAATTTTGTATCCTGCTACTTTACCAGATTCATTGATTAGCTCTAGTAGTTTTCTGGTAGCATCTTTAGGATTCTCTATGTATAGTATCATGTCATCTGCAAACAGTGACAGCTTCTTCTTTGCCAATTTGGATTCCTTTTATTTCTTTTTCTTCTCTGATTTCTGTGGCTAGGACTTCCAAAACTATGTTGAATAATAGTGGTGAGAGTGGACAGCCTTGTCTTGTTCTTGTTCTTAGAGGAAATGGTTTCAGTTTTTCACCATTGAGAATGGCGTTGGCTGTGGGTTTGTCATATATGGGCTTTATTATGTTGAGGTAAGTTCCCTCTGTGCCTACTTTCTGGAAGGTTTTTATCATAAATGTGTGTTGAATTTTGTCAAAAGCTTTTTCTGCATCTATTGAGATGATCATATGGTCTTTCTCCTTCAGTTTGTTAATATGGTTTATCACATTGATTGATTTGCGTATATTGAAGAATCCTTGCATTCCTGGGATAAACCTCACTTGATCATGGTGTATGATCCTTTTAATGTGCTTTTGAATTCTGCTTGCTAGTATTTTGTTGAGGATTTTTGCATCTATGTTCATCAGTGATATTGGCCTGTTCTTTCTTTGAGACATCTTTGTCTGGTTTTGGTATCAGGGTGATGGTGGCCTCGTAGAATGAGTTTGGGAGTGTTCCTCCCTCTGCTATATTTTGGAAGAGTTTGAGAAGGATAGGTGTTAGCTCTTCTCTAAATGTTTGATAGAATTCGCCTGTGAAGACATCTGGCCCTGGGCTTTTGTTTGTTGGAGGACTTTTAATCACAGTCTCAATTTCAGTGCTTGTGATTGGTATGTTTATATTTTCTCTTTCTTCCGGGTTCAGTCTCGGAAGGTTGTGCTTTTCTAAGAATTTGTTCATTTTTTCCAGGTTGTCCATTTTATTGGCATACAGTTGCTTGTAGTAGTCTTTCATGATCCTTTGTATTTCTGCAGTGTTGGTTGTTATTTCGCCCTTTCCATTTCTAATTCTATTGATTTGAGTCTTCTCCCTTTTTTTCTTGATGAGTCTGGCTAATGGTTTATCAATTTTGTTTATCTTCTCAAAGAACCAAGTTTTAGATTTATTGATCTTTTACTATCATTTCCTTCATTTCTTTTTCATTTATTTCTGATCTGAACTTTATGATTTCTTTCCTTCTGCCAACTTTGGAGTTTTTTTGTTCTTCTTTCTCTGATTGCTTCAGGTGTAAGTTTAGGTTGTTTGAACTGTTTCTTGTTTCTTGAGATAGGACTGTATTGCTATAAACTTCCCTCTTAGAACTGCTTGTGCTGCGTCCCATCGGTTTTGGGTCATCGTGTTTTCATTGTCATTTGTTTCTAGGTATTTTTTTTTAAGATGTTGGGGGTAGCAGTTTATTAATTATTTTTGCTGTGTTGCATCTCCGCCTTTGTGTGAGGCCCCTCTCCAGTCGCAGCAAGCGGGGACCACTCCTCATCACAGTGCGTGGGCCTTTTATTATGGCGGCCTCTCTTGTTGCGGAGCACAGGCTCCATATGCACAGGCTCAGCAGTTGTGGCCCACAGGCCCAGCCGCTCTGCGGCACGTGGGATCCTCCCAGACCAGGGCTCAGACCCGTGTCCTCTGCATTAGCAGGCAGCTTCTCAACTGCTGCGCCACCAGGGAAGCCCCCTAGGTATTTTTTGATTTCCTCTTTGATTTCTTCAGTGATCTGTTGGTTATTTAGTAGTGTATTGTTTAGCCTCCATGTGTTTGTATTTTTTACAGATTTTTTTCCTGTAATTGATATCTAGTCTCATAGCATTGTGGTCGGAAAAGATACTTGATATGAATTCAATTTTCTTAAATTTACCAAGGCTTGATTTATGACCTAAGATATGACCTATCCTGGAGAATGTTCCATGAGCACTTGAGAAGAAAGTGTATTCTGTTGTTTTTGGATAGAATGTCCTATAAATATCAATTAAGTCCATCTTGTTTAATGTATCATTTAAAGCTTGTGTTTCCTTATTTATTTTCATTTTGGATGATCTGTCCATTGGTGAAAGTAGCATGTTAAAGTCCCCTACTATGAATGTGATACTGTCGATTTCCCCTGTTATGGCTGTTAGCATTTACCTTATGTATTGAGGTGCTCCTATGTTGGGTGCATAAATATTTACAGTTGTTATATCTTCTTGGATTGATCCCTTGATCATTTCATAGTGCCCTTCTTTGTCTCTTGTAATAGTCTTTAAAGTCTGTTTTGTCTGAGAATTGGTACTCCACCTTTCTTTTGATTTTCATTTGCATGGAATATCTTTTTTTAATCTCCTCACTTTCAGTCTGTATGTGTCCCTAGGTCTGAAGTGAGTTTCTTGTAGACAGCATATATATGGGTCTTGTTTTTGTATCCATTCAGCCAGTCTGTGTCTTTTGGTGGGAGCATTTAATCCATTTACATTTAAGGTAATTATTGATATGTATGTTCATATTACCATTTTATTAATTGTTTTGGGTTTATTATTGTAGGTCTTTTCCTTCTCTTGTGTTTCCTGCCTAGAGAAGTTCCTTTAGCATTTGTTGTAAAGCTGGTTTGGTGGTGCTGAATTCTCTTAGCCTTAGCTTTTGCTTGTCTGTAAAGGTTTTAATTTCTCTGTCGAATCTGAATGAGATCTTTGCTGGGTTGCGTAATCTTGGTCATAGCTTTTTCCCTTTCATCACTTTATTTATTTATTTTTTTAACATCTTTATTGGGGTATAATTGCTTTACAATGGTGTGTTAGTTTCTGCTTTATAACAAAGTGAATCAGTTATACATATACATATGTTCCCATGTTTCTTCCCTCTTGTGCCTCCCTCCCTCCCACCCTCCCTATCCCACCCCTCCAGGTGGTCACAAAGCACCGAGTCGATACCCCTGTGCCATGCGGCTGTTTCCCGCCAGCTATCTACCTTACGTTTGTTAGTGTATATATGTCCATGCCTCTCTCTCGCCCTGTCACAGCTCAGCCTTCCTCCTCCCCAAATGCTCAAGTCCATTCTCCAGTAGGTCTGTGTCTTTATTCCTGTCTTACCCCTAGGTTCTTCATGACATTTTTTTCCCTTAAATTCCATATATATGTGTTAGCATACGGTATTTGTCTTTCTCTTTCTGACTTACTTCACCCTGTATGACAGACTCTAGGTGTATCCACCTCATTACAAATAGCTCAGTTTCGTTTCTTTTTTGGCTAAGTAATATTCCATTGTATATATGTGCCACATCTTCTTTATCCATTCATCTGATGATGGGCACTTAGGTTGTTTCCATCTCCGGGCTATTGTAAATAGAGCTGCAATGAACATTTTGGTACATGACTCTTTGAATTTTGGTTTTCTCAGGGTATATGCTCAGTAGTGGGATTGCTGGGTGATGTGGTAGTTCTATTTGTAGTTTTTTAAGGAACCTCCATACTGGCTGAACAAATTCACATTCCCACCAGCAGTGCAAGAGTGTTCCCTTTTCTCCACACCCTCTCCAGCATTTATTGTTTGTAGATTTTTTGATGATGGCCATTCTGACCGGTGTGAGGTGACACCTCATTGCGATTTTGAGTTGCGTTTCTCTAATATTTAATGATGTTGAGCATCCTTTCATGTGTTTGTTGGCAATCTGTATATCTTCTTTGGAGAAATGTCTGTTTAGGTCTTCTGCCCATTTTTGGATTGGGTTGTTTGTTTTTTTTGTTATTGAGCTGCATGAGCTGCTTGTAAATTTTGGAGATTAATCCTTTGTCAGTTGATTCACTTGCAAATATTTTCTCCCGTTCTGAGGGCTGTCTTTTGGTCTCGTTTATGGTTTCCTTTGCTGTGCAAAAGCTTTGAAGTTTCATTAGGTCCCATTTGTTTATTTTTATTTTTATTTCCATTACGCCAGGAGGTGGGTCAAAAAGGATCTTGCTGGGCTTCCCTGGTGGCGCAGTGGTTGAGAGTCCGCCTGCCGATGCAGGGGACGCGGGTTCGTGCCCCGGTCCGGGAGGATCCCACATGCCGCGGAGCGGCTGGGCCCGTGACCCATGGCCGCTGAGCCTGCGCGTCCGGAGCCTGTGCTCCGCAACGGGAGAGGCCACAACAGAGAGAGGCCCGCATACCGCAAAAAAAAAAAAAAAAAAAAGAAAAAAAAAAAGGATCTTGCTGTGATTTATGTCATAGAGTGTTCTGCCTGTGTTTTCCTCTAAGAGTTTGGTAGTTTCTGGCCTTACATTTAGGTCTTTAATCCATTTTGAGCTTATTTTTGTGGATGGTGTTAGGGGGTGATCTAATCTCATCCTTTTACATGTACCTGTCCAGTTTTCCCAGCACCACTTATTGAGGAGGCTGTCCTTTCTACTGTACATTCCTGCCACCTTTATCAAAGATAAGGTGTCCATATGTGCATGGGTTTATCTCTGGGCTTTCTGTCCTGTTCCATTGATCTATCTTTCTGTTTTTGTGCCAGTACCATACTGTCTTGATTACTGTAGCTTTGTAGTATAGTCTGAAGTCAGGGAGCCTGATTCCTCCAGCTCCGTTTTTCGTTCTCAAGATTGCTTTGGCTATTCGGGGTCTTTTGTGTTTCCATACAAATTGTGAAAGTTTTTGTTCTATTTCTGTGAAAAATGCCAGTGGTAGTTTGATAGGGATTGCATTGAATCTATAGATTGCTTTGCGTAGTAGAGTCATTTTCACAATGTTGATTCTTCCAGTCCAAGAACATGGTATATCTCTCCATCTATTTGTATCATCTTTAATTTCTTTCATCAGTGTCTTATAATTTTCTGCATACAGGTCTTTTGTCTCCTTAGGTAGGTTTATTCCTAGATATTTTATTCTTTTTGTTGCAATGGTAAATGGGAGTATTTTCTTGATTTCACTTTCAGATTTTTCATCACTAGTATATAGGAATGCCAGAGATTTCTGTGCATTAATTTTGTATCCTGCTACTTTATCAGATTCATTGATTAGCTCTAGTAGTTTTCTGGTAGCTTCTTTAGGATTCTCTATGTATAGTATCATGTCATCTGCAAACAGTGACAGCTTTACTTCTTCTTTTCCGATTTGGATTCCTTTTATTTCCTTTTCTTCTCTGATTGCTGTGGCTAAAACTTCCAAAACTATGTTGAATAAGAGTGGTGAGAGTGGACAGCCTTGTCTTGTTCCTGATCTTAGTGGAAATGCTTTCAGTTTTTCACCATTGAGGATGATGTTGGCTGTGGGCTTGTCATATATGGCCTTTATTATGTTGAGTAAAGTTCCCTCTGTGCCTACTTTCTGCACGGTTTTTATCATAAATGGGTGTTGAATTTTGTCAAAAGCTTTCTCTGCATCTATTGAGATGATCATATGGTTTTTCTCCTTCAATTTGTTAATATGGTTTATCGCGTTGATTGATTTGCATATATTGAAGAATCCTTGCATTCCTGGAATAAACCCCACTTGATCATGGTGTATGATCCGTTTAATATGCTGTTGGGTTCTGTTTGCTAGTATTTAGTTAAGGATTTTTGCATCTATGTTCGTCAGTGATATTGGCCTGTAGTTTTCTTTCTTTGTGACATCCTTGTCTGGTTTTGGTACCTGGGTGATGGTGGCCTCATAGAATGAGTTTGGGAGTATTTCTCCCTCTGCTATGTTTTGGAAGATTTTGAGAAGGATAGGTGTTAGCTATTCTCTAAATGTTTGATAGAATTAGCCTGTGAAGCCATCTGGTCCTGGGCTTTTGTTTGTTGGAAGATTTTTAATCACAGTTTCAATTTCAGTGCTTGTGATTGGTCTGTTCATATTTTCTATTTCTTCCTGATTCAGTCTTTGGCAGTTTGTGCATTTCTAAGAATTTGTCCATTTCTTCCAGATTGTCCATTTTTTTGGCATAGAGTTGCTTGTAGTAATCTCATGATCTTTTGTATTTCTGCAGTGTCAGTTGTTACTTCTCCTTTTTTATTTCTAATTCTATTGATTTGAGTCTTCTCCCTTTTTTTCTTGATGAGTCTGGCTAAGGGTTTATCAATTGTTTATCTTCTCAAAGAACCAGCTTTTAGTTTTATTTATCTTTGCTATTGTTTCCTTCATTTCTTTTTCATTTATTTCTGATTTGACTTTTATGGTTTCTTTCCTTCTGCTAACTTTGGGGTTTTTTTGTTCTTCTTTCTCTAACTGCTTGAGGTGCAAGGTTAGGTTGTTTATTCGAGATGTTTCCTGCTTCTTAAGGTGGGCTTGTATTGCTATAAACTTCCCTCTTAGAACTGCTTTTGCTGCATCCCATAGGTTTTGGGTCGTTGTGTCTCCACTGTCATTTGTTTCTAGGTATTTTTTTATTTCCTCTTTGATTTCTTCAGTGATCACTTTGTTTAAGTAGTGTATTGTTTAGCCTCCATGTGTTTGTATTTTTTACAGATCTTTTCCTGTAATTGATATCTAGTCTCATGGCATTGTGGTGGGAAAAGATACTTGATACAATTTCTATTTTCTTAAATTTACCAAGGCTTGATTTGTGACCCAAGATATGATCTATCCTGGAGAATGTTCCATGAGTGCTTGAGAAAAATGTGTATTCTGTTGTTTTTGGATAGAATATCCTATAAATATCAATTAAGTCCATCTTGTTTAATGTATCATTTAAAGCTTGTGTTTCCTTATTTATTTTCATTTTGGATGATTTGTCCATTGGTGAAAGTGGGGTGTTGAAGTCCCCTACTATGAATGTGTTACTGTCGATTTCCCCTTTTATGGCTGTTAGTTTTTGCCTTATGTATTGAGGTGCTCCTATATTGGGTGCATAAATATTTACAATTGTTATATCTTCTTCTTGGATCGATTCCTTAATCATTATGTAGTGCCCTTCTTTGTCTCTTCTAATAGTCTTTATTTTAAAGTCTATTTTGTCTGATACGAGAATTCCTACTCCAGCTTTCTTTTGTTTTCCATTTGCATGGAATATCTTTTTCCATCCCCTTACTTTCAGTCTGTATGTGTCTCTAGGTCTGAAGTGGGTCTCTTGTAGACAGCATATATATGGGTCTTGTTTTATCCATTCAGCCAATCTGTGTCTTTTGGTGGGAGCATTTAGTCCATTTACGTTTAAGGTAATTATTGATATGTATGTTCCTATTCCCATTTTCTAAATTGTTTGGGGTTCGTTATTATAGGTCTTTTCCTTCTCTTGTGTTTCTTGTCTAGAGAAGTTCCTTTAGCATTTGTTGTAAAGCTGGTTTGGTGGTGCTGAACTCTCTCAGCTTTTGCTTGTCTATAAAGGTTTTAATTTCTCCATCAAATCTGAATGAGATCCTTGCTGAGTAATCTTGGTTGCAGGTTTTTCTCCTTCATCACTTTCAGTATGTCCTGCCACTCCCTTCCGGCTTGCAGAGTTTCTGCTGAGAGATCAGCTGTTAACCTTATGGGGATTCCCTTGTATGTTATTTTTCCCTTGCTGCTTTTAATATGCTTTCTTTGTATTTAATTTTTGACAGTTTGATTAATATGTTTCTTGGTGTATTTCTCCTTGGATTTATCCTGTATGGGACTCTCTGTGCTTCCTGGACTTGATTAACTATTTCCTTTCCCATATTAGGGAAGTTTTCAACTATAATCTCTTCAAATATTTTCTCAGTCCCTTTCTTTTTCTCTTCTTCTTCTGGAACCCCTATAATTTGAATATTGGTGCGTTTAATGTTGTCCCAGAGGTCTCTGAGACTGTCCTCAGTTCTTTTCATTCTTTATTCTGCTCTGCAGTAGTTATTTCCACTATTTTATCTTCCAGGTCACTTATCCGTTCTTCTGCCTCAGTTATTCTGCTATTGATCCCATATAGAGTACTTTTAATTTCATTTATTGTGTTGTTCATCGTTGCTTGTTTCCTCTTTAGTTCTTCTAGGTCCTTGTTAAGTGTTTCTTGCATTTTCTCTATTCTATTTCCAAGATTTTGGATCATCTTTACTATCATTATTCTGAATTCTTTTTCAGGTAGACTGCCTATTTCCTCTTCATTTGTTAGGTCTGGTGCGTTTTTATCTTGCTCCTTCATCTGCTGTGTGTTTTTCTGTCTTCTCATTTTGCTTATCTTACTGTTTGGGGGTCTCCTTTTTGCAGGCTGCAGTTTTGTAGTTCCCGTTGTTTTTGATGTCTGTCTCCAGTGGCTAAGGTTGGTTCAGTGGGTTGTGTAGGCTTCCTGGTGGAGGGGACTAGTGCCCGTGTTCAGGTGGATGAGGCTGGATCTTGTCTTTCTGGTGGGCAGGTTCACGTTTGGTGGTGTGTTTTGGCGTGTCTGTGGACTTATTATGATTTTAGGCAGCTTCTCTGCTAATGGGTGGGGTTGTGTTCCTGTTTTGCTAGTTGTTTGGCATAGGGTGTCCAGCACTGTAGCTTGCTGGTCGTTGAGTGAAGCTGGGTGCTGGTGTTAAGATGGAGGTCTCTAGGAGATTTTTGCCGTTTGATATTATGTGGAGACGGGAGGTCTCTTGTTGACCAGTGTCCTGAAGTTGGCTCTCCCACCTCAGAGGCAGAGCTCTGACTCCTGGCTGGAACAGCAAGAGCCTTTCATCCACACGGCTCAGAATAAAAGGGAGACAAAGTAGAGAGAATTAGTAGAAGTAGGAAGAAAGAAAGAAAGGAGGGAAGGAAGGAAGGAAGGAAAGAAGAAAGAAAATGAAAGAAAGAAAGAAGGAAAGAAAGGAGGGAGGGAGGAAGGGAGGAAAAAAGAAAGAAAGAAGATACAGTAAAATAAAATAAAGTATAATAGTTATTGAATTAAAAAATAATTATTTAGAAAAAAGGGACAGATAGAACCTTAGGACAAATGTTGGAAGCAAAGCTATACAGACAAAATCTTACACAGAAGCATACACATACACCTTCACAAAAAGAGGTAAAGGGGAAAAACTCATAGATCTTGCTCTCAAAGCCCACCTCCTCAATTTGGGATGACTCGTTGTCTAGAGGGAAGGAAGGAAAGAAAGAGAGAAAGAGAGGGAGGGAGGGGGGAGAGAGAGAGAAAGTAAAGTATAATAGAGTCATTAAAATTAATTATTAAGAAAAAAATTAAAAAAAAAACAATGGCTGGTTAGAACCCTAGGACAAATAGTGGAAGCAAAGCTATACAGACAAAATCTCACACAGAAGCATACACGTACACATTCACAAAAAGAGGAAAGGGGGAAAAAAATCATAGATCTTGCTCTCGAAGCCCACCTCCTCAATTCGGGATGACTCGTCTAGAGGGAAGGAAGGAAAGAGAGAGAGAGAGAGAAAGGGAGGGAGGGGGGAGAGAGAGAGAGAAAGTAAAGTATAATAGAGTTATTAAAATTAATTATTAAGAAAAAAATTTTTTTTAAATGGATAGAACCCTAGGACAAATGGTGGAAGCAAAGCTATACAGACAAAATCTCACAGAGAAGCATACACATACACATTCACAAAAAGAGGAAAGGGGAAAAAAATCATAGATCTTGCTCTCGAAGCCCACCTCCTCAATTCGGGATGACTCGTTGTCTATTCAGGTATTCCACAGATGCAGGGTACATCAAGTTGATGTGGAGCTTTAATCTGCTGTTTCTGAGGCTGCTCGGAGAGATTTCCCTTTCTCTTCTTTGTTCTCACAGGGGCTCAGCTTTGGATTTGGCCCTGGCTCTGCGTGTAGGTTGCTGGAGGGCGTCTGTTTTTTGCTCAGACAGGACAGGGTTAAAGGAGCAGCTGATTCGGGGGCTCTGGCGCACTCAGCCCGGGGTGGGGGGGGTGGGGGGGTGGGGGGAGGGAGGGGCACGGCGTGCGGGGCGGGCCTGCGGCGGCAGAGGCCAGTGTGACGTTGCACCAGTTGAGGCCCGCCGTGCGTTCTCCCGGGGAAGTTGTCCCTGGATCCCGGGAACCTGGCAGCGGCGGGCTGTATGGGCTCCCCCGAAGACGGGTGCGGATAGTGACCTGTGCTCGCACACAGGCTTCTTGGTGGCAGCAGCAGCAGCCTTAACGTCTCCCGCCTGTCCCTGGGGTCTGTGCTTTTAGCCACGGCTCGCGCCCATCTCTGGAGTTCACGCTTTTAGCCGCGGCTCGCGCCCGTCTCTGGAGTTCCTTTAAGCAGCGCTCTTAAACCCCTCTCCTCGCGCACCAGGAAACAAAGAGGGAAGAAAAAATCTCTTGCCTCTTCAGCAGGTGCAGACTTTTCCCTGGACTCCCTCCCGGCTAGCCGTGGTGCACTAACCCCTTCAGGCTGTGTTTGAGCCGCCAACCCCAGTCCTCTCCCTGCGCTCCGACCGAAGCCCGAGCCTCAGCTCCCAGCCCCGCCCGCCCCGGCCGGTGAGCAGACAAGCCTCTTGGGCTGATGAGTGCCGGTCGCCACCGATCCTCTATGCGGGAATCTCTCCGCTTTGCCCTCCGCACCCCTGTGCCTGCGCTCTCCTCCACTGCTCCAAAGCTCCCCCCTCCGCCTCCCGCAGTCTCCGCCTGCAAAGGGGCTTCCTAGTGTGTGGAGACCTTTCCTCCTTCACAGCTCCCTCCCAGTGGTGCAGGTGTTGTCCCTATTCTTTTGTCTCTGTTTTTTCTTTTTTTTTCTTTTGCCCTACCCAGGTACGTGGGGAGTTTCTTGCCTTTTGGGAGGTCTGAGGTCTTCTGCCAGCATTCAGTAGGTGTTCTGTAGGAGTTTTTCCACATGTAGATGTATTTCTGGTGTATCTGTGGGGAGGAAGGTGATATCCGCGTCTTACTCTTCCACCATCTTCCCAGCACCCCCTTCATCACTTTAAATACGTCTTGCCACTCCCTTCTGGCTTGCAGAGTTTCTACTGAAAGATCAGCTGTTAACCTCATGGGGATTCCCTTGTATGTTATTTGTTGTTTTTCCCTTGCTGCTTTTAATATTTTTTCTTTGTATTTAATTTTTGATAGTTTGATTAATATGTGTCTTGGCATGTTTCTCCTTGGATTTATCCTGTATGGGACTCTTTGTACTTCCTAGACTTGATTGACTATTTCCTTCCCCATATTAGGAAAGTTTTCAACTATAATCTCTTCAAATATTTTCTCAGTCCCTTTCTTTTTCTCTTCTTCTTCTGGGATCTCTGTAATTCGAATGTTGGTGTGTTTAATGTTGCCCCAGTAAGACTGTCCTCCATTCTTTTCATTATTTTTTCTTTATTCTGCTCTGCAGTAGTTATTTCCACTATTTTATCTTCCAGGTCATTTATCTGTTCTTCTGTCTCAGTTATTCTGCTATTGATCCCATCTAGAGTACTTTTAATTTCATTTATTGTGTTGTTCATCATTGCTTGTTTCATCTTTATTTCTTCTAGGTCCTTGTTAACTGTTTCTTGCACTTTGTCTATTCTATTTCCAAGATTTCGGATCATCCTTACTATCATCATTCTGAATTCTTTTTCAGGTAGACTGCCTATTTCCTCTTCATTTGTTAGGTATGGTGGGCTTTTACCTTGCTCCTTCATCTGCTGTGTGTTTCTCTGTCTTCTCATTTTGCTTAAGTTACTGTGTTTGGGGTCTCCTTTTTGCAGGCTGAAGATTCATAGTTCCCGTTGTTTTTGGTGTCTCCCCGCAGTGGGTAGGGTTGTTTCAGTGGGTTGTGTAGGCTTCCTGGTGGAGAGGACTAGTTCCTGTGTTCTGGTGGATGAGGCTGGATCTTGTCTTTCCGATGGGCAGAACCGCATCCAGTGGTGCGTTTTGGGGTGTCTGTGAACTTATTATGATTTTAGGCAGCCTCTCTGCTAATGGGTGGGGTTGTGTTCCTGTCTTGCTAGTTGCTTGGCATAGCGTGTCCAGCACTGTAGCTTGCTGGTTGTTGAGTGGAGCTGGGTCTTAGTGTTGAGATGGAGAGCTCTGGGAGAGCGCTCGCCATTTGATATTTCATGGAGCCGGGAGGTCTCTGATGGACCAATGTCCTGAACTCAGCTCTACCACCTCAGAGGCACAGGCCTGACACCTGGCCAGAGCACCAAGACCCTTTTGTGAATTCTGGGGTCTTCTGCCAGCGTTCAGTAGGTGTTCTGTAGGAGTTGTTCCACGTGTAGATGTATTTCTGATGTATTTGTGGGGAGGAAGGTGATCTCCACGTCTTACTCCTCCACCATCTTGAAGCTCCCCCCCTCCTTTTTTAAAAATTTGTTTGGAGTATTGTTGATTTACAATGTTGTTAGCTTCAGGTGTACAGCAAAGTGGTTCAGTTATACATATACATATGTTCATTCTTTTTCAGATTCTTTACCCATATAGGTTATTACAGAATACTGAGTAGAGTTCCCTGTGCTATATGGTAGGCCCTTGTTGGTTATCTATTTTATATATAGTAGTATGTGTGTGTTAATCCCAAGCTCCTACTTTATCCCTCTTATCCCCCACGTTTCCCCTTTCGTAACCATAGATTTGTTGGATTTTAATTTATTTTATTTATTTTTGGCTGCATTGGGTCTTCGTTGCTGCGCGCAGGCTTTCTCTAGTTGTGGCGAGCAGTGGCTACCCTTCGTTGTGGTGCGCGGGCTTCCCATTGCAGTGGCTTCTCTTGTTGTGGAGCACGGGCTCTAGGCACACGGGCTTCCATAGCTGTGCCCTACAGGCTATGCTGCTCTGTGGCATGTGGGATCTTCCTAGACCAGGGCTCGAACCCGTGTCTCCTGCATTGGCAGGCAGATTCTTAACCACTGCACACCAGGGAAGTCCTCCATTTTTCTTTGTTAGGATTGCTTTGGCTATTCACGGTCTTTTGTGTTTGTTCTAGCTCTCTGAAAAATGCCATTGGTAACTTGATAGGGATTGCATTGAATCTGTGGATTGCCTTGGGTAGTACAGTCATTTTGACAATATTGATTCTTCCAATCCAAGAACATGGTATATCTTTCCACCTGTTTGTGTCATCTTCGATTTCTTTCATTAGTGCCTTAAATATAGTTTTCAGAGTACAGGTCCTTTGCCTCCTTAGGTAGGTTTATTCCTTGGTATTTTATTCTTTTTGATGTGATGGTAAATTGGATTATTTCCTTAATTTCTCTTTCTGATCTCTCATTGTTAGTATATAGGAATGCAAGAGGTTTCTGTGTATTAATTTTGTATCCTGCAACTTTACCACATTCAGTGATGCACTCTAGTAGTTTTCTGGTAGCGTCTTTAGGGTTTTCTATGTATAGTATCAAAAGAGTCATCTTCTTAAGCACAGTGGCCTCCTCAATGAACTTCTGTACCTGAGTTTCAGCTTCCTCAGAAGTGTTAACCCAGGTACAACATGTGGTGTTGGCCACAGCACAGGCACCTCCTCCTTCAGCTAAAAGCTAATCAGGGGCTGTCCTGTTATCAGGAGTGGCCTTGGCCAGAGGGTCCACATATTCTGCTGGGCAGCTGATGTCTTAGCAATGAAATCTACAGTCTCTTCAAGAGTCTCTTCAAGAGTTAAGGAGTGGTTTCTGATGACAGTCTCATTTATATCTACTCCTAATCGGGGAAGTAGGGCCCTACCAAAGGAAGCAAGCCCCGAATAATCGGGGAAGTAGGGCCCTACCAAAGGAAGCAAGCCCCGAATCATGAAAAGCCTCCTGGTAGGTCCTTTCTAGAACAGGTAGGGGCACGGTTAGATAACCAAGAGGCATTGCCCAGCTGTGCACCAGCCATCTAGGCATCTGTAGGCCCAAGGAGAAACATAACCACCACAAAGATAAGTCTTGTCAGGGCACAAACTACTTCCATGAAGGTGGCACTGTTAATGGATTCATTTGTAAGAATTGTTGCCTGTGCCTATTCAAGCCAGGGGTCAGTTAACTTATATTTCAGGCTGGGAGAAAATCTATTCTAAATTCCAGAGGTTAACCCCCCTTAGCAGTGGCCTGGGGGATGCAGATGAGGGCATAATCTCTGCAGGCCAATGCCAGAGTAAAGGAAAGAAGGGGTTTCACGGTTAGGTAAAGTCTGGATCTGGCTTCTTGGGCAGAAGCAGTCGACCTTGGTGTGTCAGCTACTTCTCGCCCATCACCTTGATTTGGAGGTCCCCAGCATCTGTATAGGACCTGGTGTCAGGTGGGGTGTCTTTGTAGCCGTGGGATGTACATCCAGGGTTCAGTACCTTCTAGTTTCCCTGCAGTGTCAGTGGGCAGGAGCACTTGGTGAGGTCCCTTCGGACGGAGCTCGGGGGCTGCCTTCTTCCTGATTCCAAATCAGAAGGGTAGGAGAAAATTGCAAGTGTTAGTTTGGTGAGTCAGAGCCAGATATTTGAGGAAACTAGAAAACATTCAGGATCCAGTCCAGTTTACAGATAACATTACCTCCAAGACAATTAGCAGGACTAGAATCTAATATCTACAAAGGTGGAAACATAATTTTTTTTCTCTACAATTACTCCACCTCCCTTTTTTTTTTAAAAAAAAAAAAAAAGGTTTCTGTTAAATTTGGCCTGATTATTTAAAAACTCTTTTTTAAGACTGGTTTCCTGGAACCGTGTATGCAAGGTACCAGTTCGATTTTTCCAAGTAGTTCCATGAAGCTGTGTGGTCATATATGAGTCTACGCATATCTCAAATATGACATTTCAGTCAAAACCTTGGTAATACAGCCAGTGTTTCTAACTGTGTCCTGTCACAGGGAGAACAGATTCTTACTGAACTTATGTGAACAAATATACTATCAGGAAAATAAGGGTACTCAGAGACTTTCTGAATTCTGGAAGGATCAGGTAGGGAGAAAAAGTAGATGTTTCATCTTTGCTCACAAAGGTATATTTTACCAGATTTCTGTAAGTCATATATAACTTAAGAGAAAAGGTCTCCTTAAAAGGGGAAAACGAAAATATCAGAGCATCCTCCCCAGTTCATGTCGTCCCACATAATTAACACTCGTTTTGCTTGAATCTGTTTTTTTCTATTAGTTCTCTTGACCTTGCCTGATGATTGAAGCCAGTAGGGCAGTGATCATTCCAAGAAGTTTACAAGGTTTCTGTGTGATATACCCAGTGAAGCGGGTACATAGATCACTGGAGATTGTGGAAGGTGTACCCCAAGCAGGAAACACCTTCTTTAATAGTTTCTTTGCCACGATGAGGGCATTGGTCTTGCAGCAGGGAAAGGCTTTACTATCTGGAAAACATCCAGACTGATGACCCATAGTGAGTGGCACTTGAATGAAGTCCAGCTGCAAAGTATTCAAAGGGTCCAGAAAGAGGACGCCTCCAGGGACAAAGATAGTTTTTCTTTTTTAATTTTTAAAATTGAGATATAATTAACATATAACATTGATTTCAGATGTCCAACATAATGAATCAACATTTGTGTATGTTGCAAAAATATCACCACGATGAGTCTAGTTGACATCTGTCACCACACAGTTATAATTTTTTTTCTTGTTATGAGAACTTCTAAAATCTACTCTTAGCAGCTTTCAAATATGCAATACAGTATTATTAACTATAGTCGCCAAGCTGTACAGAGTTTTGACTTTTAAAAAGAAATGTTTTTTTAAATGCACCATGGTGGGTGAAGGAATGCAAACACCAAAAAAGGGGGTTTGCCAGGGAGCTGGGAAGAACCAAGTGGCCATATATCTTGGTTTTCCCAGAGCCCCGACTGTTTGTTGAATTTACAGCCATTGTTTACCTGTCTCAGTTTATCTGATACAGAAGCAGACTGTTGCCAGGTGACAAGGACATCAGCGTGGCAAAAGTTTGGCATTGAGGGGTCTTTCTTTGCAGAAGCAGAATGGACTTCATCCACATGCCCCACAATCTATAGATTCTACTGCTGCTACCTTTGCCTGAGAAGTGAGGGCAGTTCCCTGTCGCTAGGGTTCAGTCCTTTTGGTGTGAGCCTCAGTTTAGGTGACAGACATTTTATAGCAGGAGATATCACACAATTTCTGAAACACTTATAACATGTACCAGCAGCCCTCAGAAACGGCAAGAAAGACTGAGCTCAGAATGGTTCTCCAGGGCGCCGTGCCTGTATTTCTTCTGAATGCATTCGGAAGTTCCACTTGGGATCTTGTCACTGCCACCAATCTGATAAAAAAACAAAATTCAACTGAGTAAATTTGAAGATCTGGTTGGCCTTAATCATAGGTTCAGCATCCCAGGGCTCATCATGAATAAGAAGACACCCATTTCACCCTTAGGGCTCTGAAGCCATTTCAGGAACAGAGGATAAAAGACTAAATATTAGAACAAGAGATGCTCTGATTGCTCTTATCTCTCAGGAAATTCCAAGGGTTTTGGGAGCTGTGAGCCAGGAACCATGGAAGAAGATGAAACATTTATTATAAATCACAATGTCACCTTTTATAGCATGTAGCGTATAGGAACTGTATCTCTAATTTTTCAGAAGTGTTTTGTTTTTTGATGCTATATAAATGGAATTCTGTTTTTCAATTATTTGCTTCTGTCGGAATACAGTTGATTTTTGTACATCAATTCTGGTAGCCTGCAATCTTCCTATATTCACTTGTTCTAGAAGCGTTTTTGTACATTCCTAAAGATTTTTCTATATATAGATTTATAACTTCTGTAAATACATTATTTTACTTTCCTTCCCAATCTGTATGGCTTTTGTTTCCTTCTGCCTGACTGCAGGTAGACAGCATTCAGTCTTTCCTCACTGAGCATGGTGTTAACTGGAGGTGATTTTTTAGTGTCCTTAATGGACTGAGTTCCTTTCTCTTCCTAATTTAATGTGCATTTTTATCATGTGTGGGTATGGTAATTTGTCAAATGCTTATTCGCATTTTTTCAGACAATTGTAAGAGTTTCTCCTTCATGCTGTTTTCTTCTGTGTAAATATTTTTATTGATTTGAACCCTCTCCCTTTTTTCCTTGATGAGTTGGGCTAAAGGCTTATCAACTTTATCTTTTCAAAGAACCACATTTTACTTTCACTGATCTTTTGTTTTCTTCGTCTCTATTTCTGGTCTCGTCTTCATGATTTCTTTCCTTTTACAGACTTTGGGTTTTGTTTGTTCTGTCTCTAGTTGCTTTAGGTGCAAAGTTGGGTTGTTTGAGATTTTTCTTGTTTCCTGAGGTAAGACTGTATTGCTATAAACTTCCTTGTAGAACTGCTTTTGCTTTGTCCCATAGGTTTTGGATCATTGTGCTTTCACTTTCATTTGTCCCTAGGTTTTTTTTAAATTTCTTCTTTGATTTGTTCAGTGATCCGTTGGTTGTTTAGTAACGTACTGTTTAGCCTCTATGTGTTTGTGTTTTTTATAGTATTTTTTCTTGTAGTTGATTTCTAATCTCATAGCATTGTTGTCAGAAAAGATACTTGATATGATTTCAGTTTTCTTAAATTTACTGAGACTTGCTTCGTGGCCCAGCCTGTGATCTATCCTGGAGAATGTTTCATGTGCACTTGAGAAGAATATGTATTCTGTTGCTTTGGGATGGAATGCCCTATAAATATCAGTTAAGTCCATCTGGTCTGATGGGTCATTTAAGGCCTGTGTTTCCCTATTGATTTTCTGGCTGGATGATCTGTCCATTGATGTAAGTGGGGTGTTACAGTCCCTCACTATTATTGTGTTACTGTCAATTTCTCCTTTTATGGCTGTTAGCATTTGCCTTATATATTGAGGTGCTTCTATGTGGGGTGCATATATTTATTTACAATCGTTATATCTTCTTCTTGGATTGATCCCTTGAATCATTATGTAGTGCCCTTCCTTATCCCTTTTTTTTTTTTTTTTTTTTTTTTTTTTTTTTTTTTTTTTTGGCGGTACACGGGCCTCCCACTGCTGCAGCCCCTCCTGTCGCGGAGCACAGGCTCTGGACGCGCAGGCTCAGCAGCCATGGCCCACGGGCCCAGCCGCTCCATGGCACATGGGATCCTCCTGGACTGGGGCATGAACCCACGTCCCCTGCATTGTCAGGCAGACTCCCAAGCCCTGCGCCACCAGGGAAGCCCCCTTCCTTATCTCTTATAATAGTCTTTATTTTAAAGTCTATTTTGGCTGATATGAGTATTGCTGCTCCAGCTTTCTTTTGATTCCCATTTGCATGGAGTATCTTTTTTCATCCCCTCACTTTCAGTCTTCATGTGGCCCTAGATGTGAATTGGGTCTCTTGGAGAAAACATACATTGATATCCAGGTCTTATTTTTGTATCCATTCAGCCAGTCTGTGTCTTTTGGTTGGAGTATTCAATCCATTTAGGTTTAAGGTAATTACTGATATGTATGCTCTTACTCCCATTTTGTTAATTCTTTTGGGACTGTTTTCGTAGGTCTTTTTGCTTCCCTTCCTCTTCTGTTCTCTTTTCTTGTGATTGGATGACTATCTTTAGTGTTGTTTGGATTCCTCTTTCTTTTTTTGTGTATCTATCGTAGATTTTAGGTTTGCGGTTACCATGAGGTTTTGATAAAACAATCTTGTATATATACACAGACTGCTATAAGTCGCTGGTCTATTAATTTCAAATACTTTTCCAATATTCTCCATTTGTACTCTCCTCTTCACAGTTGCTGGTTTTGATATCATATTTGTGTGTGGATGATATCCTACCTTTACTGTATGTTTGCCTTTACCAGTGAGCTTTTCCATTCGTAGTTTTCTTGTTTCTAGTTGTGGGCTTTTCTTTTTCACCTAGACAAGTTCCTTTAGCATTTGTTGTAAAGCTGGTTTTGTGCTGAATTCTCTTAGCTTTTGCTTGTCTGTAAAGCTTTTGATTTCTCCATCAAATCTGAACAAGAGCCTTGCTGGGTAGAGTATTCTTGGTTGTAAGTTTTTTCCTTTCATCACTTTAAATATATCCTGGCACTCCCTTCTGGCCTGCAGAGTTTCTGCTGAAAAATCAACTGATAACCTTATGGGAATTCCCTTGTATGTTATTTGTTGCTTTTCCCTTGTTGCTTTTAATATTTTGTCTTTGTCTTTAATTTTTGTCAGTTTGATTAATATGTGTCTCAGCTTGTTCCTCCTTGTGTTTATCCAGTATGGGACTCTCTGCGCTTCCTGGACTTGAGTGTTTCCTTTCCTGTTTTAGGGAAGTTTTTGGCTCTTTTTGTTTTTTTAATTTATTTTATTTATTTATTTTCAGCTGCATTGGGTCTTTGTTGCTGAGCCTGGGCTTTCTCTAATTGTGGCGAGCAGTGGCTACTCTTCGTCACGGTTGCAGGCTTCTCATTGCGGTGGCTTCTCGTTGCAGAGCATGGGCTGTAGGCACATGGGCTTCAGTAGTTGTGGTGCATGGGCTTAGTTGCTCCACAGCATGTGGGATCTTCCCGGACCAGGGCTCTGGTCCCCTGCATTGGCAGGCAGATTCTTAACCACTGCACCACCAGGGAAGTCCCTTATCTCTTCAAATATTTTCTCAGGCCCTTTGTCTCTCTCTTCTACTTCTGGTACTCCTATAATGCAAATGTCAGTGCATTTAATGTTGTCCCAGAGGTCTCAGACTGTCCTCATTTCTTTTCATTCTGTTTTCTTTATTCTGTTCCGCAGCAGTGATTTCCACCATTCTGTCTTCCAGCTCACTTATTGGTTGTTCTGCGTCTATTATTCTGCTGTTGATTCCTGATAGTATATTTTTCATTTCAGTTATTGTTCATCTGTTTGTTCTTTAAAATTTCTTGTATCTTCTTGGTCTGTGCCTCCATTCTTTCTCCAAGATCTCGGATCATCTTTCCTATCATTATTCTGAATTCTTTTTCAGGCAGATTGCCTGTCTCCACTTCATTTAGTTGTTCTTCTGGAGTTTTGTCTTCTTCCTTCGTCTGCAGCGTATTTCTCTTCCATCTCGTTTTGTCTGACGCTCTGTGTGTGTGGGTCTCCATTCCACAGGCTACAGATTGTATTTCTTCCTGCATCTGGTTTCTAGCCCCTGGTGGGTGGGGTTGGTACAGGGGCTTGTGCAGGCCTTTCTGGTGGGCAGGGACATGTCAAAAGGTGACTGTGGGCTCAGGATGACTTTAGGCAGCCTGTCTGAACACAGGGTGGGGCTGTGTTCCCACCCTGTTGGTTGTTTAGCCTGAGGCATCCCAGCACTGGAGCCTGAAGGCTGTTGGGTGGGGGCAGGTCTTGGTGCCAAAGTGGTGACCTCCAGGAGAGCTCACGCTGAGGAATATTCCCTGGGGGCTCCCCCACCAGTGTCCTTGCCCCTGCGGTGGATCACAGCTGACCCCTGCCTCCCCAGGAGACCCTCCAAGACCCACAGGTAGGTCTTGCCCAGGCTCCTATGGAGTCACTGCTTTTCCCTGGGTCCCAGTGCACATGCGACCTTGTGTGTGCACTCCAGGAGTGGAGTCTCTGTTTCCCCGAGTCCTGTGGAGCTCCTGAAATCAAGCCCCACTGGCCTTCAAAGCCCAGTGCTCTGGGGGCTCTTCCTCTTGATGCCAGACCCCCAGGCTGAGGAGCATGCCATGGGGATCAGAACTCTCACTCCTGTGGAAGAACCTCTGTGATATAATTAGTTTCCAGTTTGTGGGTCACCCAATCGGCAGGTATGGATTTGGTTATATCACAAAAGCACCCCTCCTACCATCTTGTTATGGCTTCTTCTTTGTCTCTGGATGTAGAATATCTTATTTGATAGGTCCCAGTCTTTTTTGTTAATGGTTGTTGAGAAGTAATTGATTTTTGGTGTTTTCATGAGAGGAGGTGAGCTCAAGTCCTTCTACTCTGCCATCTTGTCCTCCTTCTGCTTTATGCTATTAAAGGAGCATGAAGCACTGATGATTTCACCTGTTAAAACCACCTCGCATTCCTAGGGTTAACCCCACTTATTTATTACACAGTACCCTTTTCTTATGTACTATAAAAAACAAGGTTTTCTCTTTGTTTAGGATCTTTGCACCTACATTAAGTAGGGATTTTGATCTGTAATTTTCTTTGTACTTAATGTGTTTGTCTATCTTGATATCAAGGTAATACAGGCCTTATTAAACACAGTACCTCAGAAAGTATACCCTCCTTTTTGGCCTTCTGCAAGGATTTGTGTAGGACTGGTATTATTCCTTTCCTACGTGCTAAGTGGAATTCACCCGTGAAGTTGTCTGGTCCTTTTGTGAGAATGTTTTTATTTATGATTTCAGTTCATGAACTACTTACATATTTTGCTTTTCTTGTAACAGATTTGTATGTTTCAGGGAATTGGTATATTTTATTTAAGTTGTTGAACATATCCCCTTAATGCCTTTTATGATCTTTAGTAATATCCCATCTTTTATGCCTGATGTTGGCAGTTTTCGTCTTTTTTTTTTAAACATCTTTATTGGTGTATAATTGCTTTACAATGGTGTGTTTTGTCTTTTCTATTTTTTTCCTTGATTCAGTTTGTTTTCCTTGATTTTTCCCCCCTTGTTTGTTTAATTGCTTTTCACTATTTCCTAATTTCCTCTTCTTTTTATGGCTTCTTAAAGTGGAACCTTAGGTTATTGACTTTAGGCCTTTCTTGCTTTCTGTATGAGTATTTAAAGCTATAAATAATCTGAGTGCTGTTTAACTGCATGCCAGAAATTGCGATACTATTTTCTTTCATTATTATTTCAAAATATTTTCTAGTTTCCCATGTGATTTCTTATAGGCATTTTCTGCGTGTTGGTTTTGAATTTAATTCTGCTATGGTCTTTAAAAATCTTTCAAAATTTGATTTATAGCCCTGGGTATGGTTTATCTTGATGGATGTTGCATATGTACTTGAAAAAAAAATGTATGTACTGCAGTTAGGTGCAGTGACCTGTAAGTTTCGTTTTGGTTATAGTGGTTCAGATCTTGTATGGCTTTGCTGATTTTTTTTAATGGTCTAATAAGTGTGTAAAAAATCTTCAAGTCTGTAGATTTGTCCATTTCTCATTTTAGTTCCCTCTTTTTGTTTCATATATTTTGGAGCCTTTATTAGATACATACACACTTGTAATTGTTACATCTGCTAATCCTTTTGTCATAAAATGTCTTTGTATCTAATAGTGCTCTATTTTGTAAAGTCTTTTTGTCTGTTTAGCCATTCCAGCTTTCTTAGGCTTTGCATGATATTTGTATGATACGTCTTTTCCTACCCTTTTTCTTTTGCTTACTTGTATTTAAAACATATCCCTTGTTGACAGCGTGTAGTTGAACCTTGCTTTTTATATTCTCTGCCAATCTCTGCCTTTTGATTTTAGGGGAGTGCACTTCCACATAATATACTTACTGAAACCGAGTATATTTGCAGTTGCTTTTGTTGAGGGAGATCTCATCTCTTTGTCCTTTTCTGCGTTCTTTTGGGTAGATCAAATACGTTTTGGTATTACACTTCCATGCCTCTGGCTGGCTTTTAGCTGCTGCTTTTCAGTCCAGGCCCTTGGTCTTTCCCGTGTCTGTATCCTTAAGAGATCTGCCAGGGATATGGGCAACCTCACTCTGGACTGACCCCAAATATCCTACCTTTTCAGATTTGTCTTTTTCTTGATTGGACGTTCTCTTGGTTGCTGTAGACCTTTGTTTTTCAGAATTGCTATGAAGTCATTTTCACTACTCTCTAGTTGTTTATTTAATGTTTTCACGGCAGGAGCAAAGGCCTGGAGCTTCCTAGCCCACCATCTTGCTGCCGTCACTCTCTCCGTCCTTAATTCCTTACTGTTTTCCTTTCAGGAGCCAGGAATCACAATGAGATGGAGACTCTTCATGAAACAGGAGTCAGATTCCTTTCATTGGGAGAGCTTTCGTGCTGGCACATCAAGAGACACGTTGTGAGCAAATTAACCAAAAGTCAGGACTCTGTGGTAAGTATTCACAGAAAGAATTCTCAGTCCCCCAAACAACATAATTCCCCTGCAGGAGTGTCCATTCAGGCTTCTGTGGAAGACAGCTGTTTAATGACTCTTCTGGAGGATCATTCTAATGTTATTGAAAATCAAGAATTTCCAACTGGGAGAGCTCAGAATTCCTGGAATAAACTCTATCTGAATGGGACTCAGAATTATCAGAGAAGTTGTAAGCTGACTCCAGTGAAAAACAAGTTCTGTATATTTGTTCCATGTGCTGATATTTTCAGTTGTAGCTCCCCCCACCTCGATGATGACACAGTGTACAAAAGAGAGAAAGCTCACGGCAACAGAGAGTGTGGTAGAGATCTCTTAAAGGCATCACCTCTGGCCCCATGCAGTATCATTCAAACTGGACCGAAAACCTACCAGTGTAACGAACGTGAGAAGGGATTCAGTGACCACACCAGCCTTGAACTTCATCAGCAGGTACACTTGGGCAGGAAGTCCCCTACATACAGGACACATGAGAAGGGCAGTGGTTATAGCTCAGCTAGTCCCATTCAACAGAGTGTCCTCCCAGGGAAGAAACGCTATTGGTGTCACGAGTGCGGGAAGGGCTTCAGTCAGAGCTCAAACCTGCAAACTCACCAGAGAGTCCACACAGGGGAGAAGCCCTATTCGTGCCACGAGTGCGGGAAGAGCTTTAATCAGACCTCACACCTGTATGCCCACCTGCCCATTCACACCGGAGAGAAGCCCTACAGATGCGAGAGCTGCGGGAAGGGCTTCAGTCGTAGCACAGACCTCAACATCCACTGCAGAGTCCACACGGGAGAGAAACCGTATAAGTGTGAGGTGTGCGGGAAGGGCTTCACCCAGAGGTCCCACCTTCAGGCCCACGAAAGAATCCACACTGGAGAGAAACCATACAAGTGTGCAGATTGTGGGAAACGCTTCAGCTGTAGCTCAAATCTTCACACGCACCAGCGTGTCCACACTGAGGAGAAACCCTACAGATGTGAGGAGTGCGGCAAGTGCTTCAGCCTGAGCTTCAACCTTCACAGTCACCAGCGCGTCCACACGGGAGAGAAACCCTACAAATGTGAGGAGTGTGGGAAGGGTTTTAGTTCGGCCTCAAGCTTCCAGAGCCACCAGAGGGTTCACACAGGAGAGAAGCCGTTTCGATGCAGTGTGTGTGGGAAGGGCTTCAGCCAGAGTTCCTATTTCCAAGCCCATCAGAGAGTCCACACTGGAGAAAAACCCTACAAGTGTGAGGTGTGTGGGAAGCGCTTCAATTGGAGCCTGAATCTTCACAACCATCAGAGGGTCCACACGGGGGAGAAACCCTATAAATGTGAGGAGTGCGGGAAGGGCTTCAGTCAGGCCTCGAATCTTCAAGCTCATCAGAGTGTCCACACGGGGGAAAAGCCCTTCAAATGTGATGCATGTCAAAAGCGATTCAGTCAGGCCTCCCATCTTCAAGCCCATCAGAGAGTCCACACGGGAGAGAAACCATATAAATGTGATACTTGTGGTAAGGCCTTCAGCCAGAGGTCGAATCTCCAAGTCCATCAGATAATTCACACTGGAGAGAAACCATTCAAATGCGAGGAGTGTGGGAAAGAATTCAGCTGGAGTGCCGGGCTCAGTGCTCATCAGAGGGTCCACACAGGAGAGAAACCCTATACGTGTCAGCAGTGCGGTAAGGGCTTCAGCCAGGCCTCACATTTCCACACCCATCAGAGGGTCCACACTGGAGAGAGGCCTTACATATGTGATATATGTTGCAAGGGCTTCAGCCAGAGGTCACATCTTGTTTACCATCAGAGGGTCCACACTGGAGGGAACCTGTAGAATTGGAAGGTGAGGAATGGCCTCCAGATAATCCACGTCTTCAACTCTCTTGGAAAGTCTGTGCTCATAGTTGTGGGAAGTGCCTGCAGAACTTGGAAACATCAAGGAATCTTCATGGGAAAGAAGTTCTATAAAATGCTGTTTTTAAAGATCCAGTTGGGAGGTGAACTCTTTATACTAACAAACATCAGGTTACAGGTACAGAGGAGAGAAAACGTATTCTATAAATATGGTCAGTGGTTATACCAGAGCTCTGAATGCCCCGATTCTCAAGATGTGACACAAGAGAAGAATCATTGGCATCTACCGTACCTGAAGGTTATGGGCAGGACTTGAACAAAAGTATAATGATTGATGGACAAACAATTGATGTCAGCTGCAGTGTACCCTCCACGTAGGGAGGGCTGTTTTTCACCATTCTGTCTCTACTGTGTAGAACTGTGCTTGGTTCCTAATAGGTGCCTGGCAATTACTGAACCAAGGGGAGGAAAATCCCTCTAATTAGGACAAATATTTGAAAATTCTGGTTGGCTTCCTATCCTAAATTCATAACATACTCAAGAAGAATCCTGCAAGTCGCCTTAACAAGACTGTACTTCAATTAATATTTCCTGAAATCAGAATCATATAATAGCCATCCACAATAGTACAGGTTTGGACAAGGCTTATGAATGGCTTCACCCTCCATCCAGCTTCAGTTATATGTACAGAATCACCCATTGTGTGCAGTGTAGTATTTAGCACCATTAGTTTGTATTTTATAGACGGAAAGACTTTTTTAATCTAATAACATACTGCAACTTACATGATTGGAAATTTTGTACACTAATTAATTCTTTAATTCCTTAGGGTTTTACTGTAACTCTGAAAGTGTTAAAAGTAGTTACTAGTAACAAAAAGTTTCTTAGTAAACTTGAATTAATAATCGGTTTCTTTGCATTATTTCCATTCAGGCTCAGGTCACGTTGCCTTTTCTATGCATGGTCCTTCATCCAGACCTCTTTAAGCAGGAGCTTTGGCAGAAACCAAGGATATTAATTTTGTCACATTCCACCCCCATTGTTCCCCCTCTAAAAATGGGATGGGGTAGACAAAAAACCTCTTGGATTTTGATTGAGATTTCATTAAAGTTATCAGTTTAAATTAACTGTCATATACACAGCATTCTGTGTTCAACACCTATTAGTAGGAGTGAACATTTGCTGGTCAATATGTATCAAAATAGTCTGCCCTGGCAAATCCTAGCATTAGAGGTTTTGCTTAGGAGATTATAGCAACAGTAAAGAAGATTGTACACAAAGATGTTTATACTGAATTTTTTTAAAAAGGAAGTATCAGTAAAATATTTACATAAATATATTCTAATATATAGCCAGGAAAAAATTTGTCATCCACGAAAAAACTAGGTTAGAGACTTCCTGGTATAATTCAAGTAATAAGGGGATGTGTACCTGAAGATGTGATTAATAAGGGGATGTGTACCTGAAGATGTGATTATGTGCATAGCACTAATAGGTGGAAAGATATGTTTATTTTTTTGTCTGTGTTGGGTCTTCGTTGCTGTGTGTGGGCTTTCTCTAGTCGTGGTGAGCAGGGGCTACTCTTTGTCACGGTGCATGGGCTTCTCATCGCGGTGGCTTTTGTTGTTGCGGAGCATGGGCTCTAGGCACGCAGGCTCAGTAGTTGCAGCACGCGGGTTCAGTAGTTGTGGCTCTCAGGCTCTAGAGCACAGGCTCAGTAGCTGTGGCACACAGGCTTAGTTGCTCTGCGGCACGTGGGATCTTCCCAGACCAGGGATTGAACCCATGTCCCATGCATTGGCAGGCGGATTCTCAATCACTGTGCCAGGAGGGAAGTCCCAGGTGGAAAGATATTAATATACTACCTGGTTTTCTCTGGCATAGAGGGTTCAGATGATTTTTCTTCACCTTTTTGAAAAATTATTTACAGTGGCCATTATCCATTTTACCAAAGCAGTAAAACTGGGACAATAAAATAAATGAAAATCCCTTACAGCTAAATCTTAACTGCTTTATCTCATGGCCTGTAAACTTGTGTTATGGATGTACATAAAGCATGTTCACCATTGCATTATTGGTAATCGCACACTTTGCATTCATCAGTTGGATCTGACAAAAATAATCTGTGGCTTAGCCATTCTGTGGAATACTATGCAGAATCAAATGAGAAAAGATAAGTTCATAGTTACCGACATTAGTAGATACCCAGAAGATGCTGAGGAAAGTGGGCAGAGACGTAGAGTATCTTATGAAATGATATCTAATTTACTGTGATGCCCTCCCTTTAAAAGTAACCAGATCATAGCCATACATACGATAATATCATACATGTATGTCATGATATATATATATATATGAGATACCTAAGGGCATTATAGTAATTTTTTTTTTTTGGCTGCACCTCGTGGCTTGCAGGATCTTAGTTCCCTGACCAGGGATGGAACCTGGGCCACTGGCAGTAAAAGTGTGGAGTCCTAACCACTGGACCACCAGGGAATTACAGTAAATTTTTAATTTTTTGAAATGCTTTTATTAGAGTGTTTTAGTTCATTCTAAACACTCAGAAAAGATGTAAGAATAATAGAATTCCTTTATATCCTTTGGGTATCTATTGTGATTACAAGCAGACCTATTTATCTAGTACCTGAACTGAGAACCCAGACAGCCTTGGCTTGTCTTTACAAATCTGTGTGGCCTCCAGCACGACAACTTCATACTAACGGGACACTACGTGGTGGCTCAAAAGTCTGCCAAGAAAAGCCAGCGGAAGTACCATGGCCTTTGCTAATCTAACCTTGGAAGTAACAGTCAATCTGCCAGTCTATTGAGACAGTCACAAAAGCCTATCCAGGAGCAAGGGGAGGGGACATGGACCCTACTTCATGAGAGGAGTGTCAAAGAATTTGCAAACATATTTTAAGACTGTCATACATTGCTATGATATTTTCTAGTCTACAGTTTATTCAAATTCCACAGTTGTCCCAATATATATATTGGTAGCATTTTTTTTTTCCTATATCAGGATCTACTCTTAAGGTGTGTCATAACCTGCATTTGATTGTCATGTTTCTTTAGTCTTTAATTCTGGATCAGTTCCACAGCCTTTCTTTGTCTTCCATGAAACTGGTAATTTTGAAGAACACGAGCTAATGTGTAGGGTGTCCCTAAATGGGGGGTTTGACTCATCATGATTAGATTCAAGTTAACTGGCATGAGTGTTCCACGAATGATGCATACTTCTCAGTGCATTAGAACAGGAAAGATGTATTTGTTTCATTGGTGATGGTGGCTTTGATCACTTGGATACACTGATAATTACTAGATTTCTCCACAGTAAAGTTGCTGTTTGCCTTTGAAATTAATAACTAATTTGTGGGGAAATCTTGGAGACTGTGTAATAACTGCTTCATCATAACCTTCAGCTACTAGTCAGCATTCGTGGATATTCTTCTGTGAATCAGTTATTACTGTCATGATTGCAAAAGGATGACTTTCTTGCTCCATCATCCCTCCTATATTTAGCAATTGGCTTTCTACTGTTAGAAGAGCTTTGCCTTCTCCCCCACGTCTCTTTCTCTATCATCAGTGTGAACTCTTGTTTTCTGGTACAATAAGGTTGGGTTTATCTTGTATATTGTCTGCTGCGACCACAGATTCTATAGAGCCCTGAATCCTTTGGGGAAACCAAGATCTAGGGGCTATATGTTCTCCTTGTTACTGGGATAGCAATCCTTCATCCTTCATGTATATGTGTGTGTGTAAAATACTGATAGCTTCCATTTCAAGTAACTATTGCTTTCTGGTCTTTCCCTATTCCATATTTAGGTCTTCAATAGTTGGAAGTAGGCTCCCAGTCATCAATCTGCTTACTCATTTGTTCAGTCCTCCAATATGCAGCAAGTAGCTTTAGAGTTGCTAAATAATGTCACTGCAAAACACACACCTGGTTGTGTTCAGGAATTTTTTTTTACAGGTCTTTTTATATCATATGTAGAGATGAAGTACTCTGTTTAAAAGTTATGTCACCTAGTTCTTTTTATCCCCATTCAACCCAATTATATGATTCATTTGAAATAAAGTTAGATTATTTTTTATGTTTATAGTCTCTTTCAGGTTCCCATCCCTCCCATCTTTTGATTTACAAAAATTGGGAAGTGAATTAAATTAAGGTGAAACTAGAATTCCCTAATATATTTCATTTGCGTTGATTCCTTAGATATTTAAAATATTCTATTTACCTCCTTGGAAATACACAGTAAGTGCTTTTCACTGTTCCACATCCTTCATGAAATTAATCTTTAATGACTGCATTATATTCGAGTAGATAGACCACAGGAATGGAGAGATTGTAATGCATGGTGGAAACTGGGTGAGTTTACAATTTACTGGCTTAGATAATTAAAGTACATATCAAGGGAATGATTTCCATGAGACCAGGTTCTTGCATCTCACCATATATAGAAAAGTGCTAAATTTATTAACTTAAGATGTGTAGTTTCTTTAAGTAACAGTAATCTTTTGATGTTCCAACTACCTGTTTTTTTTTTGCAAGAACCCCTAAATATCCTGTGCCCCCCCTCTTACCTCTTCAGAACAGTCCCTCAGAGCTATCTGAGAGGCTGTCTCCTGACTTAAGTCCTCAGTATGTCCTCCACATAAAACATAATTGTGAATTTACAATTTACTGGCTTATAAAAGGATATTTGTTTCATTCTTATATATTTATTTATATTTGAAATACGCCAGGAATTTTAAATATATAAAAGAGAAAGAGCTAGTGAGTATAGACATTTAGGGTCAGAAAATGTACAGCAGAGCTCTGTAGTTGATGTGCTTGCTATGAGACTTGGACAATTTACTAATATATTTATAAATATTATATTTACTTATGTTAGTATATATTAATATTATGTACTTATATGTTATTCATACAGTAATATTATATATTCCTGCCTGTAAGTGAGGCATTCTTAATAAATACTCTGAATTTTCAATGAAGAAAGTTGCTTCCCCCCTCAAGCACTGTCTTTCAAATGGTCTCCTGTGTTCTCTCTCACACTCCTTGTACCACTAGGCTTGGACATGGGATGGGTGTCTTGTTAATTTCCCCTTCCAAACTATTATCTCCCTCTTCCTAAATTCCAGCCCCTGCCCCCCCAGCATTAATTTTCATGTCATCAAACTACCCACCATTCCTTTTCCATACAGTCACCTACCAGTCTGTTCATTTCTGTATTTTAAATGTGTTGACCAAGTAAGTTCCTACTGTATCAAAACTGCAACACATAAAGTATTAATTCTACACCAAATATTTAAAAAAATTTTTTTTAATTTAAAAACTATCCAAAACCAGCGACTTCCCTGCTGATCCAGCGGTTAAGACCACACTCCCAATGCACAGGGCCTGGGTTTGAACTAGATCCTGCATGCCGCAACTAAGACCCTGCATACCACAAGTAAAGATCCTGCATACCACAAGTAAAGATTCCGCATACAGCACCTAAAAAGATCCTGCATGCCATAACTAAGAAGGAGATCCCATATACCACAACGAAGATCCTGCGAGCCACAACTAAAGACCCAGTGAAGCCAAATAAATAAATTTAAAACATAAAAACACACTATCCAAAAGCATTGGTGAGTGAACAAAAGTGGGCAGATCCTGGAGATAGGTCAACGCTTAGAAGAAGGAAATGACAGGGTCAGTTTTCTGCTTTTTATGGCTTTTATCCCAAGAGCACGTCCCAGTCAACTCTGTTTAGGGCAGCTAAAATTTTGGATTGTATCTTGGGCAGTACCATCTGGAAAACCGCAAAGGAGTTCAAGGCCTATACAACTGCTGCTGGAAGGTGAGGTGTGTAGGATAGCCTTGGAAAGAAGCAAGCCAGAGAGGGAAAGCCCCAAATTCTGTGTATAAGCATTTCCCAAAAGTCTGGCTGATTCTTTAACTATATAAGGCAGAGGAGACAAAGCTACCAAGCCAGTAGAACTGAATTGAAATTTGAGCTGTCACCCACAGGAAAGAAACAATTTTCATTCTGAATCCAGCTAAATTAAGTGACTAATAAAACTACTTTTTTTAAAAAAGAAAATCAGTACCCTTTGGAAGAACATAATAGAATCCAGTTTCCTCAGTATATTAATGACAATGTCCAGGATATAATCCAAAGTTACTAGACAGATGAAAGAAACAGGAAAACATGACCCATTCTCAAGAGACAAGACATCAATGGAAATCAGCCCTGAGATGATTCAGATGTTGCAATTAGATAATGATTTTTTTTTTTAATTTTTGGCTGTGTTGGGTCTTCATTGCTGTGTGCAGGCTTTCTGTGGTTGCAGCAAGTGGGGGCTACTCTTCGTTGCAGTGCACAGGCTTCTCATTGCAGTGGCTTCTCGTTGCGGAGCACGGGCTGTAGTCACACGGGCTTCGGTAGTTGTGGTGTGCAGACTCTAGAGCACAGGCTGAGTAGTTGTGGCACACAGGCTTAGTTGCTTTGCAGCATGTGGGATCTTCTCAGGCCAGGGCTCGAACCCATGTCCCCTGCATTGGCAGGCAGATGCTTAACCACTGTGCCACCAGGGAAGCCCGATAATGATTTTTAAAAGCTATTATAAGGACTTACCTGGTGGCACAGTGTTTAAGAATCCTCCTGCCAATGCAGGGGACACAGGTTCGATCCCTGGTCTGGGAAGATCCCACGTGCCATGGAGCAACTAAGCCCATGTGCCACAACTACTGAGCCTGTGCACCACAACTACTGAGCCCATGCGCCTGGAGCCTGTGCTCCACAAGAGAAGCCACCGCAATGAGAAGCCCTCACACCACAACAAAGAGTAGCCCCCACTTGCTGCAACTAAAAAGCCCACACACAACAACAAAGACCCAACACAGCCAAAAAATAAATAAAATTTTAAAAAGCCACTCTATTAAAAAAAAAGCTATTATAACTATGCTTAAAATGTAAAGGAACGTATACTCACTGTGAAGGAAAAGATAAGAATTCTCTGCTGAGAAACTGGAACTCAAAAAAGAACAAAATAGGGCTTCCCTGGTGGCACAGTGGTTGAGAGTCTGCCTGCCGATGCAGGGGACACGGGTTTGTGCCCTGGTCCGGGAGGATCCCACGTGCCGTGGAGCAGCTGGGCCCGTGAGCCATGGCCGCTGAGCCTGCGTGTCTGGAGCATGTGCTCTGCAACGGGAGAGGCCACAACAGTGAGAGGCCCGTGTACCACAAAAAAATAAAAATAAAAATTCTACAGGCTTCCCTGGTGGTGCAGTCGTTAAGAATCCACCTGCCAGTGCAGGGTCACAGGTTCGAGCCCTGGTCTGGGAAGATCCCACATGCTGCAGAGCAATTAAGCCTGTGAGCCACAACTACTGAGTCCGTGAGCCACAACTACTGAAACTGACGTGCCTGGAGCCTGTGCTCCACAACAAGAGAAGCCACCCAATGAGAAGCCTGTGCACCACAAACAGTAACCCCAAGCGCAGCAATGAAGACCCAATGCAGCCAAAAAAAGTTTAAAAAAAATTCTAGAACTAAAAAATATCCTAACAAATTTATTAGATCACTGTAACAAAAGTGAAAATGACAGAGAAAAGTGTTTCAGTGAACTTTAAAATAACTTAGATGAAATGGACCTATTCTTTGAAAGACACAATCAAGAAAAAAATAGATAATCTGAATACGCCTATATCTACTAAAGAAATTGAACCAGTGAGAAATTACAAAAAAGAATGCACCAGGCCCAGAGTTTCATTGGTGAAATTCCCAAACATTTAAGAAAGAAATTATAGAAAATTGGTATTACTTCTTCCAGAAAATTGAAGCAGAGGGAATATTCTATGAGGCCAGTATTACCCTAATATCAAAACCAGATAAAGATATTAGAAGCAAGAAAACTACAGACAAATATCTCTCATGGACAAAGGTGTAAAAATCCTCAACGAAATAGCAAATCAAATCCAAAAATGTATGAAAAGAATTTATACCACAATCAAGAGAGATTTATTTCAGGTATACAAGGCTGGTTTAATATTTGAACGTTAAAATTGATTCATCACACCAATAGGCTAAATAAGAAAAATCACATGATCATATCAATAGATGCAGAAAAAGCATTTGACAAAACCTAACTCACATTTGTAACAAAAACTCAGTAAACTAGGAATAGAACTTTCCAAACTTGATAAAGAACATCTACCAAAAAACCTGCAGCAACATAATACTTAATGGTGGGAAACTGGATGCTTTTCCCCAAAGATCAAGGACAAGGCAAGAATGTTCACTTACACCATTCCTAGTCAACATTGTACTGGAGGTCCTAGCTAATGTAATAAAATAAGGAAAGCTTGGGAAGAAAGAAATGGAACTTTGTTCACAGATGATGTAATAGTCTATGCAGAAAATCCCAAAGCATTGACGAGAAAATAATAACTCCTGCAAGTCAAAGTGATTATAGCCAAGTATAGAATACAATATACAAAATTCAACTGCTTCCCTGTATACCAGCAGTGAATAACTGGAATTTGAATAAAAAACAAAATACCACTGACATTAGCTCCAAAAATGAGAAATATTTAGGTACAAATCTAACAAAATAGGCACATGATCCATATGAGGGAAACTAAAACCTTGATGAAAGAAATATCTAAATAAATGGAGAGATATTCCATGTTCATGGACAGGAAGACTCAATACTGTCAAGATGTCAGTTTTCCTAATGTGATCTATAGACTTAATGCAGTCCCAGCCAAAATCCCAGCATGTTATTTTGTTAATATTGACAAATGGATTCTAAATTGTATATGAAGGACTTCCCTGGTGGTCCAGTGGCTAGAACTCCACGCTCCCAATGCAGGGGGCCCGGGTTCAATCCCTGGTCAGGGAACTAGATCCCACATGCCGCAAGTAAAGATCCTGCATGCCACGACTAAGACCCGGTGCAGCCAAATAAATAAATACTAAAAAAAAAAAAAAAAAAATTAAAAAAAAAAAAATTGTATATGAAGAGGCAAAAGATCCAGAATAGCCAACAAAAGAAGAAGGTCAGAAGACCTGACTATATAAAGGTATAGACTTACTATAAAGGTGTAATCAAGATGGTGTACTGGCAAAAGAATATACAAGTAGATCAGTGGAACAGAATAGAGAGCCCAGAAATAGACCCCCCCCACACACAAATACTAGTCAACTAATCTTTGACAAAGGAGCAAAGAGTCTTTTCAACAAATGACAGGGAACAATTAGACATCCACATGCAAAAACAAATTAAAAAAAGAATCTAGAGACAGGCTTTACATACTTCACAGATCACAAACTTCAACGTAAAATGCAAAACTGTAAGACTTCTAGAAGATAACATAAGAGAAAATCTAGATGACCTTGGGGTTGACGATAAGTTGTAGATAGATAGAGAACTTACCATATGTCCATGAAAGAAGAAAATTAATGTTAGCCTTCTATAAAATTAAAAACACATTCTGCATAAGACACTATTGAAAAAAAGACAAACCACAGACTAAGAAAATTCTTACAAAACATATCTAATAAAGGATGTGTCCAAAATATACAAAGAACTCTTAAAAGTCAACAAGAACAAACCAACTTAAAAATGGGCAAAGGATCTCAGTAGACATCTCACCAAAGACGATATACAGAGAGAAAATAAGCATATAAATATACGTTCTACATCATGTCATCAGGGAATTGCAAATTAAAATGAGATACTACCTATCAGAATGGCTATCAAAAAACTGACAACACGGGACTTTTGTGGTGGCGCAGTGGTTAAGAATCCGCCTGCCAAGGTAGGGGACACAGGTTCAAGCCCTGGTCCAGGAAGATTCCCACATGCCGTGGAACAACTAAACCCATGCACCACAGCTACTTAGCGTGCACTCTAGAGCCCAGGAGCCACAACTACTGAATCCTGCATGCCTGGAGCCTGTGCTCCACAGCAGGAGGAGCCACAGCAGTAAGAAGCCTGTGCACCACAGCGAAGAGTAGCCCCCGCTCACCACAACTAGAGGAAGCCCGCACACAGCAACGAAGACCCAACACAGCCAAAAATTAATTAATTAAATTTAAAAACAAAAAAAACCCCGACAACACCAAATGGTGTTAAGAACATGGTGGCAACAGGGATGATTTTTTCATTTCTGGTGGGAAAGCAAAATGGTACAGCCATGTGGAAAGACAGTTTGGCAGTTTCTTACGAAGCTAGACAGAGTCTTTCCATATGGACTGCAATCATGCTTCTAGGATCCTACCCAACTGGGTGGAAAACTTATGTATACTCAAAACCTGCACACATATTTATAGCAACTTTCATCATAATTGCCAAAAACTGGAAGCAACTAAGATGTTCCTTCAACAAGCGAATGGATATACAATCTATGGTTGTATAAGTTAATTAATTTAAAAAAATACAATAACTGAAGGAAGTTCACTAGATTACTAAAATAGCAGAATGGAAAAAAACTGTCAGTGGCCTTGAAGATACATTAATAGTAATTATCAAATCTGAAGAACACAGAGAAAAAAAACGCAAAAAAATTGGAGAGAACCTCTGAAATCTGAAGGATAATAAAAAGGTGTAATGTGTGTGTATTTTGTTTTTGTGGTACGCGGGCCGCTCACTGTTGTGGCCTCTCCCGTTGCGGAGCACAGACTCCGGACGCACAGGCTCAGCGGCCATGGCTCACGGGCCCAGCCACTCCGCGGCATGTGGGATCTTCCCGGACCAGGGCACAAACCCATGTCCCCTGCATCGACAGGCAGACTCTCAACCACTGCACCACCAGGGAAGCCCCAATGTGTGTGTATTTATAGTCCCAGAAAGAGGGGTGAGGGGAGTGAGGCAGAAAAGAATTTGAAAAAATAAAGGCCAAAATTTTGCCCCATTTGGTGAAAGACATAACTTTACAGATTCAAGAAGCTCAGTGTAAAATGAACTTATCTACAAAACAGAAACAGACAGAGAGAGGACAGACTTGTGGTTACCAAAGTTTGGGGGAAGCTATGGATTGGAAGTTTGGGATTAGCAGATACAAACTCATATATAGAATGGATAAACAACAAGGTCTTAACTGTATAGCACAGGGAACTATATTCAATATCCTATGATAAACCATGATGGGAAAGAATATGAAAAAGAATGTAAATATATATGTATAACTGAATCACTTTGCTGTACAGCAGAAATTAACACAACATTGCAAATCAACTATACTTCAATAAAATAAATTTTAAAAAAAGCTCAGTGTACTCCAAATAGGAAAGACAGACCTATACAACTGTAGTCAACTGATGGAAATCAAGGATAAAAGTCAAATCATGAAAGCAGCTAAAGAAAAATGATATTGCAGAGGGAAACAGTGATTCAAATGACAGCTGATATTTGAAAAAAAAAAATGCTGCACCAGAAAAAAAATCTAGGGCAGAAAAAAAGAGGAGCAATGTCTTTAAAGTGTTGCAAGAAAAAAAAACCAAACCAATCTTACTTTCAAAGAAAATGTTCTTTCAAAATAAAGGCAAAGTAAAGATATCTTCAAATAAAGGCAAACAGAGAATTCACTGCCAGCAGAACTGCACCATAATAAATGCTCGAGGAGTTTTTCAATATGATCAGAAATGACACTGGAAACATGGATCTCCAGGAAGTAAGGGAGAAAGACAGAAATGGTAAATATGTAAACATAATATACTGTATTTCTTCTTCACTTACTAATATACATATGACTGATGATGCAAAATATATAATGTATGTTGATGCAATACATATACATTATTCGCTTTACATGAAATGACACTTTAACTGAAAAATTATGAAGAACGTTGTAATCACTAAAACAACTTAGTTAAATGATGCAGCAGTACAGCCAAAAAGCCAATAGATAATTAAAATGGAACGCATAAAGATACTTAATTAGGACTTCCCTGGTGGCACAGTGGTTAAGAATCCACCTGCCAATGCAGGGGACACGGGTTCGAGCCCTGGTCTGGGAAGATCCCACATGCCGCAGAGTAACTAAACCTGTGTGCCACAACTACTGAGCCTGTGCTCTAGAGCTTGTGAGCCACAACTACTGAGCCCACATGCCACAACTACTGAAGCCCACACACCTAGAGCCTATACTCTGCAACAAGACAAGCCACTGCAATGAGAAGCCCATGCACCACAATGAAGAGTAGCCCCCACTCTCCACAACTAGAGAAAGCCCGCACTCAGCGACGAAGACCCAATGTAGAGCCAAAAACAAAACAAAACAAAACAAAAAATATATATATATATTTAAAGATACTTAATTCCAAAGAGAGAAGGAAGGGGAAGACAGAGGAACAAAAAAACAAGAGGGTAAAACGTAAATACTAAAACAGTAGCCCTAAATATAACCACATAAATAATTACATTAAATCTTAACTATACAAAGGCAAGGATTGAATGGATTAAAAAGTAACTATATGCACTCTTCGAGAAATGTACCTTAAACATCAAGAGCCAGATGGGTTGAAAGTACACAGATGGAAGAGTCCATAGGACTTTTCCCATAAGCATGAGAAGGCTGGAGCAGTTATATTAATATTAGATAAAGTAGATTTCTTTACAAAGACTCCTACAGAGCTGAAACGGAATTTTTTTCAGTGATAAAAAGGTCAAGTACATCAGTAACATAAAAAAAAAATCTTTAAAAAATTATGTGGACCATTTTTAAAGTCTTTATTGAATTTGTTACAATATTGCTTCTGTTTTATGTTTTGTTTTTTTTTGGCCACAAGGCATGTGGGATTTTAGCTCCCGACCAGGGAATGAACCTGCACCCCCTGCATCGGAAGGTGAACTCTTTACCACCGGACCACCAGGGAAGTACCAATAACATAATTTTTAAACGTTTATGGGACAGATCACAAAGTTTTAAAACACATGAAGCAAAACTTATAAAACTAAAGGGAAAAAAATAGGAAAACCCACCAGAGGTAAAGATTTTTAGCCTCTCTCCCACAAACTGTTAGTACAACTACACAAAATCAGTGAAGACAGATATTGACAACATCAACCACCTTGATCTAATTGATATTTACAGAACCCTTCACCCAAGAACAGCAGAACGCTGTTGACTGTTAACTGAGAGTTTAAGAGAATAATTTGGTGACAGAAAAGGAACCTATATTAATTTGGGTATGAATTAACTTAGTCACTTCATATAAGAAGACCCAAATCATATTCTTTTGATAAATATGTAATAACTTGGAGTTTAATAACATTTCTTTCTTTTAAATCATTTTGACAGTTTATCTTGACTGAAGTGTGTGAATAACAACTGAATGATTTTTGGGACTTCGCTGGTGGTCCAATGGTTAGGATTCTGTGCTCCCACTGCAGGGGGCATGGGTTCGATTCCTGGTCGGGGAACTAAGATCCTGCATGCTGTGTGGCACACACACACCCCCAAAAAAAAAATCCTGATTTTTTAAATAATAAATCTCAAAAGTTTCACAAGGGTGGGGTGGATAAAAAGGAACTGGAACAGGAGAAATAAAAAGGGATCCAACTTCAGACAATTATGCAATTATACTGTAAAAGGCTAATAATGTTCTCTCTTCAAGAAGAGGGAAGAAAGTTTAGATGTAGAAAAAGATTTGGACATAGAATTATGTCCTTTGGGTGGGTCTGTGTACATAGAATTATGTCCTTTGAGTGGGTCTATGTTTGGGTATAATTAATCTTATGTACCTGTAGAAAGAGAAAACAAGACCAAGTCTAAAGGTATTATTGGTTTAAAAAAAAAAAAGTCAGATCAGCCAGGAGAGGGGAAGGGTTGGTCATTTTTGTTTGGGTAATCATGTATTGTCCCTGTTGAGACATGATTGCAGAGTGGTCTTGTTTTTGCCTTGATGTATCATGGTAACAAAGTGGCCTTCTCTGACGCTGATTTTCTGTGAAACTCTTTATGTCAAAAAGACTCAGCCCAGGCTTCCCTGGTGGCGCAGTGGTCGAGAGTCCGCCTGCCGATGCAGGGGACGTGGGTTCGTGCCCCGGTCCGGGAAGATCCCACATGCCGCGGAGCGGCTGGGCCCGTGAGCCATGGCCGCTGGGCCTGCGCGTCCGGAGCCTGTGCTCCGCAACGGGAGAGGCCCGCATACCAAAAAAAAAAAAAAAAAAGACTCAGCCCTTCTAGCTCCTCCTCCTCAGGCCAGATGCTCTGTATCCTAAGAATGTCTCCAACAACTAGACACAAAGTGTGCCCACCCCTTGGGAAGTCCACCTACACAAACAGTGTTAGGGCAAGAATTTTGTTTTTTAAGTGCAAACATAATATCTTAAATTTTGCCTCTTGGCCCACAAAGCCTAAAATGTTTGCTATCTGATCCTTTTCAGAAAAAGTTTTCCAATATTGGTCTCAGGAAGAAAACACTTTATCTTTTTTTTTTTTAAAAAATTAATTTACTTATTTGTTTATTTTTGGCTGCATTGGGTCTTTGCTGCACGCGTGGGCTTTCTCTAGTTGTGTCGAGCAGGGACTACTCTTCGTTGCGGTGCACGGGCTTCTCATTGCAGTGGCTTCTCTTGTTTGCGGAGCACGGGCTCTAGGCGTGTGGGCTTCAGTAGTTGTGGCACGCAGGCTCAGTAGCTGTGGCTTATGGGCTCTAGACCGCAGGCATCAATAGTTGTGGTGCATGGGCTTAGTTGCTCCGCAGCATGTGGGATCTTCCCGGACCAGGGCTCGAACCCGTGTCCCTTGCATTGGCAGGCGGATTCTTAACCACTGTGCCACCAGAGAAGTCCCTATCATATCATTTCAGTTGACACAGAAAAGGCATTTGACAAAATAAAACATCCAGTAATGATAAAATATCTCAGCTAACTAGGGAAAGAAGAGAACTTCCTCAACTTGATAAAAGGCACCTAGCAAAAACCAGCAGGTGACATCATACTTAATAAAGACTGAATGCTTTCCCCATGTGACTGGGAACAAAGCAAGGATGTCCACTCTCACTTCTATTCAAAATTGTACTAGAAGTCTTAGCCAGTGCACCAAAGCAAGAAAAAAAAAAGCATACAGATTGGAAAGGAAGAAATAATTTTCTATCCTAGAAAATTCTAAGGAATCTACAAAAACCTAGAATTTCAAGTAGTTTATCAAGGTCATTCGACATGAAGGCAGTACACACACACACACAAATCATTTTTCAATACCCTACCAATGTACAATTTTTTTTAATATCACAAATGAGGTCTTTTATTTGTCACCATTAAAAGTCTGATTTTTCAACAGATTCCTGGACTGGTGGCTCATATCCATCAGCTCGTTCAACTTTAGCACCTCTCTGGTCCCCAGGAGCTTTTCCAGAACTACTACCTTCACCATGTAGCTCCATGAGTTTTCCCAATTCAAACCTGGGCTGCTTCAGCATTTTTGCTTTTCTAACAAAGACATCATGGAGTGGATAAATAGATCGGCAGGCCTTTTCTACGTCTTTTCCAATGCTGTCTGGAATCAGTTTATTGACCACCCCTTTCGAGTCATTTGTCTGCACCTCTCAGGTCATGAGTTCCGTCATCTCCTTGCGGATCTGGCGGACCTGCTGGTGCTGGGCATCAGAGGTCTTCCGAATCTGATTGGTGCGTTTTTTTAGTAAAACCCACACAGAAGAGACGAAGCAAATAACCATCGGTAGTCTTGACATCAGCGTGAGCTCCGATCACGGTCTGCCATTTTGTGACCACGGAGCACATTTTGTCACGGGTAGGATCCACGCCGCGGAAATCAGTCAGGCAGTTTTTGCCCTGAACGTCCTCAGTAATAAGCTCGAATTTTCTAAATGCGACTTCATCACTCTGCAGATCGGCAGGGCTCGCTTCAAACACACGCCCCCTGCAGCCATCGGATGCGATTTTGGTTCCTTGAGTTCTCGTGACTAGTGTTTTCCTAATATTTCTTATATTGAACATAGCTGGTGCTTTCACAGCATACCAATCTTTCTTAGAAAATGGGTCAACCACTTCCTTCTTGGCTCCCTTTTTACCGCCTTTCGTAAGGCGCTTGTTCTTTCCAACCGCCATGGTAATGCTCCGAGAGCCAAAAAAAGCTGTACAATTTTTAATAACCCTAGTAATGTATAATATTTCTATGCCCTAGCAATGTACGAAATTTAAAAACAATGCCATTTACAAGTGTGGAGCCCTATATCGAGGGCACAGGACAAAAATCTCCAGAATTAACCAAGCCCCCATAGCAACCGTTGCCATGGGCTCTCCTGACCTAACCGGACAGCCCCCAACTCTGTATTAGGTACAATATTCACCTTGTAGCATCCTGACCAATCACCTAATGCCATCCTGCCAGCAGGAGTTTTCTTTGTCTTGCGGCTGTAAAAGTTGGCTTCTAGCCCACAGAGGGGGTCGGCTCTCCCTGGTCTATCAGGAAGTGGGCCCGCTGTATTTGCAGCGCCCCTCGCTAACTCTGCTCTTTGTTCTCAATAAACTCACTCTTTTCTAAAACACTTTGTGTCTGGAAATTCTTCCAACCCCCACACGGACCACAGTATTTTGGTGGCCCGTACGGGGACGCTCGGGGGGTCCCCCCTCCACACTGTCGTTTCTTTTTTCGAACCCTCTGTGAACAGGCGAGGGGCACCCTCTGGTGTGTTCTGAAGGCCTCACAACCCATTACTCCCCAGTAACTGCCACCCAAGCGGGTGAGGCCTCTCCTTTTCCTCTCTCTCTCTCGGGCTCAGGACCGGGCCAATTAATATCGTACGGGCACGGGTCAGGCACTTAAAAGCCATTAGGGCACCTGCCGCTTGAAGACGCCCGTGAAAGGGAAAGGGGGTCACGGAACAGACCAGGCTGTTAGAGCATCTGCCCCCAGCGAGACAACTTCCGCGCACCGTGAGGCACATATTGGTTCAAGCAGAGCACTGAGCCCCCTCCCCTTGGCCGCCGCCTTCCCGGCAGGACTACAAGGCCGATTCTTCAGCCTGTCTTCTCTGTTACTTTCACCTTTTTCTCGGGCCAGATTGATTTACAGGAGCCTCGGTGTTGCCTCTGAGCCGTCCCAGGAATGCTTTTCACGTTTCAGGGAATCGCCAAACAGAGAGTCACCCGCTGGGTCCTGGGAATCTGTCTCTCCTTTCTTTCTTTCTCTGCCTGAGCCACGCGATGCCTTAGTTGCATGGTTTGTGCCTCAGTCACATGCTCAGGGGTCACCTCTCATGGTCGGACGCGATTGTTGGGACGGTCGGCCCATTTTATGCCTTAGTCGCACGGAGAGATCACTGGGACAAAGGGGACACCTTTCTGTCAGCCGGTGACTCTCAGTACCCCCTCTTTCTATGGCATACAGGCTAAGAACGGGTTCTGGTATGTCTAGGAGCCTCCCTCAGACTCACCCCTAGGCTGTATCCTCAGGAACTGGAAAACATTTGACCATGAAAATCTCAAAAAGAAGAGGCTCCTTTCCTTTTTTCTCTTTTTTTTCTTTTTTTTGCGGTATGCGGGCCTCTCACTGTTGTGGCCTCTCCCATTGCGGAGCACAGGCTCCGGACGCGCAGGCCCAGCGGCCATGGCTCACGGGCCCAGCCGCTCCGCGGCATGTGGGATCCTCCCGGACCAGGGCATGAACCCGCGTCCCCTGCATCGGCAGGCGGGCTCTCAACCACTGCGCCACCATGGAAGCCCTCATTTTCTTTTGTAACACAGCGTGGGCCCAGTATAAACTGGGGGACCGAGAACAATGGCCTGTTAATGGCACACTAAATTATAACATGATCCTCCAACTTGATCTCTTTTGCTGGAAACAAGGAAAGAACTCAGAGATCCCTTATGTCCAGACCTTAATGGCCCATAGTCAGAATCCAGATCTGAGGGACTCATGCCGCATGTGTCTTTCTGTTGCCACCTTCTCCCCCTGCCCCCTCTGTCTCCCTCTCCATCAAATATCCTAGGCGACACTCTACCTGACATTTCCTGTCCCCCACCTCATCAACCCCCTTTGCTTCAGCCCCCGCCCCTGCCTCAACCCACAGCTCCGCATCAGCCACCCCCTTTATCAGGGTGAAAGCCCGCTCTCCCCTCCCCACATAAGATCAAGGACTGCCCAACGCCAGGAAGCAGATTGTAATATGCTTCCCTTAAGGGAAGACATGGTCACTATTAGAGTCCATGTTCCCTCTCCCATGTCTGACATTTCCCAAATTCAAAACAAGTTAGGTTCCCTCAATCAGGATCCCACCACCTTTATCAAGGAATTTCAGGCCCTCACCATAGCCTTTGACCTGACCTGGCAAGACATTCATGTAGTCCCGACCACTTGTACTCAGGAAGAGAAAAAACAGGATATGGGCATCAAGCGAAGCTTGGGCAGACGAGGCACATGCTTGAAAATCCCAATGAAAATCGAATGGGAGCAGATGCGGTCCTGAGAGCGGATCCCAGATGGAGATACCAGGCAAATGATAACGGGCCAGCAGGGGCACGAACCAGGAGAGACTACATGATCACCTGCCTTCTAGAGGGCATGAGGAAAGCAGTCATTAAACCTGTCAATTACAATAAGCTTAGGGAAGTCACTCGAGACCCTTCTGACAACCCAGCCCTTTTTCATGCCCGGCTAGCAGAAGCCATGAGAAAATATGCCAACTTAGATCTGGATACTAACAAAGGAAGAGCAATACTTGCGGTCCACTTCATAAGCAAGTCAACCCCAGACATTAGGCAAAAGCTACAAAAACTAGACCAGGGCCCCCAGACCCCATTCCCTGTGCTACTTGATATGGCTTTTAAGGTTTTTTTTTAACAACAGGGAGGAAGCCTCCAGGAACAGGAGGGAACAGAGAGAGAAAATTAAGAAAACATGCTCAATACTTTGGTCTTGATCTCCCCCAGTCCCGCTCTGGCAGGGTACAACGGGAGCTCTTCCTACCGGTCAAAAGCCACCGATGACCTGCTACCAATGCGGTCAGCCAGGGCACACCGTCAGAAACTGTCACGCCCCACCGCCTAATACCCCTTGTCCTATTTGCCAGCAGATGGGCCACTGGAGAAGGAGCTGTCCCTCTCACCCTCAAGCCAGTGGGCCGGCACCCAAGGCTCCCAGTAACAAGGGTATGATGGGGCTCAATGCCCCAAGCAAAGTTCAGACCCAACTGCCATTATCGGTGATCGCTGATTACCAAGAACAGGAGCCAGACAGTCTCCCGGGTCTCGACATCCTAGAGGCGGACGATTGACGGTGCCCGGGGCTTAATATAGAGGCCCCTATGGTTCCCGTAAGGCTAGAGGAGCCCCAGGTAACCCTGGATGTGGCAGGGGCTGCTATAACCTTTCTGATTGACACTGGGGCCACTTATTCAGCCCTAACTTCCTTCTCTGGTTCTACCCGCTGTTCCTTGATCCTTCTAACAGGAATAGATGGACAACTTAGCCTTGGCCGATTTACACCTCCACTACCATGTTCCCTTGAAAATATCCTACTCTTACATTCTTTGTTGGTTCTTCCGGCCTGCCCCGTTACTCTGCTAGGCAGAGACCTCCTGACAAGACTCAGAGCCACCCTATCTCTCACTGCAACCACTATGGCTTTAAACATTGAATCCATTCCGGACAATATTCCACCCCGTATTTACCAACAGGTACCTCCAATAATATGGGACACTTCTACTGCTGGCAAATCTACTACCGCCCCCCACCCCGGTAGTTATTAAAAGACCTGAACTCCTTTCCCAGGGTCCCACAGTACCCTCTTAAAGAGGAAGCTTTAAAGGGACCACAGCCCCTAATTTCTAAGTTTCTCAAAAACGGCCTTTTAATTCACTGCAACTCCCCACGCAATACTCCGATTCTCACAGTAAAAAAAATCTGATGGCACATACCGTTTGGTCCAGGATCTAAGGGCAATCAACCAGGCTGTGGTCCCCATCCACCCTATAGTCCCAAACCTTCACATCCTCCTGAGTCACATTCCACCGGGGACCCAATGGTATTCAGTCCTGGATCTAAAAGATGCCTTATTCTGCATCCCAACCCATTCTGACTCCCAATTCTTATTTGCCTTCGAATGGAGTGACCCAGACACTAAACATACTCAACAACTTACATGGAAGTGTTACCCCAGGAGTTCAGAGACAGCCACCACCTATTTGACCAAGCATGAGCAAAAGCCCTCTTACCTCTACGATTGGAAGGCGAAGGCTGCCTGCTCCCATATGTAGAATCTCTTGATCTGTAGCCCCGACAGGCAAACCTCAGACAACAACGCTGTTTTAGTCCTTAAACATTTAGCAGAAAGGGGATACCAAGTATCCCCAACCAAAGCTCAGATTACTTCCCAGCAGGTTACCTTCCTAGGGTTAATATTAACCCCGGGGAGGAGAAGTATTTCTCCACGCCGAAGGACTCTAATCCTAGATATGGCCCTGCCAGCCACTAAACAACAGCTCAGAACCTTCCTGGGTGTGGCTGGCTTTTGCTGGATCTGGATCCCCACCTACGGCCTGTTGGCACAGCCACTCTATGAGGCCCTTAAAGGACCAGAAAATCTCCCTCTTGAGTGGACCACTGAGATGGAGACGGCCTTTAGACAGATGAAGGAGGCTCTTGTTACGGCCCCGGCCTTAGGCCTACCAGACTTAGCCAAACCGTTTTCTCTTTTCACTCACAAGAGGAGAGGAATAACCCTTGGAGCACTAACTCCATCTCTGGGGCCATCCCAGCGCCCTGTGGCGTATTTATCTAAAACATTAGATGCGACATCCCAGGGGTGGCCTCCCTGTCTTAGGGCACTGGCCGCCACAGCATTACTAACAGAAGAGGCTTCCAAACTCACTATGGGACAACCCCTTACAGTTTATACTCCACATCAGGTCCTAGGTGTTCTCAACTCCAAAGCTTACCACTGGGTTTCAGACAACAGAATTCAAAAATACCAAGCTTTATTTCTGGAAAGATCTGAGACATCAATTAAACCTTGTAATATATTAAATCCTGCTACCTTTTCTGCCTAACCCGAATCCTGACACCCTCCTATTACACTCTTGTCTAGAAACACTAGACCAGAATTACAGCACTAGGGCAGATCTCTGGGATGCACCTTTGCCCAACCCAGATGCAGAATGGTTCACAGACGGCAGTAGTTTCATGAAGGAGGGGACACGGGGTCTCAGGCTATGCCATTGTCCGTCAAGAAAATGTCATAGAGTCGGGCCCACTCTATGAGGCTATCACTTCTGCCCAAAGGGCGAAACTCATTGCCTTAATTAGAGCCTTGAAACTAGGAGAGGGACTCTGAATAGATATTTACACAGACTCAGCTTATACCTTCCATGTAGTCCACGCTCATGCCTCCATCTGGGAAGAAAGGGGACTGTTAATAACACCCCAATTAAACATGGGCCAGACATTCTAGACTTGCTAGAGGCAATAAAACTCCCTAAGGAAGTGGCCATCATCCATTGCAAGGCACACCAAAGGGACTCCTCAGAGATAACCAAGGGTAACAAGAAAGCAGACAGGGAAGCAAAGAAAGCCACTCAAAGAATCTTACAAGCTCCCTTGATCCCAAAGTTAAAGCCTCCCCACCCCAGTATTGTGATCTAGAGCTAAAGGAAGGGAAGAGTCGGGGATTCACCTTAACTCCTGAAGGATGGTTACAAGGCCCAGACAATAAACTCCTTCTACCAGAAGCATCTCAATGGAAGGTCTTAAACCATTCTCCACCAGGCCACCCACCTGGGGGCCAAATCTCTCTTTAAATTAGCCGAGACTGTCTTCCCTGGAAAAGGAATTCTCTCGGCACTTCAGTCCACATCACAGGCTCACCCGGTATGTCACCAGGTTAACTCAGAGGGAGCCATAAGACGCCCCCAACGCTGCTCAAACCAGTCCAAAGGTGGGGGAACCAACCAGGGGAAGACTGGCAGGTAGATTTCACTCACATGCACAGCTGCAAGGGTTACAAATATCTCTTGGTTATGGCAGACACTTTCACAGGGTGGAGAGAGGCATTCCCGACTAAGACAGAAAGAGCCTCAAAAGTCACCACGGCCTTAGTGGAACACATCATACCTAGATTCGGACTCCCAAGGTCTCTACGATCCGATAATGGGCCCACTTTTATTTCCAGCTTAACTCAGGGCGAAAGCAAAGAATTACAGATTAAATACTTTCTCCATTCAGCCTGGCACCCCCAAGCGTCCAGAAAAGTACAGAGAGCTAATCAAACCCTCAAAAGGTATTTAACTAAACTGGCTATGGAGACCCATCAAACATGGGTTACACTTCTCCCCGTCGCCCTCTTGAGAGCCTGAAATAACCCCCAAATCTAAGACCCCTCTGAGTCCATATGAAATCCTATACGGAAGGCCCTTTTTAAACACAGATCTCCTGGTCAATCCAGAAACTCACTACCTGGCTCAACACCTCCCAGTGTTAGGATTAACTCTCAAAAATATATGCGGAGGGGCTTCCCTGGTGGCGCAGTGGTTGAGAGTCCGCCTGCTGATGCAGGGGACATGGGTTTGTGCCCCGGTCCGGGAGGATCCCACATGCCACAGAGTGGCTGGGCCCGTGAGCCGTGGCCGCTGGGCCTGTGCTCCATGGTGGGAGGGGCCACAGCAGTGAGAGGCCCGCGTACCACAAAAAAATATATATGGGGAGGCGGAGTCAAGATGGCAGCGTGGGAAGACGCGGAGTTGGCATCTGCCCACAACTAGGGCGCCTGCCAGCCGCTGGTGGGGAACTCTGATGCCCAGGGAGACAAGAGGAACCCCAGAGTGAACCAGTAGGTGGACCGAGGTGGGAGGAGAAGCAGAGGCCAGACAGGATCGGTGCCCCTGAGGCCGGGGAGATCAGGAGAGGCAGGTGGTAAGGGCTCTCCCAGACCTCAGACTGGAGGAGCAGGAGAGGAGAGGAGGGCGTTTGCCCTGCCCACTCGGTCCCAGGAAGACTGCGGGGCTCGCAGGTGAGGTCCCCCGCCCTCTGAGACCAGGGTTGAGGGGTACGCCTGGGCCCCTTCTCTTCCTTGAGCCTAAGCCCCACCCCCCACAGCCCCCAGGGCCTTTCCCAGCCCTGTGGGTCCTGAGCATTGGCCCCACCCACAATCGAACCTTGGCTTTGCTTAGGCCCCACCCTCCACGGCCAAGGCCTCCCCCGCAATTTGTTTTTTCTTTTTTTCCTTTTCCCTACTCCTCTTCTTTACTATTGTGGTACTGATGATGTACCTTCTTGTTGTTAATTCATGTATATTTTTATTTTTACATTCTTTCTAACATATCTGTTAGTTTCCTAGTCTAATATTATTTTTACTTTTTTTTTTTTTTTTTCCCACCCCACTCAGCTTGCAGGATCTTGGTTTGCGAGCCTGGGGTCAGGCGGAAGCTCCTGTGGTGGGAGATCTGAGTCCAAACCACTGGACTAACAGAGAACTTCAGACCCCAGGTAATATTTATTGGAGTGAGGTCTCACAGAGGTCCTCATCTCAGCACCAAGACCCAGCTCCTCTACCCAATAGCCTAGAAACTCCAGTGTTGGAAGCCTCAAGCCAAACAACCAGTAAAACAGGAACACAATCCCACTCATTAAAAAAAAAGAAAGAAAGAAAGAGAGAGATGGCAAAAAAAAAATATGTCACAGATTAAGGAGCAAGGTAAAAACCTACAAGACCAAATAAATGGAGAAAAAACAGGCAATCTACCTGAAAAGGAATTCAGAGTAATGATAGTAAAGGTGATCCAGAATCTCAGAAATAGAATGGAAGCACGGATTGAGAAAATACAAGAAATGTTTAAGAAAGATCTAGAAGAACTAAAGAACAAACAGAGGTGAACAACACAATGAGTGAAATGAAAAATACACTAGAAGGAATCAATAACAGAATAACTGAGGCAGAAGAACAAATAAGTGAGCTGGAAGACAAAATGGTGGAAATAACTGCCAAGGAGCAGAATAAAGAAAAAAAAAAAGAATTGAAGACAACCTCAGAGACCTCTGGGACAACACTAAATGCACCAACATTCATATTATAGGAGTCTCAGAAGAAGAGAAGAAAAAGAAAGGGTCTGAGAAAATATTTGAAGAGATATAGTGGAAAACTTCCCTAACATGGGAGAGGAAATAGTCACCCAAGTCCAGGAAGCACAGAGAGTCCCATACAGGATAAACTCTAGGAAAAACACACCAATACACATATTAATCAAACTAACAAAAATTAAATGCAAAAAAAAATATTCAAAGCAGCAAGGGAAAAACAAAAAATAACCTTATGGGGATTCCTTTGTATGTTATCAGCTGATTTTTCAGCAGAAACTCTGCAGGCCAGAACAGAGTGGCAGGATATACTTAAAGTGATGAAAGAGAAACACCTACAACCAAGATTACTCTACCCAGCAAGGATCTCATTCAGATTTGATGGAGAAGTCAAAAACTTTACAGACAAGCAAAAGCTAAGAGAATTCAGCACCACAAAACCAGCTTTACAACAAATGCTAAAGAAACCTCTCTAAGTGGGAAACACAACAGAAGAAAAAGACCCACAAAAACAAACCCAAAACAATTGAGAAAATGGTAATAGGGACATACATATCAATAATAACCTTGAATGTAAATGGATTAAATGCCACAACCAAAAGACACAGACTGGCTGAATGGATACAAAAACAAGACCCATATATATGCTGTCTATAAGAGAGCCACTTCAGACCTAGGGACACATACAGACTGAAAGTGAAGGGATGGAAAAGAATATTCCATGCAAACGGAAATCAAAAGAAAGCTGGAGTAGCAATACTTATATCACATAAAATGACTTTAAAATAAAGACTGTTACAAGAGATAAGGAGAGACACTACATAATGATCAAAGGATCAATCCAAGAAGAAGATATAAAAATTAGAAATGTTTATGCACCTAACATAGGAGCACCTGAATGCATAAGGCAAATGCTAACAGCCATGAAAGGAGAAATCAACAGTAACACAATAATAGAAGGGGACTTTAACACCCCCACTTACACCAATGGACAGATCATCCAAACAGAAAATAAATAAGGAAACAGAAGCTTTAAATGACACAATAGACCGGATAGATCTAATTGATATATATAGAACATTCCACCCAAAGGTGGCAGAATACACTTTTTTCTCAAGTGCACATGGAATATTCTCCAGGATAGGTTACATCTTGAGTCACAAATCAAGTCTCGGAAAATTTAAGAAAATTGAAATTGTATCAAGCATCTTTTCTAACCACAGTGCTGTGAGATTGGAAATCAATTACAGAAAATAAACTGTAGAAAACACAATACATGGAGGCTAAACAGTGTGCTACTAAATAACCAAGAGTTCACTGAAGAAATCAAAGAAGAAATTTTAAAAATACGTACAAATGACAATGAAAACACAATGACCCAAAATCCATGGGACGCAGCAAAAGCAGTTCTAAAAGGGAAGTTTATAGCAATTCAATCTCACCTCAAGAAACAAGAAAAGTCTCAAATAAACACTCTAACCCTACATTTAAAACAACTAGAGAAAGAAGAACAAAGAAAACTCAAAGTCAGTAGAAGGAAAGAAATCATGAAGATCAGAGCACAAATAAATGAAACAGAAAAGAAGAAAACAATAGCAAAGATCAATAAAACTAAAAGTTGGTTTTTTGAGAAGATAAACAAAATTGATAAACCCTTCGCCAGACTCATCAAGAAAAAAAGGGAGAGGATGCAAATCAATAAAATTAGAAATTAAAAAGGAGAAATCACAACTGACACTGCAGAAATACAAAGGATTATAAGAGACTACTACAAACAACTATATGCCAATAAAATGGACAACCATGAAGAAATGGACAAATTCTTGGAAAGGTAAAATTTTCCAAGGCTGAACCAGGAAAAATTTTAAAATATTAACAAACCTATCACAAGTAATGAAATTGAAACTGTAATTTAAAATCTTCCAACAAACAGAAGTCCAGGACCAGATGGCTTCACAGGCGAATTCTATCAAACATTTAGAGAAGAGCTAACACCCATTCTTCTCAAACTCTTCCAAGAAATTGCAGAGGGAGGAACACTCCCAATTCATTCTACAAAGCCACCATCACCCTGATACCAAAACCAGAAAAAGATATCACAAAAAAAGAAAACTACAGACCAATATCACTGATGAACATAGATGCAAGAATCCTGAACAAAATACTAGCAAACAGAATCCAACAGCACATTAAAAGGATCATACACCATGATCAAGTGGGATTTATCCCAGGGATGCAAGGATTCTTCAATATACACAAATCAATCAATGTGATACACCACATTAACAAATTAAGGAATAAAAACCATATGATCATCTCAATAGATGCAGAAAAAACTTTTGACAAAATTCAACACCTATTTATGATTAAAAGTCTCCAGATAATGGGCATAGAGGGAACCTACCTCAACATAATAAAGGCTATATATGACAAAACCACAGCAAGCATCATGCTTAATGGTGAAAAACTGAAAGCATGTCCACTAAGATCAGGAACAAGACAAGGATGTCCACTCTCACCACTCTTATTCAATATAGTTTTGAAAGTCCTAGCCATAGCAATCAGAGAAGAAAAAGAAATAAAAGGAATACAAATTGGAAAAGAAGTAAAACTGTCACGGTTTGCCTATGCCATACTATACATAGAAAATCCTAAATATGCCAACAGAAAACTATTAGAACTAATCAATGAATGTGGTAAGGTTACAGGATACAAAATTAATGCACAGAAATCTCTGGCACTCCTACACACCAACAATGAAAAATCAGAAAGAGAAATTAAGGAAACACTCCCATTTACCATTGCAACAAAAAGAATAAAATACCTAGGAATAAACCTGCCTAAGGAGGCAAGAGACTTGTACTCAGAAAACTATAAAACACTGATGAAAGAAATCAAAGATGACATAAACAGATGGAGAAATATACCATGTTCTTGGACTGGAAGAATCAACATTGTGAAAATGACTATACTACCCAAGCAATCTACAGATTCAGTGCAATCCCTATCAAGCTACTAACGGCATTCTTCACAGAATTAGAACAAAAAATCTTGCAATTTGTATGGAAACACAAAAGACCCTGAACAGCCAAAGCAATCTTGAGAAAGAAAAAAGGTAGTTGGAGGAATCAGGCTCCCTGACTTCAAACTATACCACAAAGCTACAGTAATCAAGACAGTATGGTACTGGCACAAAAATAGAAATATAGATCAATGGTACAGGATAGAATGCCCAGAGATAAAGCCATACACATATGGGCACCTAATTTATGACAAAGGAGGCAAGAACATACAATGGAGAAAAGACAGCCTCTTCAATAAGTGGTGCTGGGAAAACTGGACAGCTACATGTAAAAGAATGAAATTAAAACACTACCTAACACCATACACAGAAATAAACTCCAAATGGATTAAAGCCTTAAATGTAAGACCAGACACTGTAAAACTTTCATAGGAAAAACACTCTTTGACATAAACCATAGCAAGATCTTCTTTGACCCACCTCCTAGAGTAACAGAAATAAAAAAAATAAACAAACGGGACTTAATTAAACTTAAAAGCTTTTGCACACTAAAGGAAATCATAAGACAAAAAGATAACCCTCAGAATCGGAGAAAATGTTTGCAAATGAAACAACAGACAAAGGATTAATCTCCAAAATATACAAACATCTCATGGAGCTCAAATATCAAAAACAAAACGATCCAGTTAAAAAATGGGCAGAAGACCTAAATAGACATTTCACCAAGGAAGACATACAGATGGCCAAGAGGCACATGAAAAGACGCTCGATATCACTAATTATTAGAGAATTGCAAATCAAAACTACAATGAGGTATCACCTCACCCTGGTCAGAATGGCCATTATCAAAAAAGCTAGAAACAATAAATGCTGGAAAGGGTGTGGTGAAAAGGGAACCCTCCTACACTGTTGGTGGGAATGTGAATTGATACAACCACTATGGAAAACAGTATGGAGGTTCCTTTAAAAACTAAAAATAGAACTACCATATGACCCAGCAATCCCACTACTGGGCATATACCCCGAAAAAAACATAATTCAAAAAGAGACATGCACCACAATGTTCATTGCAGCACTATTTACAATAGCCAAGACATGGAACCAACCTAAATGTCCATCGACAGATGAATGGATAAAGAAGATGTGGTACATATATACAATGGAATATTACTCAGCCATAAAAAGAAACAAAACTGAGTTATTTGCAGTGAGGTGGATGGACCTATTGAGTCTGTCATACAGAGTGAACTAAGTCAGAAGGAGAAAAGAAATACCATATGCTAAGGCATATATATGGAATCCAAAAAAAAAAAAGTTACTGATGAACCTAGTTGCAGGGCAGGAATAAAGAGGTAGACATAGAGAATGGACTTGATGCCATGGGGTGGGAGGGCAAGGCTGGGGTGAAGTGAGAGTAGCATCGATGTATATACACTACCGAATGTAAAACAGTTGGCTGGTGGGAAGCAGCAGCATAGCAGAGGGAGATTGGCTTGGTGCTTTGCGATGACCTAGAGGGGTGGGATAGGGAGGCTGCGGAGGGAGGGGATATGGGGACATATGTATGCATATGGCTGATTTACTTTGTTATGCAACAAAAACTAACACGGTACTGTGAAGCAATTATACTCCAATAATTATCCATTAAAAAATATATATGGAAATATTAGGACCCAAACAGTCCCAAACCTGACCCTGATCTCACAGAAACATCTAAAAACTTACTACCTGGTAATTGAGTGTATGTTAAGACTCTCCCAAAGGACCGGAAGCCATTAAGTGGGATCTGGACGGGGCTACACCGAGTCCTGCTGACCACCCCCATGGCGGCAGAAGTCCAAGGCTTCACCCCTTGGATTCACATATCCAGACTGAAAGCAGCTCCTACCCCTGAAGAACGAAACCCCCAGGAGGTAGAAAAATTGCCGGACTCAACGTATAGCTGCAAAACTCTGGAAGGTCTTCGCTTCTTTTTCAAAAAACAACCAGGTGATGTCTCCTCCTTGCTTTCTGGATCTTGAGAAACTGATTTACAACTTTTTCATTTTCCTTGTTATTTTCTGGACCATTTCATTTCTGCTTGCACTTATCACCCTCCCTTGCAACTCGGTTCCCTAGTATTCCAGGGACTGCCTAGCTAGGATGGCACGGATCTAATGCCAGTAACCTCACTTCCTTCTAATACTAATGTACACTTTAAGATAGCTACTAAATCTGCTCTTTCCATTGACCCCTATACACCAGCGTTCAATTTCCCCTTTTGGACTTGATTTTTACTGGGCGTTGCTAAAAGACGTAAATTCCCAAGAACCTCAGTTACATTTATGGCCCCCAAATTATCAGAGACAATACATAGTACAATTATCATGGGACAGAATCCTCCAAGGGGACTTCCAAGATTATGCACCACAACAGTCCATTGCCTTTTAAACCTAGGCCCTCTGGGTACATGAACTCACCATTCCCACAGTTGGCAGAAGTAACAGGTCTACTGTACCTCCTGACTTTTCTCGTTGTGCTTGCCCTTCTCCTATTCTGCATATCGTCACAAAATGAATTCGCACAGTCTCTTACTTCCCTAATGTGGCATTTCTTCTTACAGTTACTGGACTTTGCTGTTTTCCCTTCATTTCTCCATATCCCCGTCATCCGCTGACACCATAAATCAAGTCGCAAAATTAACTAATAAAACCGACTGTTGGATATACCCCAGGGAACTCAAAACTTTGAGGAACTCTACTTATTGGCCCTCCTTACCTCCATCGAACAGTTGTATAATCTATCAGGCCAATATTATGGGATGGATTACCTTTTGTACGGAGGCCAAAGACGGGTAGAACCTGACGCTTTTGGCACAGGTCTAGTTGTTTGTGTAGGTACAGTTTCCAGGCTCTTAGGAAAGGCACAGCTCTGTTTCCAAAACCTAGATGGATGGGGACCCATTTTGGGCTGGCTAAATGACTCTTTGTAATTACACTCTTAGTTTTAATCAGACTAGCCTGGAATGGGATCCCTGGTCAGAGGAAGATGGATATAATGTACACGAAGGTAATTTCACTTTGTGTTGGGGAAATTCAAGGAAAAATGTGAGTAAGAAATATATTAATGAAGACCATACCCCCATAAACAGCTCGGCCCTGGGAACTAAATAGGTGGGGATTGGTGTGACCACCGGACACTTACTTAGTTTAACCTCCTGACAAGAGTCTCCTCCAACATATAACATAATTCAGCTAATATTCAGAAATGTTAATGCCAATCCCCCGGTCACACTCATAATCAGAGTCCGGATTCTCCCCTTCATGTATAGATGATTACTTCCGCAGAGTTTGGCCTTCCCAATCTAATCCCAGGCCATGGGACCCCAGTCTATTTCCAGAGGAAAACTCCCAAAAGGTCAGAGCCTGGCTCTGGGGACCCACAACGGGGGTATCCTTGAGGTGCACTGGATTTTCGTTTCTATGTGGTAACGAGGTCTATCTAGATCTTCCCACACTTTGGAGGGGCTCCTGCACAATAATTGCTGTGGTCCCAGAGGTGACCATTATGACTACAAAGGATTTAGCTTCCTCAGGAGGCATTCCCAACCTTGGGTCCTTCCTCAAGGAGGCCTTAAGACCTGTCCTGGAGAGACAAAAACAAACCGCTGCTTGGTGGGGACATGCTTATGATAACCCAGTTCTTGATCAGCCTGAAATAATACGTAGCGTCTTTAGAGGGCTCTCCTGGTTTGCAGGCATACCCCTCTTAGAGAGGAGCGTTCTCCATCTCCCCATCATGGTCCAGGAATCTTGGAAGGCTACAGTAGCAGCTATTGAGGAACAGCAGTCAGCCCCAGGCTCTCTGGCTGAGGGGCTTTTACAAAGTAGGAGGGCCCTTAATGTTATAACAGATGAAGGGGGAGGTGTCTGTGCCCTACTAAATGAAACAGGCTGCTTCTATGTTAATACCTCCGGCCAGGTTTAAGACAACCTTCAGATTCTAAAGAAAAACATCAAATTAATAGAAGATTTAAAAGAGACAGCAGGACAGGGCCCCAAGCTGGCTTTCCAACCTCCTCTCCTCTATGGGGATCCAGATATGGACATGGCTATTGCCCTTGTTGGGACCATTAATCCTGACAGCCTTTGTTTTGTTGTTTGGCTCCTGCATTATAAACACATTATCTAGGTTCATCTCCCAACAGGTTCAAAAGATTCAATTCCAGATGGTGCTACAACAAGGGTACCAGCCAGTTGGCACGTGGACTACGTTAGAACAAGCTGCCTTTTCATTCCGAGGGCTCTCATCTCCCTCTGTGAACACACCCTGACAGAGAGCGGGCACTGGGACACAGGGCCCCACGATGCCTCCGTCCAGCGAAGAACCTAGGAATGGTCATTGCCCCTTTCCCCAGTGACCTGGGTTCCTATGGCCCAAGACGGGAATAGGTAGATAGTCATGAGCAGGGTGTTAAGGGGCCAAAGATTTGGTCCATAAATAAAAAGAGAGGGGAATGTGGAATCCTATGTTGAGGGCACAGGACAAAAATCTCCGGAATTAACCGAGCCCCCATAGCAACTGTTGCCATAGGCTCTCCTAACCTAAACTGGACAGCCCCTGACTCCATATCGGGTACAATATTCACCATGTAGCATCCTGACCGATCACCTAATGCCATCCTGCCAGCAGGAGTTTTCTTGTCTTGAGGCTGTAAAAGTTGGCTACCAGCCCACAAAGGGGGTCGGCTCTCCCTGGTCTATCAGGAAGTCGGCCGGCTGTATTTGCAGCGCCCCTCACTAACTCTGCTCTTTGTTCTCAATAAACTCACTCTCATCTAAAATACTTTGTGTCTGGAAATTCTTCCAATCCGCGCACGGACCACCACAACAATCTCTAAAGAATGAAATGCTTAGATATAAATCTAACAACATGTATAGAATTTGTGTGCCAAACATTACAAAGTACTGATAGAATGAAACCAAAGAACACCTAAATAATTGAAGAGATATACAGTGTTCATGAATTAGAATATGAAACACAGTAAATGTGTCTATTATCCCCAAATTGATTTACAGATTTAATACAATATTAGTCAAAGTTCTAGAAGCATTTTATAGACTAGCTCATTCTAAAATTTATATGGAAAAGCAAAGGAATTTAAATAGACCCAAAATTTACTTTAAAAGTAGAATAAATTGGAAGAATCATAATACTTGATGTTGAGAGATACTCTAAAGCTACAGTAATCAAGATAGTGAAGGGACAGATACATAGATTAGTGGAAAATAGAAAGTCCAGAAATGTATGCATATAAATATGGCAAATTGACTTTGACAAAGATGCAAAAGGAAGAACATTCTTTCAACAAATGGTGTTTGAACAATTGACCCTGTGTGTGCAAAATGAAATGAGCCTTAACCTAAACATACACCTTATGCAAAAAATTAGCAGTTATTTATAGATCTGACTACAAAATGCAAAACTATAAAAATTTAAAAAGAAGACGTAAGAGGATATATGTATAACTGATTCACTTTGCTGTACACCTAAAACCAACACAACACTGTAAATCACCTATACTCCAATAAATTTTTTTTAATGAAAAAAAATATAAAAAGAAAACATAAGAGAAAATCTTTGGAACCTGAGGTTAAGCAAAGAGTTCTTAGACTTGACACCAAAAGTGCAATCCATACAAAAACACATTAGTAAATTCAACCTTATCCAATTTTAAAACTTATGTAAAAGACAATATTAAGAGAATGAAAAAAATGAGATATAGACAGGAATATTTGCAAATCACATATTCAAAAAAAAATCTTCTCTCCATAATATATAAAGAACTTACAAAACTCAACAATAAGAACTTTAAAACTCAACAGTAACAAACAACCCAACTGAAAATTGGAGGGTGGAACGGAGGGTGGGACGAATTGGGAGATTAGGATGGACATATATACACTACCATGTGTAAAGTAGATAGCTAGTGGGAACATGCTATAAAGCACAGGAAGCTCAGCTCAGTACTCTGTGACGACCTAGATGTGTGGGATGGCAGCAGGAAGGGAGGTCCAAGAGGGAGGGGATATAGGTATACATATAGCTGATTCACTTCATTTTACAGGAGAAACTAACAACACTGTAAAGAAATTACACTCCAATAATTTAAAAAAGACATCAACATACACTTCCCCAAGGCAGATATAATGATGACAAATAAGCACAAGAAAATATATACAACATCATTAGCAATTAAGGAAATTACAAGTTAAACTACAATTAGACTCTACTACACATATATTAGAATGCCTTAAAAAATAGGAACAATATCAAGTCGTCATGAGGTCCCAGAGCAACTGGAACTCTCACATATTGCTGGTGGGTGGTGGGGGAATGCAAAAGGGTACAGACACTTTGTTGGAAGACAATTTGAAAATTTATAACAAAATTAAAAGTACTCGAGTACTCTTCTCAGCAGTCTTCCCTAGAGAAATGAGAACTTATGCTCATCCTAAAACCTGTACATGAATGTTTATACCAGCGTTATTCATAATTTTCATTACCTGGAAATAACCCAAATGCCCTTCAATGGGAGAATGGATTAATAAACTGCAGTACATCCACACGATGGAATACCACTCAGCAATAAAAAGGAACCAACCATTAATATATACAACAACTCTGATGAATCTTAAAGACAGTATATTAAATGAAAGAACCCAGTCACATAGCACTAAGTACTATATGATTTCATTTATATGGCATGTTCTAAAAAGCAATACCAGGCTTCTCTGGTGGCGCAGTGGCTAAGAATCCACCTGCCAATGCACGGGACACGGGTTCGAGCCCTGGTCTGGGGAGATCCCACATGCCGTAGAGCAACTAAGCCCGTGCGCCACAACTACTGAGCCTGCTCTCTAGAGCCCGCAAGCCACCACTACTGAGCCCACGTGCCACAACTACTAAAGACCGCATGCCTAGAGCCCGTGCTCTGCAACAAGAGAAGCCACTGCAATGAGAAGCCCATGCACCGCAATGAAGAGTAACCCCCACTTACCTCAACTAGAGAAAGCCTGCACACAACAACGAAGACCCAATACAGCCAACACTAAATAAATAAAATAAAAAAATAATACCATGGTGATAGAGAGCATATCATTGGTTTTGAGGGTTTATCAATGTGGTGAGGAGTGGCTATAAAGAGATAGCATAACGAAGTTTTTGGTGTGAAGGAACCGTTTTGTATCCTGAAGTACAATGATGGCTACACAAATCTATACATGTGTTAAAATTCACAGAATTAAACACTAAAGTTAAAAAGGTCATTTTTATTGTATGATAATTTTTAAGTAAACTTTGAAGAAGTGAATTGACTATTTGAAGCATAAATATTTTTTGAAATTTATTACATATGTAGGGTAAAATGTATAATGATAGCACAAAAGACAGAAGGCAGAAACTAGAAGTGTACAGTTGTAATGATGTGACATTGTACTTGAAGCAGTACAGTATTGCTTTAAGGTAGATTATAATGTTGCAAACTGTGTATTATAAAAAAAAGTATAAAAGGAAAACAAGGGGGTGTATAATTAATAAGTCAATAATGGAGATAAAATGGAAACATAAAAATACTCAAGCCAACAGAAAACAGGAAAAAAGGAAAGAACACATAAAATATAAAGCAGGTAGGAAGATGATAGATTTAAATCCAAACATGTAAATAGTCATATTAAGTGTAAAAGGTCTAAACACCCAATTAAAAGGCAAAGATTCTAATACTATATTTAAAAACAAAGCAAGCCCCAACTGTATGTTGTATACAAAAACCTATTTTTAAATATAAAGATACAGGTAGGAAAAATAAAAGAATAGAAAGAGACATGTCATGCAAATGCTAGTCCAAAAAAGCTAGTGTGTCTATATTATTATAAGAGTAGACTTTAGAGCAAGAAATATTAACAGGTATAAATAAAGGTATTCTACAATAATAAAGGGGTAACTTTATCAAGAAGACATGACAATTGCAAATTTTTATACGTCTAATAAGGGTGCTTCAAAATACATGAAGCAATAAGGACTTAAACATAAGACATGACACCATAAAATTCTTAGAAGAGAACATAGGCAAAACATTCTCTGACATAAATTGTACCAATGTTTTCTTAGGTCAGTCTTCCAATGCAATAGAAATAAAAAACTAAACTAAACAAATGGGACCTATCAAACTTACAAGCTTTTACATAGCAAAGGAAACCATAAAGAAAAAGACAACCTATGGAATGGGAGAAAATATTTGCAAATGACATGACTGACAAATGTTTACTCTCCAAAATATATAAACAGCTCACACAAGTCAACAACAACAACAAAACAACCCAATAGAAAAATGAGCAGAAGACCTTAATAGACATTTCTCCAAAGAAGATATACAGATGGACAGTAGGCACATGAAAATATGCTCAACATCAGTAATTATTAGAGAAATGCAAATCAAAACTACAATGAGGTACCACCTCACACGGGTCAGAACGACCATCACTAAAAAGTCTACAGAGGGGATGGAGTCAAGATGGCAGACTAGGAGGACGTGAAGTTTGCATCTCTGCACAACTAGGGCACCTACCAGGCACTGGTGGGGGACTATGGACACCTAAGGGGATGGGAGAAACCCCCCGAGGAACCAGGTAGGACATGACAGGGAGGAAGGGAGAGGAGTAGAGGCAGGACAGGAGTGGCACCCCTGAGGGATGGCTGGGGGAGTGGAGGGGTTCCCACGCCTAGAGGGACCCACCCATGTTTAGGGGATCAACTGGGACAGGGGAGACCCTCGGGAGAGCAGAGGATGGGAAGGGAACATAGCCAGTGTTTACCCTGCCCACTTGGGCCCCAGGAGCCTGCTGAGGTCCCAGGCAAATCCTCTGCCCTCTGAGGCTCCCTCTGGCTCTGCTGAACCTAAGCCCCACCCCCACACCCCACCCAGGGCCTTACCTCTAAACTCCACACTCCTGAGGCCTCCCATGTCTGTGCTGCCTTTCCTGGCCACAGGGGTCCTGAGCCTAAGCCCCGCCCCTGCCCTAAGCCCCGCCCCCTCCTAAGCCCTGTGTAAGCTCCACCCCACAGCCAAGGCCTTTTCCATTTTTTCTTTTAGATTGTGGTTGTTTTACCTTGTTCTTGTTTCATTTATGTATTTTTCTAATACATTTTTTATTTTTCTAATTTTATTTTATACTTTGTTATTGTTCTGCTCCTTTTAGCTTGTTCCGCCCCCCATTTTTTTCTTTCTTTTTTCTGTTATGGCTTTGTTTTACCTTGTTGTAGTTGTTTCACTTGTATTTTTGTTTTTCCTAATACATTTTAAATTTTCTAATTTTATTTTTTATTCTTTGTTATTGGACTGCTCCTTTTTGTTTCTTTTCTTTTGCTGTGACACATGGCTGGTGGGATCTTGGCTCCCAGGCTGGGAGTCAGGCTTGAGCTCCTGTGGTGGGAGGACCAAGTCCAAACTGCTGGACCAACAGTGAACCTCAGACCCCAGGGAATGTTAATTGAAGTGAGGTCTCCCGGAGGTCCTCATCTCAGCACCAAGACTTGACTCTACTCAACTGCCTGCAAACTCCAGTGCTGGACGCCTCAGGCCATACAACCAGTAAGACAGGAATACAGCCCCATCCATCAAAAAAAATGAGATGACAAAAAAATATGTTACAGACGAAGGAGCAAGGTAAAAACCTACAAGACCAAATAAACAAAGAGGAAATAGGCAACCTATCTGAAAAAAAATTCAGAGTAATGATAGTAAAGATGATCCAAAATCTCAGAAATAGAATGTAGGCACGGATCAAGAAACTACAAGACATGTTTAGCAAAGACCTAGAAGAACTAAAGAGCAAACAAACAGTGATAAACAACACAATAATTGAAATGAAAAATACACTAGAAGGAATCAATAGTAGAATACCTGAGGCAGAAGAACAAATAAATGAGCTGGAAGATAGAATGGTGGAAATTACTGCCAAGGAGCAGAATAGAGAAAAAAGAATGAAAAGAATTGAGGACACTCTCAGAGACATCTGGGACAACAATAAGTGCACCAACATTCGAATTATAGGGGTCCCAGAAGAAGAGAAAAAGAAAGGGGCCGAGAAAATATTTGAAGAAATTATAGTCAAAAACTTCCCTAGGGCTTCCCTGGTGGCGCAGTGGTTGAGAGTCCGCCTGCCGATGCAGGGGACACGGGTTCGTGCCCCGGTCTGGGAAGATCCCACATGCTGCGGAGCGGCTGGGCCCGTGAGCCATGGCCGCTGAGCCTGCACGTCCGGAGCCTGTCCTCCGCAACGGGAGAGGCCACAACAGTGAGAGGCCCGCGTAACGCAAAAAAAAAAAAAAAAAAAAAAAAAAAAACTTCCCTAACATGGGAAAGGAAATAACCACCCAAGTCCAGGAAGCACAGAGAGTCCCATACAGGATAAACCCTATGAGAAACACACCAAGACACATTAATCAAGCTAACAAAAATTAAATTCAAAGAAAAAAATATTCAAAGCAGCAAGGGAAAAATCAACAAATAACATACAAGGGAATCCCCACAAGGTTATCAGCTGATTTTTCAGCAGAAACTCTGCCGGCCAGAAGGGAGTGGCAGGATATATTTAAAGTGATGAAAGGGAAAACATACAACCAAGATATCTCTACCCAGCAAGGATCTCATTCAGATTTGACAGAGAAATCAAAAGCTTTACAGACAAGCAAAAGCTAAGAGAATTCAGCACCACAAAACCAGCTTTACAACAAATGCTAAAGGAACTTCTCTAGGTGGGAAACACAAGAGAAGAAAAAGACCCACAGAAACAAACCCAAATCAATTAAGAAAATGGGAACAGGAACATACATTATCAATAATCATCTTGAATGTAAATGGATTAAATGCTTCACCCAGAAGACACAGTATGGCTGAATGGATACAAAAACAAGACCTGTATATATATGCTGTCTACAAGAGACCCACTTCAGACCTAGGGACACATACAGACTGAAAGTGAGGGGATGGAAAAATATATTCCATGCAAATGGAAGTCACAAGAAAACTGGAGTAGCAATACTTGTATCAGATAAAATAGACTTTAAAATAAAGACTGTCAGGGCTTCCCTGGTGGCTCAGTGGTTGAGAGTCCGCCTGCCGATGCAGGGGACACGGGTTCGTGACCCAGTCTGGGAAGATCCCACATGCCACGGAGTGGCTGGGCCAGTGAGCCATGGCCACTGAGCCTGCGCGTCCAGAGCCTGTGCTCCGCAACGGGAGAGGCCACAACAGTGCGAGGCCCGTGTACCACAAAAAATAATAATAATAAAATAAAATAAAATAGAGACTGTTACAAGAGAGAAGGAAGGACACTACATAATGATCAAGGGATCAATCCAAGAAGAAAACATAAAAATTATAAATATTGATGCACCTAACATAGGAGCACCACAATACATAAGGCAAATGCTAACAGCCATAAAAGGGGAAATCAACAGTATCACAATCATAGTAGGGGACTTTAACACCCCGCTTACACCAATGGACAGATCATCCAAAATGAAAATAAATAAGGAAACACAAGCTTTAAATGACACAATAGACCAGATAGACATAATTGATATTTATAGGATACTTATAGGACATTCCACCTGAAAGTGGAAGAATACATTTTCTTTTCAAGTGCACATGGAACATCCTCCAGGATAGATCACATCTTGGGGCACAAATCAAGCCTCAGAAAATTTAAGAAAATTGAAATCATATCCAACATCTTTTCCAACCACAACACTATGAGATTAGAAATCAATCACAGGCAAAAAACTGTTAAAAAAAAAAAACACAAAAAAACCCCACAAACACATGGAGGCTAAACAGTGCTCTGCTAAATAACCAAGAGATCACTGAGGAAATCAAAGAAGAAATTTAAAAAACAATACCTAGAAACAAATGACAATGAAGACATGATGATCTAAAACCTATGGGACGCAGCAAAAGCAGTTCTAAGAGGGAAGTTTACAGCAATTCAATCTCACCCTAAGAAACAAGAAAAATCTCAATCTAACCTTACACCTAAAACAACTAGAAAAAGAACAAAGAAAACCCAAAGTTAGTAGATGAAAAGAAATCATGAAGATCAGAGCAGAAATAAATGAAATAGAAAAGAAGAAAACAATAACAAAGATCCATAAAACTAAAAGTTGGTTCTTTGAGAAGATAAACAAAATTGATAAACCTTTAGCCAGACTCATAAGAAAAAAAAGAAGACTCAAATCAATAAAATTAGAAATGACAAAGGAGAAATTACAATTGACACCGCAGAAATACAAAGGATCATAAGAGACTACTACAAGCAACTATATGCCAATACAACGGACAACCTGGAAGAAATGGACAAATTCTTGGAAAGGTACAACTTTCCAAGACTGAACCAGGAAGAATTAGAAAATATAAACAGACCAATGAAATTGACACTGTAATTAAAAATCTTCCAACAAACAGAAGTCCAGGACCAGATGGCTTCACAGGTGAATTCTATCAAACATTTAGAGAAGAGTTAACACCTATCTTTCTCAAACTCTTGCAAAAGAGTGCAGAGGGTGGAACACTCCCAAACTCGTTCTATGAGGCCACCATCACCCTGATACAAAAACCAGACAAAAATATCACAAAAAAAGAAAATTACACACCAATATCACTGATGAACATAGACACAAAAAATCCTCAACAAAATACTAGCAAACTGAATCCAACAACACATTAAAAAGATCATACAGGGACTTCCCTGGTGGCACCATGTTTAAGAATCTGTCTACCAATGCAGGGGACACGGGTTCAATCCCTGGTCCAGGAAGATCCCACATGCCATGGAGCAACTAAGCCCATGCACCACAACTACTGAGCCCATGCCCTAGAGCTCACGAGCCACAACTACTGAGCCCACGTGCTCCAACTACTGAAGCCTGCACACCTAGAGCCTGTGCTCTGCAACAAGAGAAGCCACCGCGATGAGAAGCCCATGCACAAGGAAGAATAGTCCTGGCTCGCTGCATCTAGAGAAGCCTGTGCGCAGCAACAAAGACCAACACAGCCAAAGATAAAATTAATTAATTAAAAAGAAATTTAGTAACGATTTCTCTCTTTAAAGCAATCCACCATGTTAATAAGAGACTAAAAAAAAATGACCATATGGCCATTTCAATAGCTATATGAAAAGTATTTGACAAAACTGAACAACCATTCATGATTAACACTCTCAATAAACTGCGAATAGAAAGGCAATGACCTCAAACTGATAAACGATATCTATAAGAACGCTACAGCTAGCATCATATTTAATATTGAAAGAATGAATGCTTCTATGATGTCCAATCTCACTACTTCTATTCAATATTGGACTGAAGGTCCAAGTTAGTGCAAAAACTAATAGGTGTACAAATTGGAAAGGAAGAAAACTACTTAGATGACATGATCATGTTTTAAAATACAGTGTGTTAATAGAAAAGTTGAATTACAGTAAGGCCAACAGATCAGGAGAAAACTGCCATTGAAAAAATATAGACAATTAACATCTTGGTGTGTTTCTTGGGTCAAGGTGGTAGGTATGGCAGTTGTGCTCTTGGAGGATATGAACCGATAGTTTGGTAAAGTATATGTAAAGATTCGTGATGTCTGTGTGTGACTGAGGAGGAGGTTTGTGTGCAACCTATTTCTGTTGCAAATAGGTTTTAAATGATATGGCCTGATTTCAGTGTATGTCGTTAACACATTATTGACCGGGGGATTCTTGCAGAAACTAACGCCTGTGGCCGTTATGCGTCTCTAATCAAAAATGTGCTAATACGGTGTCAGGTCATTTGCAATTGAAATATCCAGCATTAGCCTGTAGGCAGGTCCTCTAATTTGACCAGTTACTGTGGTCCCTTGACCTCAAGGGCAAAGGATTTGTTGGTGGTAGACAAGCTCGCAAGGTCTTTGGATCATAGGGTATCAACAGAACTTGATGGCATGCAGGCCTCAGCATTTGTCATGTGTGGTTGAAACAATGGCTTCCTTGGAAGGTTTGAGTCTCTTGACTGCAAACCAATGAAAGCACCCAGACCCGCAGTAACCAGACCAACAGTCAACAGGAGGGTGGGCAGCTGCACTCGAGAGGTTTGTCGTATGATGTTGAGTTTCCTTGGCACATGTAACTATCAAGGAAGGCTTGTCTGGCTTCATCATTATCTGATATGGTGTTGTTATGGGTGTAATTGTGTTCGCCCCCTTCCCAACAAATTCATATGTTGAAGTCCTAACATCCAGTACCTCGGAATGTGACCCTCTTTGGAGAGAAGGTCCTTAAAGAGGTGAGGTCTTTGGTGTGTGTGGGGGTGTCTGAATATGATATGACCGGTATCCTTATAAGGGGAGGAAATTTAGACACACACAGAGACACCAGGTATGCATCACACAAAGAAAAGGCCACGTGAGGACAGAGAAAGAAGGGGCCATCTGCATGGCAGAGGGAAACATCCCAGGAGAAGCCAGACCTGCTGATACCTTGATCTTGGACTTCTAGCACCCGGACCTGGGGTAAGATTAATCTGTTGTTTAAGCCACCCGGTTTATAGAATTTTTTGGTAGTCCACTCCGTCTGTGGGGATGGCCCTGGAATACTAATTTAATTTCCTGAAAAGGATCAGAGGGAGAACACAAATTATCAACCCCTTATAACTGGAACATTTAACAAAGTTTTGGGGTGGTGGAATTTTAGGCTCAAATGGGTCCCAGGAGAGTATGCACCCTCAATCTGGTTTCCAGCCCTTATTGGGTGGGGGGGCAAGATAGAACATTTATAAAGATGGGGGTGATATTATTAAAGGGCCTCATACATCCTGAGTCTTTATATACATGGAGGTCAGACATAACCCAATTTTTTTTTTTTTTTTTTTTTTACCACACTACACAGCATGTAGGATCTTAGTTCCCAGACGACAGATTGAACCCATGCCCCCTGCAGTGGAAGCGTAGAGTCTTAACTACTGGACTGCCCGGTAAGTCCCCATAACCCACTTTAAACATGGGAAAGGGCGCTGAGAAAGGTTTTTAATGTTGGTGTGACTCAGCCAAGGAGCTCTGAATTAAGATAAAGTAAGGTCTGGGGCAAGACAGAGACCCATTGTGAATCCATTTGCTGATCTGGAATTTGAAAAGGAGTTGTCTGAGGTGACCTTTCTTTTAATTAAATGGGCTATCTGGGACCCATCAGGGACATGAGTTCCACTGAATGCCTTTTCCAAGAGCTAGCAATGTGTATTTTGGGAAGTGAAATATGTGTCTTGGTTACTATCAGTAAGTTCTATAATTCCGAAGATGAGGAGTACCCTGGCAAGGCCTTGTATCGTGGCTTTAGTGTATGTAGAGACACTTGTGATTCGATTTATGTCCTGGGCATCTGTAAGGCAAGAGATTCTCAGAGTCCTTTACCCTGGCTCGCAAACAATTTTTAGGCAGTGGTCCAGTGGTTTGATAAATGTGAAGACGGTTCCATTTGTTGGCCAGGGCATCCAGCACTGAGAAGACTGCCTGAAGTCTGACCAAGTGTGTTGATGCTTGGGTCCCATCCTTCATCAGGGATTTCCTGGTTAAAGGATGGAAAGCAGCAACATTCCCCTGAGCTCCATCACATGGGTGGTGGCAGCACCCTCACGTCATCCACCATCTCCCACTGCTGTTCACTCAGTTTACCCCAAGGCAGCCAAGGGATCTGGCAGGTGATGGAGGATAGGGGAGCTCACCCCCTCCTGTAGGTGGCAGGGTAGCTCACCCCCTCCTGTAGGTGGCATATGACAGAACACTATGATTTGTATTCTATGTAATACACTATCAGAACTTAAGACTAGACCTACGTAAATGGAGAGATGTCATTTTTCTTGGATAAGACAGATTGTTAAAATGTTAATTCTCCCTAGATTGATCTATAGCTGTGACACAGTCACCTTCAAAATCTCCTCAGGCTTTCCTGTAGATATTGACAGGTGGATTCTAGAATTTACATGGAAAAATTGGGACTTCCCTGGTGGTCCAGTGGTTAAGACTCTTCCCTTCTACAGCAGGGGGCACCGGTTCCATCCCTGTTCAGGGAACTAAGATCTCACATGCCGCGAGGTGTGGCCCCCCCAAAAAAGGCCGTTGATTGTTGATTCATAAACACACAAGCCCAAGCTACATAGGGGGCAATGTTGGGTGGCCTATTTATAGAAAAGACCACATCATTTACTAAATAAATAGAGCTTCCACGGTGGCACAGTGGATAAGAATCCACCTGCCAATGCAGAGGACACGGGATCAAGCCCTGGTCCAGGAAGACCCCACACGCCGCAGAGCAACTGAGCCCATGCGCCACAACTACTGAGCCTGAGAGCCACAACTACCGAGCCCGCGTGCCACAACTACTGAAACCCACGTGCCTAGAGTCTGTGCTCCACAACAAGAGAAGCCACCACAATGAGAAGCCCGCGCACCACAACAAAGAGTAGCCCCTGCTTGCCGCAACTAGAGAAAAGCGCCCATGCAGCAACGAAGACCCAACGCAGCCAAAAATAAATAAATTTTTTTAAATAAATAAAAATTTATATAGAAAAATCATAGGGTTTAGAACATCTAACAATTTTTTTTTTTTTTTTTTTTTTTTTTTTTTTTTTTTGCGGTACACGGGCCTCTCACTGTTGTGGCCTCTCCCGTTGTGGAGCACAGTCTCCGGATGCGCAGGCCCAGCGGCCATGGCTCACGGGCCCAGCCGCTCCGCGGCATGTGGGATCTTCCCAGACCGGGGTACGAACCCGTGTCCCCTGCATCGGCAGGCGGACTCTCAACCACTGCGCCACTAGGGAAGCCCCTAACAATTTTTTTAAAAGAAAATTAGAAGACACACTACTTAATTTCAGGACTTACTGTAAAGCTATGGCAATCAAGATAGGTTGATATTAGGATGGAAATAGACATATAGCTCAATGAAACAGAATAGAAAGTCCACAACTAGTATCACATATATACTGTCAGCTAATTTTTGACAAAAGTACCAAGGTAATTCAATGGAGAAAGTTGTTTTTCAACAAATGTTACTGCAATAATTGAACCACCTTAGGTTAAAATATATGAGCCTTGATTCTTTGCACCATATTCACAAATTTCCTCAGAATGTATCATAGACCTACAGGTAACACGGGAGCTATAAGGCTTATAACATGGAAGAAAACCTTTATGAACATGGGTTAGTCAGATTTCTTATACTGGACACAGAAAGGATGAAATCAAAAGACACTCAGTAAGCTTGATAAATTCTATCTCATTGAAGATACTATTTCAAAGTTTACAAGTTAAGATGCATAATGAGGGAAAATATTTATAAGACATAAATCTGATGAAGGACTTGTACCCAGAATATACAGGGAACTCTTGCAATTCAAGGAAGACAAATAATCCAATTTTTTTAATGGAAAAAATATTTGAACATTTTCAAAAGACACAGGAATGGCCGATAAGCACATGAATGTACTCAACATCATTAGTCAATAAGGAAATGCAAATTAAAACCACAGTGGTATACTACTACACACCTATTAGAATGGATCAGATTGCAAGGGAGGGAGGGAGGGAGGACAGCTTATTATCAAGTTGACTAAAAAGTACCCTAAACCCCAGCAATCTCACTCCTAGGTAGTTACCCAAAAGAAATGAAAACACATCCAAAAATCGGTATGCAATGTTTATAGCAGCTTTATTCATAAGTGCCAACTGAAAGATCCATCGGCTGGTTAATAAGCAAATTGAGATAAATCCATACCATACTATGAAATAGAATTTTAAGAGGAATGAATATTAATGAAATATTGATGAATAGCATTTGTGTTAAATGTAGTAAGTCATACTTGAAAGTCTAAATCAACTATGACATTTCAATTGTATGATTCAGTTCACGTGACATTATAAAGATATGAATCATCTGGAAACCTCAAATGTTTGTATTGTAAGTGGTACAACTTTGGGGGGAAGAGGTCTGGCCGTTTTTTAAAAACCTTAATATACTATCTCTCCCGTGGCCCAGTGATTACCCTCCTGGGTGTTGACCTAGGACAAATGAAAAGAGAAATCCACGAAAATACTTATACGGAAACATTCGGCAAACATGGTAGAGTTAAGGACCTCTGAAAGTTCACTCTACGTAAAAGCAATGAAAAAATTGGTAGATACAGAATTGACTTTTTTCCCAGAATTCTGGAAATTAACCAAAGGCTTGCAGCAGCCCAGGTGTATTTAGTCAAGAAAAAACAGCTGAATCTCTTAAGAAGAGCAAGGTCTGTGGTTTTAACTTAGCTTAGGTGCATCTCCCACTTCCCAGCTCGGCAGTAGCCTTGGAAGCCGAGAGGCTGCATTTCCATTACTGGAGGAAGCAGAGTAGACCTAGGGCTCTCTCAAAGCCTCCTTCCCAAACGATTATTATTGGGTCAATTGGTTGATTCCCTGGGAAGGCCCAACCCGTGCAATGTTTTCACATCATGGTGGTCTGAGGCAGTTCAGCTGGGGCAGATAATGAACCAATCACAAAGCTTAAAAGGAAAAGCTGAGGAGTGAGATGTCCCTTAGGTGCTCCTGTCAACCAAAAAATAATGCAGGGGGCTTCCCTGGTGGCGCAGTGGTTGGGAGTCCGCCTGCCGATGCAGGGGACACGGGTTCGTGCCCCGGTCCGGGAAGATCCCACGTGCCGCGGAGCGGCTGGGCCCTTGAGCCATGGCCGCTGAGCCTGCGCGTCCGGAGCCTGTGCTCCGCAACGGGAGAGGCCACAACGGTGAGAGACCCGCGTACCGCAAAAAAAAAAAAAAAAAAAAAAAAAAAAAAAAGTAATAATGCAGGAATCTGCAAATAAGTAAAGAGTTTATTTGGGGTCTTTAAGAACTGCAATGCGGGAGACATAGTTTGAGGCAACCATGAAAGAGTGTTCCAAGGAAGAGAAAGAGTCGTGGGCTTATAAAGACAAAAAGCTTTTAAGGTTGTTAAAAGTTGCCGGGTGACTTGCAGCAATATGGATGGAACTAGAGATTATCATACTAAGTGAAGAAAGAGAAAGACAAATACCATATGTTATCACTTCTATGTGGAATCTAAAATATGACACAAATGAACTAATCTACAAAACAGAAACAGACTCATAGACATAGAGAACAGACTTGTGGTTGCCAAGGGGGACGTGGTTGAGGGAAGCAAAGACTGGGAGTTTGGGATTAGCAGAGGCAAACGATTATATGTAGGATGGATAAACAACAAGGTCCTACTGTGTAGCACGGAGAACTATTTTCAATATCCTATGCTAAGCCATAATGGAAAAGAATAAGAATGTGTATATATATATATGTATGTATAACTGATTCACTTTGCTGTACAGCAGAAACTAACGTAACTTTGTAAATCAACTATACTTCAGTTTTTTAAAAAATGGAGAAAAAACATTGCTGGGTGAGAACTGCAGTGGATTCTGGTGTGAGCCAGTAAGTATTTGTTCTTAGGAATCATGACGGTTTTTTTTAGTGTAAGCATTGGTAAGTCGACAGGCATGAATTTCTGGCAGAGGTTCTAGATAGCTGCATCAGATCAAAAGGTCAGATTCCAACCAGGCTGAGACGTGCTTATGACTTATATCACTTCCTCAATGGCCTCCTGGCTCTATTTTAGCGAGTGCTCTTAGCAATACCAACTCCGTTTATTTTTTTTGTTCTGGCTGCGTTGGGTCTTCGTTGCTGTACCCAGACTTTCTCTAGTTGAGGCGAGCAGGGGCTACTCTTTGTTGCGGTGCGCGGGCTTCTCGTTGCAGTGGCTTCTCTTGTTGTGGAGCATGGGCTCTAGACTCACAGGCTTCAGTAGTTGTGGCACGTAGGCTCAGTAGTTTTGGCACACGGGCTTAGTTGCTCTCTGGCATGTGGGATCTTCCCAGACCAGAGCTCAAACCCGTGTCCCCTGCATTGCCAGGCAGATTCTTAACCACTGCACCACCAGGGAAGTCCCAAAGTCACTGTTTTCTGATATTAGTAATGAACACTCCAGCTCTCAGTTCCTGTTTGCACCATGTCTTTTCACATCCTTTCACCTTCAGCCTATTTGTGTCTTTTGAAGTGTGAAAGGAAAATTAAAATGGAGTTGGGGGACTTCCCTGGTGGTGCAGTGGTTAAGAATCCGCCTGCCAATGCAGCGGACACGGGTTTGAGCCCTGGTCCGGGAAGATCCCACATGCCACAGAGCAACAAAGCCCGTGCACCACAACTACTGAGCCTGCGCTCTAGAGCCTGTGAGCTACAACTATTGAGCCCGTGTGCCACAGCTACTGAAGCCCATGCGCCTAGAGCCCGTGCTCTGCAGTAAGAAAAGCCACCACAATGAGAAGCCCGCACACCTCAACGAAGAGTAGCCCCCGCTCACTTCAACTAGAGAAAGCCCACGCACAGCAAAGACCCAATGCAGCCAGATCAATTAAAAAAAAAGAAACACCGGCTTTGACAAAAATTGGTGCAAGACACAGAGAAAGACATTTTATAATGATAAAAGGGTCAATCCAACAGATTTTTCAACTTTAGTTTGCAAACTGTAGTAAAATGAAAAAGGGAGACCCAAGAGACATAGAAAATAACAACAAAATCAAAGAGACATCACATCTAACTACAGCAGCAGAAAAACAGAATAGGTAAATCTATTTTATGATGAACAATACATCACAACAGTGTTTAGTCTGGTTATGTAGGAGAGGAGCATGAGGGAGGAGCCTGGGAAGGGGCATTACAAACTCCCTGGGATAATTCTTTATCCTGCTAGGGGCTCCAATTACTTGCACACATATTCAGATGTTGGAACTCACTGAATAGTTCACTGAAGATATGTGCATTTTGATGTATGTAAGTTTTACCTCCAAAGAAAAACTATCCATCCACAAATACTGAACTCTTGTTAATGATACGGACACTGAAATACTTGGGAGGAAATATCTTCAACTTTGAAATGCATCAACGTAAGATGTTTGAAGGTTCGAAGACTCACACTTTCTGATCAAAACTTCAAAGCAACAGCAGTCAAGATAATGTGGTACTGGCATAAGGATGGATATATAGATCAATGGGATGGAATTCAGAGTCCAGAGATAAAACCTTATGTCTGTGGTCAACTGGTTTTCAAACAAGGGTGCCACAATCATCAATGGGGAAAGAAAAATCTTTTCAACCAAGAGTGCTGGACAACTGGATAGCCACGTGTCAAAGAATGAAACTAGATACTTACTTCTGATTTTATACAAAATTAGCTCAAAATTGACCTAAGACTTACATGTGAGAGTTAAAGCTAGAAATATTTCCAAAGAAAACAGGTGAGTATGCATGACCTCGGATTTGGAAATGGATTCTTAGAACATGAGCAACGATGAAAAAGGATATCTTGGATTTCATCAAAATTAAACATTTTTGTGCAAAAGACATTATGAAGAAAATGGAAAGACAACATACAGGATGGGAGAAAATATTTGTAAATCATGTATCTGATAAGGGACTAGTATCTAGAATATATGAGGTACTCTTACAACTCAATAATACAAAGTCAAGTAACTCAATTTTGAAATGAGCAGATTAGTTGTTAGGAAAAGGCAGATCAAAACCACAAATACCACTTCACACCCACTGGGATAGCTAGAATGAAAAAAGAAATCAAAAAAAAAAAGAAATCAAGTAATAACCAATGTTGGCAAAGATGTGGAGAAATTGGAAACATGGCTGGCAGGATTGTAAAATGGTGCAGACACTTTGGAAAAGAGTCTGGCAGCTTCTCAAACATTTAAACATAGTTACTACAATGTCAGGGACTATTTATGTCTATTCACGGTTCTATTTTCAGCCCCTAGCAGCATTCTGGAAAATAGAGTAGGCAAATAATAAATATCTGTGGATGAAATAGCTAAAGGAATGAATCTCTCCATATTTCCATATTCTTATTTTCTAAAACTTTGGTTATCTTTGATCACCTTTTCATGACAATGGTTTTATTATATTATTTTCTATATAGAGAATGGAAAACTGCTTTTTCTTTTCTGTAATCTAGTTATTCAATTTTTTTTTCCTATTGCTAGTTTATGAAAAGTTTATTTCGGCTCCACAACTTGTTTTAGTAATGTCATGTAAACTTTTAGGATCGTTGTCAAATTCAGGAAGTCCCCTACCAAGTTTCTTTCATGTATGAGGTACAAGATTACAAGGCATCTGAAGATCTCTTGTTCAGTGACAAGCCTTAAAAACTCTGCGTTGTCAACATTAACAGTTTGCAGAGGGAGAGTTCCTGGAAGCCATTCCTACACTGAGACAACAGGCAATAACTATATATAAAAGTGATTGCAAACCACATAAATACATTTCACTAAATCCATAAATAAATAAACAAGCATAGAGTTACTAGATGACACAGCAACTCTACTTCTACCCAAGAGACATGTCCAAGACAAACGAAAACACATGCATGCAAAAACTTGTATACAGAGGTTTACGGTAGCATTATACATAGCAGCCAGAAGGTGGAAACAATCCAAACTGATGAATTAAGCAAAATGTGCTACATCCATAAATGGACTATTATTCAGTCATAAAAAGGGACGGAGTAGTGATACGTGCCACACATGGATAAACCTTGAAAGCATTACACCAAATCACAGTCATAAAAATCATAGCCAGTCATAGAGACTACATATTATATGATTCCATTTTTACGAGTGGTGGAGGGGGTGTAGTAGCTAAAAGGTATAGTGTTAATTTGAGGCGATGAAAATGTTCTAAGATTAACTGTGGTGATAGTTGCACATATCTGTGCTTATATTAAAAACTTTTGAATTTTACACTTTAAGTGGGTGTATTATACAGTATGTGAATTGTATCTCAGTCAATCAGTTATAAAAAGTAAGTAAAAGCACTATTCAAAATCATTTTCTACTATTGCAAATTGTTATGAATACCTATTTTAAGAAGAGCATTGAAAACAACTGGTTTGGGAGAGGGATAAATTGGGAGTATGCGATTAACAGATGCACTCTACCATATATAAAATAGCTAAACAACAAGGATTTACTGTAGAGCACAGGGAACTATATTCAGTATGTTGCAATAAACTATGACAAAAAAGAATTGAAAAAAGAATATAGATATATACATATGTATAACTGAGTCATTTTGCTGTACACCTGAAACACAATATTGTATATCAACTATACCTCAATAATAAATAAAAATTCAAGTCAGCAAACAACTGGTTTGTAAGGCAAGTAGTAAATGTAGAAATTTTTAAATTCACTTCTACGCTATTATTTGGGAAACAAAAATGAGAACAAACAAAACGAACAAATGAAATTGCATCATAAAAGGCAAATGCCTGGTACATCACAAATAGTAAATATTGGGTATCATCTTTCACCCTCCAAGAAATCAGAAAAGACGCGGCCACTCACTGCAAAACAAGATACGAAAACGCAACTCACCTGGAACTTGGTTGTTTTCTCCTTTCTCTGGGGAAGGGCAGAGTCACGAGCAGACAGAGCTGGAGAAAGGAAATGAAGTCATAAGAAAAAAGCAGGAATCCCCTAGCCTGCTTGGCATCTTTGCGAAAGTTACAGGAAGGTTCCCCTTCCACCGAGCAGACACAGCCCCTGGTGAGCAGTGTGGGCTGGGGTCCTGCCGCCTCTCGTTCACCTCGGACAAGCACTGTCAGTGCCGACAGCTGGTCCTCAGAGCGCCCAGGCCAGCCGTCCCACCCCAGGAAATGTGGGGCAGGGGAGGCAATAGAATATATTTTGGGGCTGGGGCCAAAATGCCCGCGTTCAGGCGACTTCCCTGGCTGTCCAGTGGTTAAAACTTCGCCTTCCAATGCAGGGGGTGTGGGTTCGATCCCTGGTCAGGGAGCTAATATCCCACATGCCTCGTGGCCAAAAAAATAAAACAGAAGCAATATTGTAACAAATTCAATAAAGACTTAAAAATGGTCCACATCGGGCTTCCCTGGTGGCTGGGTGATTGAGAGTCCGCCTGCCGATGCAGGGGACGCAGGTTCGTACCCCGGTCCGGGAAGATCCCACATGCCGCGAAGCAGCTGAGCCCGTGAGCCATGGCCGCTGGGCCTGCGCATTTGGAGCCTGTGATCGGCAACGGGAGGGGCCGCGGCCCGCGTAGAGTGGGGGGAAAAAAAAAAAAAAGGTCCACATCTTCAAAAAGAAAACAAGAAACAAAAACAAACCAAAAAACCCCAAAATGACCGAGTTCAAATCATGGCCGTGCTGCCCACTGGTCAAGTAACTGGTTTATGTTAGTCATCTGCGAGTTAAGGATTCCAACAGAGCCTACCTCTCAGGATAATTGCGAGGATTAACGTGTGCGCAGGCGCAAAGCTGTTCTCACGCTACTCGGGGGACCCTCTTTCCTGGTAGCTTCATAGAAGCAGATGCTATTCTGAATGGTAAAGCCGTCTTTGCCAATGTGCTTGTCAGATACCCGACATCAGGCTGTAATCTTTGAAAAGTGTGAAATTCTGGTTGGCAGCTTTACGTATTTGTTGCTTGGTAAATTTTTTTATGTTCTTATTTGTTTTATAAAAAGGAATCATTGTGGGAATTCTCTGGCGGTCCAGTGGTTAGGACTCTGAGCTTTCACTGCCGAGGGCCTGGATTCGACCCGTGCTCGGTGCAAAGAAAAATAAAAGAACCGTTGCCGGTGAATTTTCTTCCTGAAGCCAGAAAAGGCTCAATGACCCATCCCTCTCCTATGTTCATGGACTAACGGACCTCTGACATATCTTAATTTGTCGTGTTAGAACAAAAACATTGCGAGTCTCTGTTTCACTTAATGGTACTTGAGTAGTGATGACAAAACCCAACCCACATAGTTGTTTTGGAGATTTTGTGAGCTTATCTATGTGAGGCTCAGTGCCTGGCACGTTAGATACATTCTCAATAACTAATGAGGATCAGATGACTTTTGCTCCCATTTAATAGGTAGGAAGGCTGAGGTTCAATGAGAATAAGGCACCAGGGTCACAGAGTTGACAACAGGCAGTGGCTGGGCCTGAATCCAGCTCTGACTCAAAAGCCTGTGCTCTTCACCATGTCTCCGTGCTGCCCTAAAGACAAATACAAGACAAGAAAGGGGGAATTCTCATGGAATCAGGAAAGGACAGTCGAGGAGTGGATTCATTTATCTATGGCTGCTGTGGAAAATTAGCACAAACTTAGCTTCAAACAACACAAACATATTCTCTTACAGTTCTGGAAGTCAGAGATCCAAAGCGTGTACGGCTAAAGTCAAGGTGTGGGCAGGGCTGATGCTTTCTGGGGGCTCCGGGGAAGGATCCATTCCTTGCCTCTTCCAGCTTCGAGAAGCGGCTTGTGGCCCCTCCCACCATCCTCAAAGCCAGCTGCATGGAATGTTTTCTCTAACAGGCTGCCTTCCTTTTATAAGCCTCTTGTGATTACATTGGGTCCACCTGGATCATCTAAGATCATCTCCCCATCTCAAGACATTGATTACATCTGCAAAGTCCCTCTTGCCATATAAGGGAACATACACATAGGTTCTGGGGATCAGGACGTGGGTGTCTTTGCGAGGGGCACTACTCAGCCATCCCCAGGGAGTGAAGGACAGACCCACGGAAGAGGGAGAAATCTGCTGACATAGGATCTGCTTGCCGGGTAGTATAACGCAGGGAGGAGCGTGGTTTCTGGAGCCACATCGTTGAGGGTTTAACACGGACTCGTTACCTCTCTGTGCTTCATCTGTGTAAAAGGAAGATTGTAACCTCCTCGCAGGGTCATCAGGAGGCATAACGCTGTGAATACACATAAAACACAGCGCTAGGAGCCTGTGCTCCGCAACGGGAGAGGCCACAGCAGTGAGAGGCCCGCGTACCGCAAAAAGAAAACAAAACAAAACGCAGCACCGGGCCGCGCACACTGTAAGAACTGAGACACGTTCCCTACTCTCGTTAGCGTCTCCCCTTACTGGGAGAAGCATCCCCCCCACAACTCCTAACTTCTTCTCTGTGCCTCAACGATCATCAGAAGCCTTCCTCCCAGTAACGGGGAGTTGCACGGAGGTCTGACAATTCTGGGGGTTTAGTGGGAAAACCTCACTGGGCCAAATAAGGGTTTGGTTCACCTGGCTCGGTTTTGTCCGTGACGTCCAGCAGGGTCCCTTTTCTAGACCCGATTTTCCAGACTTGGCCTTTCCTGAGTTCTCGAGTCCTCACACCCCTTTATGTGGGCCATTGTTTCCACCTGGAAGACGCTCTTTCCCTTTATTTTCCTGGAAAACTTTCATGTGCCCTTAAAAACCTACTCAGCTGTTGCCTTCAGGAAGCCCTCCATCACCCTCCAGGGATATTTTATTTTATTTATTTATTTTTAAATTTATTATCATTACTATTTTTTTGGTTGTGCCCCGAGGCATGTGGGATCTTAGTTCCCCGGCCAGGGATCCGACCCCCGCCCCCTGCAGTGGAAGCGTGGATTCTTAAGCACTGGACCGCCAGGGAAGTCCCATCCAGGGATATTTGATTAATTAACCTCCTGTGTTGCCCGAGAGGCGATCAGTTCTTACTCAGCTTCGTATCGCCAGTCCCTCAGATAAAAGGGTGGAATCCACAATGAATGGAGGAGTGAATGAACCCACAAGTGGACAGGGGAGCTGTGGCCCGGGTGAGAGTTGAAGTTCCCCGGTCAGAGGATTTGGAGAACCGCGGTTTTATTTTCTGGGTTTCTTACCGTATCTACTGTTCTCAAGCATCTTGAGGACATCCGTGGGATGTCCTTGAAGACAATAAACATTTCTCGTTGAAGCCCTGATTTGGCCACCGGCTCCTCCCTCACAATGTTCCTGCCAGCCTTTCTTACCCCGCCTTAGAAAAGCCCTTTTCTGTTTAAATTTGAGACACTTGCAGATTTCTGAAATCGGAGGGTTCTCCCTGACAAGTGTTTGGTTTTTTTTTAACATCTTTATTGGAGTATAATTGCTTTACATTGTTGTGTTAGTTTCTGCTTTAAAACAAAGTGAATCAGCTCTATGTACACATATATCCCCATATCTCCTCCCTCTTGCGTCTCCCTCCCACCCTCCCTATCCCACCTCTCTAGGTGGTCACAAAGCACCGAGCTGATCTCCCTGTGCTATGCGGCTGCTTCCCACTAGCTACCTATTTTACGTTTGGTAGTGCATATATACAAGTCCTTTTGAATGAAGTCTGTCCTTATTGAGGTTCAGATGTGTTTTGATTTGACAGGCTGGGCTCAAAAGTGATGAATGCTGTCAGAGTGTGGATAAGCAGCTTCGTTTCAGATGGTCTCATCTGGCAATAAGCCTTTCCTGTGGGTGTTTCCATGTGACCCAGTGGGTCCAGCAGCTTCCATGATATTTTTTTTCACTTTCTTTATTTAAAAAAAATAAGATATAGGGCTTCCCTGGTGGCGCAGTGGTTGAGAGTCCACCTGCCGATGCAGGGGACACGGGTTCGTGCCCTGGTCCGGAAAGATCCCACATACCGTGGAGCGGCTGCGCCCGTGAGCCATGGCCCCTAAGCCTGCGCGGCCGGAGCCTGTACTCCGCAACGGGAGAGGCCACAACAGTGAGAGGCCTGCATACCACAAAAAAAAAAAAAAAAAAAAAGATATATTTGACTTACAACACTGTGTAGATTTAAGGTGTACAACAGATTGATTTGATACACTTATATTGCAAAATGATTGCCCTTGTGGTGTTAGTTAATACCTCTATCACGTCACATAATTATTTCTTCTAGTGGTGGGAACAAGTAATGTTTATAATACAGTTTTGTTGTCTATAATCACTATATCATGTATTAGGTCTCCAGGACTTATTTATCTACTAGTTACATGTACCCTTAAACAATAGCTCTCCCATATCCTCCACCCCCAGCCCCTGGTAACCACCATTTTACTCTGTTTTTATAATTTGGGTTTTTTTATTTTTATTTTTTTTTAAGGTGGGGGGGTCAGGGTCTTATTTAAACGTATCTGAATTTTTTAATGACCTGTCTAATCAATTCTTTTTTCCAGCTTCCTTTTTAAAATTTAATTAAAAACATTTTTATTGCAGTATAGTTGATTTACAATATTATATTAGTTTCAGGTGTACAACATAGTGATTCAAAAGTTTTATAGATTATACTCCATCTATAGTTATTATAAAATATTGGCTATATTCCCTGTGCCGTACAATATATCCTTGCGGCATGTTTATTTTATACATAATCGTTTGAACCTCTTAATGCCCTACGCCCCTCTCCCCCGTCCCTCTCCCCACTGGTAACCACTAATTTGTCCTCTGTATCTGTGAGTCTGTTTCTTTTTTGTTATATTCACTACTTTGTTTTATTTGTTAGATTCCACATATACATGACAACATACAGTATTTGTCTTTCTCTGTCTGACTTATCTCGCTTAGCATAATGCCCCCCAAGTCCATCCATGTTGTCCCAAATGAAAGAATTCCCTTTTTTCTCATGACTGAATAATACTCCATTATATACATAACACCACATCATCTTTATCCATTCATTCACTGACAGACACTTAGGTTGTTTCCATATCTTGGCTATTGTGAATACTGCTGCAATGAACATGGAAGTACACGAATCTCTTCAGTAACCTGTTTTCATTTCCTTTGGATCTATGCCCAGAAGTGGGAGCATCCATGCTGTTTTGTCACAGTTTAGGGTCCCCCTAGAGGGCTGTCCTAAGTCTGCCACAGTTGCATAGTCTGAGCCAGTTTTTTGAGTGAAGAAATTCCATCCCATTTCAATTAAGCACAGCACGTGCTGGGGCTGAAACACTTAGGTAGACAGTCTCAGGTTTCAGCTCAGAGGCAGGTCCAGGCAGATAAACATCTGTGATTTCAGGATTCGCAAAAAAGCCAGCTGCTTTTCTTTGGCAGCAGCAAAGCCCAGACTCAGTAGGGTCAGACAGCTATGTTCTAAGTTCAAGCAAGGCTTTCCTGGAACCCCTTCCTCTTCATCATTCTTAGAGTCCAAACTGACCCTCTAGAAAACATGCACACCAGGCTGGAGAAGCATCAGCCTCTCAGGGTCAGACATCTGATTTCCCAGGAGCCCAATAACAACTGAAAACGGCTTTTGAAATCTCCGAAAGTGTATCGCCATCTGGAGATTGCCTCCCTTTTCGTGTTGTCTCCTTTTTTCCCCAGAGGTTCCTATAGGCAAGACACATCTCTGTTCTTCAGACTCAGAGATTAAGTTTCAACCTGCCCACTGGCAGCAGAAATCCAGGGCGCTGTGGCCCCCTGCCACTTTTTCTTTGCAGCTTTCCGTGACTGAGATGATCCCACATCTAGGTGTATTAGCCACAAAATACAAACCCACGCTTTTAAAAGTTTCCCTCTTTCCCCCTCAAACCCCTGAGCAATAAATTCAGCACTTACAGGGTTAACATTACAGTTCGGGGGTTCAAGGGAGGGGCGCCGTGACAACTCTGTGAAGCTATCAAGGAAGCTAAGCATTTGCCTCCTAGGCCCTCTTTTTTTCTCTGGTTTATCTAAAGTTTTGTTCCTTGGGGTAGAGTCTGGAGAAAACCAGTCTGACACAGTTAATCCTCTAGCAACAACTGTGACAACACGTGTGAAGTGTATCTACCAGGAAGGCCCATCAGACACACACCGCCCAAGATTCCCACTGCAGGCTGGTCACGTAGTCACGCTCTGCCGAGCACGAACTCAAATTCCCGGCGCCCAGAAGGAAAGCAGGTGTTCAGCGTAAGCCGCATTATTTGTACAAAGAGTCAAGGCACAGTGAATCCCCGTTAACAGGAAATGGTGAGGGAACCCTACCAAAATCCAAGCTCCCAGATGTCCTTCATGACCTCGAAACGGGCCTTTCTACAGACAGTGGTCTCAGACCTGCTATTAACTCTTTTTGGCATCGGAGCTCTTTGCTGGGAAGGGAGAAAACAGAATGCACCTGTGGTTTGGGATTAACTTTAGAGGTGTCAATTTATGCTTTTCAATATACACAGTTGACCCTTGAATAACTTGGGGGTTAGGAGCGCTGACCCTCCACTCAGTCAAAAATCTGAGTATAACTTATAGCTGGCCCTCCATAGCCAAGGGCCCGCCATATTGCAAGTTCCCCATCTGTGGATTCAACCAACTGTGGATTGTGTATTTCTGTACTATTTACTATTTTCTTTTCATTAATGACTAAATGGCCACATTTAATTCCAGGTAAATGTTAGAACCTCTTGGATTACAACTATAAATACATTTTTTTTAAAAAAAGGAACACACAGAAATAACTATCAACGGTGTCTGAGAATAGAGCCTAAGTCAACGTACGTTGCATGTATTACAGGCAAGGCAGAGGCATTTTTTTTAAAGCTTTTGCAACAGACTTCAAATAATCTTGAAAGAAAGATGCAGGCCTTTACAAGATTTGACTTGCTGAAATCACAACACCTTCCACTCATGAAAAGTCATAAGACTTCAGCTTTTAAAGAAAATAATAAAATAAAAAGAACAGTTCCAGCCTTAGACCAAAAAGACCTGGAGGAGTATGGTAATTAGATTAAACAAGCATGGTCAAGCTTGACACCTGAATGCACTTAAGAGCAAACGCTCAAAGGGGATGGGGAGGAGAACAACCTATTTGGTAACAAAGGTGTATTATATATACTGTGATATAAAAAAGGTATGATGAAAATGTACCTTTTGCTAAAGCTTATACAAGTTCCTTGGTCCATAAAAACTATGTTAGATTTTCATCTTCTAGTCTGATTACCTTTTACTCCAGCCACACCTCTATTTCTTGCCCAGTTAAACAAAACCAAACACAAACCAGCCAAACAAAAATAACAGCTGAAAAAAATCAATTTCCAAAAGGTTGTACATTTTGATGTTTTTTTGTTTGTTTGTTTTACTGTGGCTTCTGCACTTCAAATCAGCACTTGCAGGTAATGGGCTTTTTGAATAGTATCACTGGGTATGAAAAGTTTTCCCAAGAAACCACAGAAGATTGTTCATTTTTTTCTTTCTTTTTTTTTTTTTTTTGGTCAACATTTGGCCGCACTCAAGTCAGTGTACGTCCTAGCAAAATGACGGCAGTTAGGACACAACTCTTGCTGTAGATGATGTGACATTGGTCGAATCTGTGCTGACATTTGTGTAATTCCCCTTGCTCTTTGTGTTTGACTCATTAGGGGGCACTTGGCTGGAGTTGGCTCGAAGGATTGCTCCCACCGCACTGCAATGTGGCTATGGCGCCAGTTCTGGGGTGTAGGCCCTGGTTCTGGGGTGTTGGTGGAATAAATGATTTCATCATTACGGACCAAAGTCACTGGAACCTGGACTGCCTGCCGGACCCCTCTCCAACCTTCTAGGAATGCAGAAATGTCTGGGACAACACAGAGCATACTCTCTCCACGTCTGTACATAGTTTCAGCTTCTACATCCCCAAACCACACTCGTAAATTTGGAGTGAAATTCTGTCCTGTAAGTTCAAGCATTGCTACATCCCCACTGCCATTCAGCTGAAGACTGTCTGCGACAGGCATGGGTATGACTGGGGCAAGGACAGGGCCCATCGCCTGATAAAATGTATACTCTGCCTTATCCGTACTATTGATTGTCCAGGAAGCGCCACCATTTATCATCTCTTTATTTGGTTCTTTTCGGCATGGAGCGGCCTGAAACTGAATTATTCTTTCTTGAGAAAGGCACAAGTACATTCTTTCTGTATCCTTAAGGTAAAAGGCACATTTATGGAGCTGTGACACAGGATCATGTGCATCCAGTGATGCGGTCTGCTTATCAACTTTCCTAATTATCAATCTTGGGAGTGCCATGCCAGTAACTGAACACACAAGTTTGACTGTTTGTCCATAATGGATGTATCCATCGCGGTCTGTGAATTCTTCTCCTTCTGATTCATCATCATCTCAGAGATGAATGTAAAATGCTCCCCACTGCCGAGAACTGGCATGGAAATTACCTCCTTCTACGTGCAAGGATCTGGTACTGTCTGGGATGGAAGTCGATTAAACAGAGCCACCTTTGTTACCGAGGCGATGCATAAGTCAGCATTTTTCAATGACTGCTTCTTTTTGGAAGCTTTGGAGATGACTTTTATCCGCTTGCTGAGGAACTTACCAAAGTCATCACTGTTGCCACAGAACATCTTTACAGACAGCACGAAGCGCTTCCTCTTGTCTGAATCAGATATATACAATGTTTTGGCCGTGCAATAGTTCTTTCCTTCCAAGTTCGGCTGCTGCATTTCTTGGTCACTATTTCCTATTCCAATAAATGCACATAGTTGAGACTCTTGTTCAGAACAACCATCGCGTTCCATTTGTTCTTTTTTTTCCCTTCCATCCACTGCCCATAAGATACACATAAGGAGGAGGGCAAAACAACCTTTTTCCATTTCCATATGACTTCTATGCAGCTTTTGCATGAAGAATAAGTACTGTTTGATCCCCTCGCTCTTTTTTTTTTTTTTTTTTTTTTGCGGTATGCGGGCCTCTCACTGTTGTGGCCTCTCCCATTGCGAAGCACAGGCTCCATCTTCCACAAACTCTCGCCAAAACTCCAACCCTCCTGTACTATTTACTATTGAAAAAAACATCCACGTGTAAGTGGACCCATGCAGTCCAAACCCAAGTTCAAGGGTCAACTGTATGAAGAAATATGGGGGAAAAATGTGTATTGGGACTTCCCTGGTGGCGCAGTGGTTAAGACTCCTTGCTTCCACTGCAGGGGGCACAGGTTCGACCCCTGGTTGGGGAACTAAGATCCTGCATGCTGTGCAGCATGGCCAAAAACCAAAAAAAAAAAAAAAAAAAAATGTGTATAAACGCAATCACACACTCATCCCCTGCCGGTTCTGGGTATGAGAGAGCCCGGGAGCAGTGACTCTACAGTAACGAGTACACCTAGTACCCATATTTTGGCCTCTAATCACCATTCTCCACTACACGGAAGAAGGCCTCCTTGTTAAAAGGAGGGGCTAAGTTGGAGAAGGTCATTTCGAGGATGTGACCACCGGTTGATCCATGAGCTGGACTTGGGCAATTGGAGGCTCCTTGCCCCCTCCCCTGTCTTTGGAATATGCAGTCCACTTGCCCGCTCCCCACTAGAAGCTGCCCCCAGGACACAGCCTTGAGACAGTAAGGTGTTGTTAAGACCATCTGGATTGAATACATGACTGAACCCAGTTAGGGCCTCTATATAAACTTTTAAGACTCTGGCAGGCGGGTGCAGAGATCTATTTGTCTTGCAGTCACCAAAGACAAGCCTTGTATGTGAGTTCCCTTATTAAACCTGCCACCTCCCAACCTGAAGTGATCTGCCTCTTTCTTCAGTCTCTCCCTACCCTCTGTGTCTGGAGCTTCCGTTTCAGATTTCACCTAGGAGACTCCCAAGAGTGCAAACCAACAGGCTGGGAAAGTACAAGGTGAGCCTCACATGTCTTGTGCCAGAAAGTAAGGGGGTGATTAAAGAATGATGGGTACAAATTAAAAGGACACAGAAGCCAGCCTAAAGGGCTCCCATGGCCAAATCTGGGTTAATTTAAGGATCAAAATAAGTGACAGTAACTGATCATAACACATTGAATAGATTAGAAATCCAAGAGTCTAGATTATATTAATAAATCAGTTAATGAGAGTTCAATGAAAAGCAGATATTTTCATGAACTCAAAGTACCACTCCACACACTACTTCCTGATTATAATGGAAAAAACTAGGAACTTTACAGTGAAAGGTCTAGCAGATATCATATGGGTCCAGTAATCGAAATTAACATCACCACAAATGGGATAAATAAAATTGCATGCCAAAAGAGCACATCATCACTTCCGTGATATTCTGGCCAAAGATGCATAAGCTGAATCTAATCACGAGGAAGTATCAGACAAGTCCAAATCAAGGGATGTTCTACACAAGAACAAAAATAACATGTGATCTTCTAAAGCGTCAAGCTCATGGAAGTCTGAGAAACTATTCCATACTGAAGGAGCCTAACGTGCTGTAATGACTAGACGCATCGTGCGATCCTAGATTGGATAATTTTGCTATAAAGGACATTGTTGGGGCAATTGATGAAATGTGAATGGAATATGTGGATTAGATAGTAGTAATGTACAAATATTAATCTCCTGATGTTCGTTGTTACAAAGTGATTGTGTAGAAAAAAATCCGTATCTGTAATAATATACACTGAAGTATCCAGTGGTGATGGGGCATCATGACAGTCTCAGAGTTCAGGGAAGGAAAATCCCTTGTTACTGTACTTGTAAGTTTTCTGTAAGTTTGAAAATAATTGTTTCAAAGATGTAAGGGGGGGGGATTGTAGAGTTACCTTCCTGTGTAAGTATGAAATTAGCTGCTACTAAGACTTTTGTACTGGTTAGGATAGACTCGATACTTCAGATAACCCCTGAAATCTCAGTGTCTTAGTGCAAAAAAGATTTCTCACTCAAGTGATGTCCAACAGAGGTCAGGCAGTCCTTCATCTTGTGGCTACATATATGGAACAGGTGGCACCCATAATTCATGGCTAGAGATCACTGTGGAAGAGGAAGGAGAGAATCACCTGGAATGTTTTTAGGGGCAATGCCAGGAAGTGGTGCACATAATTTTTGTCCTCACTCCGTTGGCCAGAATTCAATCATATGGCTCCAATCCATATTGGAGGATGTGAACATAGTCTTCTCATGTCCCCATAAAGAGAAAAGAGTGTGTTGACCATATAGGAGTGTTTCTGTGATACTCTTAAAACATCACTTCAATAAACTTTCTCTCATGTGGTGGAGACTAATGAACTTAAGGGCCTGCGCATTGATTAAAGTTCTCACCACATTTTATTTATTTTATGAATACACTCTCTGATAACTTGTATGACCTGACATTAGAAAAAGAACATTAGGTTATTTTTCTAATACGGTCTGTTTAATAAATCTGAAGACTCACCCCAATTACAATTTTCTTCCTGTGTAGAAGGTATGGTAGCAGTTTGAGCATTGACGATAGCCGTGGCTACAACCATCACATTTATGGATTTTGTTCTGCATAGATGTTTAATGATTGGGGAGACCGGAGGTATCTCTGGAATCCTTGCCATGCATGATACCAATAGAGTCCATCAACGGTGTAGGAAAACTGATGTCTTCCAAGAGTGAAGTGCTAACTGTAGCCCTTCCTGTAGCACGACCTTCATGGATTGGACATAAATAAGTGTGCATGCTGTTTACTAACACTTGAGGTGCAAATGAGGCCCCTACAACACTGTGCTATATTGTCTGTTGGTCATATGGGCATCATCACTTCTTTTTACGACTGAATCTGTTAAGGGCTCCTGTATTAAAAGAGAAGACAGGAACAGCATAGCTCAGAATCCCCTTCCCCAGGTGTTTCTTGGTGACAGTTGGCCATTGAAAAGGCACTCACATGAGACTTAGGAAGCATAGGAAGAAAAGGCATTATTCTCCGGAGGCAGTTGCAGGAGGAATCGTGGACAGGCACGAGCTTCCAAGCATCCAAGTGAGCTTCTTAAGAATCATCCAGGGAATTCCCTGGTGATTCAGTGGTTAGGAGTCTGTGCTTTCACTGTTGAGGGCCCGGGATCAATCCCTGGTCGGGGAGCTAATATCCCACAGGCCTCGCGGTGCGGCCGAAAAAAAAAAAGAAAGAAAAAAAAAACATCCATATTGATGCTGCTGTGAGTGTAACTGCTGTGTATGCTGAGCCACAGCTGTCATGCCAGCCAGGTGCAAAGGCAGCTTAGCTACTGAGGCTATTCTAGACGACAGCTTATTTCCTTTTTCAGGCTCATTTGCTTTTGCTTTTATGTTGAATGATTCCAATCATAAATAAAGCTTTTAATACTTAAAAAAATATATCACCCATATTGGTACTATAGACTGAGATAGCTTATGGGGCTTTCCGCATCTTCACCAGCTTCAGAGAAATCCCCTGAGTATCACTCATGTTGCTGCTGTAGACTGAGATTCTTGAGATTGTCAGCAGCTTCTAAGAAAGCTCTTGAGAACCCAGTTTGGCGCTGCAGGCTGGTGTTGGCTTCCCTGGTCAACGTTCCCTTAGCTCTTCCAAACGTGTGCGTGCCTCTTATTGCCTGTATTAAAAGCATTCATGCCTGCAGAAACTAACACAACGTTGTAAGTCCACTATACTCCAATAAGAATTATTACTCCATGGGAATTCCCTGGTGGTCCAGTGGTTAGGGTTCCGTGCTTCCACTGCAGGGGGCACGAGTTTGATCCCCGGTTGGGGAACTAAGATCTAGCATGCCATGTGGCAGGGCAAAATAAAATTATTACTCCCCGCCCCCCCCCCCCCCCACAAAAAAAGCATTCATGCCTAGAATATACAGAGTGGCATCTGGTTCTCTATTGAACCCTGACAGGTCAAGTACTGACCATATGTATAGAATTTCTGTCCTCCTGTGCAGACTCTGATGAGTAAGAAAGTCTGAACTATTATTCGAAATAATAAACTCTTCACATGTATATGGTTTTCTTTTCCTCATGCACCTCTGATGAATAAGATGAGTTTCACATGAAGTCCTTAATATCTTTTTCCTATATATGGAAGCTTCTCTCCCATGTGGGTTCTGAGATGGACACGAAGATGTGAACTCCAAATAAGCCCTTACTCCACTCATCCCATTCATGGCTGTTTTCATTCTTATCACATTCATTATACTTACAGGATTCACCCCCTGAGAGAACACTCAGATGAGTGTGAAAACTCAGCTATATGCAAAATCCTTTCCATACACATAGCACTTGTAGGGTTTCTCCTCCTTATGGACTCCAGTGAATATGAAGGTATTTGCTCTCTCTGAAGCTCTTTCCACTGCTATTCACAGTAAGTCCTCCCTCCTGAGTGAAAACTAAGTGGACTTGAGGAATATCGCTTGAACTGAACTTGAAGAAACACTTTCCAGTCTCGCCGCATTTTAGGATTTCTCTCCAATGTTCACCCTCTAGTGGACACGATGGGAGTTTCCTGTCAAATCCCTCTCCACATTCCTCACTTGTTTAGAATTTCTTTCCTATACTGTTGAAACACAAGTAAGTGACCTAAAGCCAAATCTCTTACCATGCACACTATACGTGTAAAACTATTATTCCCATGTGGAACTCAATGGTGTCTGTAAGAGATGACTCCCTTCTAAAGCCCTTACCATATTTATACTGTTTTCTCCCTGAGAGAACAAATTGATGTCTGGGAATATATGAGCTGATCAAAATCGTACCAACTATGTTCTCTGATCATAATGGAATCAAACTAGAAATTAAACTAAGAGCAAAAACAGAAAACTCTCCAAACATTTGGAAATGGAATGAAAATAAAATACAACATATTAAAATCTAGGGGTGCTGAAAGGGAAATTCATGCCACTAAATGTTTACCTTAGTAAAGAGGAAAGGTCTCAAAACAATAGTCAAAATCCCACTCAGATAACTAGGAAAAGAGAAAAATAAATCAAAAGTAAGCACAAGAAAGGAAATAATAAAGAGCAGAAATAAGTACAATTAAAAACATAAAAATAAAGGAAAATCTATGAAACAGAAAGCCGATTCTTTGAAAAGATCCATAAAATTGATAAGCTTCTAGCAAGACAAAGACATTACCAATATCAAGGATAAAATTGGGGATATAATTACAGATGTTGCAGCCAATAAAAACTTAATAAAGGACTTCTATGAACAACTCTATCCAGGTAAACTTAACAACTTAAGAGAAATAGACCAATTCTTTGAAAACCAAACTACCCAAATTCACCCAATATGAATAATCTCAATAGTCCTATAACTATTGAAGAAATGTAATCCATAATTTTTAAAACTTCCAAAAAAAGAAATCTCTAAGTCCAGATAGTTTCACTGGAGAATTCTACTAACATTTGAAGAAGCATCAGCACCAATTATACACAATCTCTTTCCAGAAAATAGAAGCCAATATTATCCTGATACCAAAATTAGAGACAGTACAGAAGAAAGGAAGAAAGAAAGAATGAAAGGAAGAAAGAAGTTTATTTAGTCTGTAGCTAAGTGAAAACTTGAAGCAATCATAGAAATGTGACTGTTAGTTATGTTAGGTGTGATAATAGCTTTCTGATCTTGTAAAAAAATAGTCTATATTTGAAAGATGCCTATAGGTGTAAGAGATGCCATCAGGGATTTGCTTTAAATTATTTCAGCATGTAAGTTAAAAAGGAAAAAGGGGATAGATTAAGCAAATGTGGCAAAATCTTGACCATTGTTAAATTTGGGTGATGAATATATGGGGTCCATTTTATTTTCTCTTTTTGACTATTCTGGGACGTTTTTCATAATTAAGAATTAAAGTCTTGAATTTTAAAGCCTGAATTTTACCAATACTGCCACTTGTATGAACTAGGGCAATGGTTTAAAACCCTTCCTCATGTTACAATGGGAATAATATCACTTACCTCACTGAGGCTTCACATAGTAGGAATGGTGATCTTGAAGTATCCCTCACGGATGTTAAGCTCTCTTTGTAAGAGTCATATCCCTTCTGAGAATGGACAAGATGTTTAACCAAGAAAGGAAATACTACTTTCTGGAATTTACTGAACTATCCCCCTTCCGGAAAAGGAGAAGGCAAATATGACAGAGAGCCCATAATACTAGGTCAGTGGGGATGAATGGAAAGCTGATTCCCCACTCCCCACCTCCCCACCTCACTCCCACCACCCACAGAGGTGAGCAGTCCTAGGCAGTGCTCTAATGCCCCTACTAGGCTGAACGGGACAGCTGAACTTTCAGCAGCAAGGAGGTAGAGGCAGTTGGCCCTCTGCCACCCCCCCACCAGCGCCCCCACTCCCACACACACAGTGTCAAAAGGGGCCAGAAGTGAAGGTGAACTTCCATTCCCATTTGACCTGTGTACTACACCTAAACGGTGACTTCCTGACAAAAAAGAGCAATGGGATCCAAGTCTAGCAAACATTGTACCCCAAATATCCAGGATACAATAAAAAAAAAAAATCACCCATCATACCAAGAACCAGGACAATCAGAATTTGAATGAGAAAAAAACAATCACAGACATCAATACCAAGACAATTTAGATGTTGGATTATCTGAAAAGGATTTTGAAGTAATTACATAATCCTCCTTTTTGTCTCAGCTAGTTTGAGTTGGGGTTTTCTATTTCCTTACAAACTGAGAACATCCTAACGGTTATAAACATCCATGAGCTCCGGTAGCCCACCCCAGTGGTATGGTGGTTGCCCTGGATTTCTGATGGTAACATGAAACTTGAGATACCATAGAACTTAAGCAACCAGTGTCCTGGAAGGTAAGGTCCAGAAGAAAAAAAAAATGTGAACAACTAGGTCCTACAGTATAGCACAGGGAACTCTACTCAATATTCTGTAATAACCTATAAAGGAAAGAATCTGTAAAAGAATATATATATACACATATATATACATATTATATATATATGAATTACTTTGTTGTGGCAGTTGAAACTAACCAACATTGCAAATTAGCTATACTCAAAAAAAAAACAACAAAGCAAAACAGCTTGTAGGAAACTGTCCACTACCTCCAGTAAATATACACCTGAGTAAACGGTTCAAACAAGCAAACCTTGAAAAATACAGAAGCATCTGAGAAAGCATGGGGTGCTGTCCAAAACGCTCTGTGCCTTAACAGCTTAGTTCAACATCCAAAATGCATATTATAATATGTTCTCCCTTCTTTGTAGACCTTTGACAGGAAGCTTTATGGAATGAAAACCAAGTTTTTTCTTTTTCCATTCAGTCTTTTTCTGTCACCAAAGACCCAACAAAAGAAAAATAGTGAAACTTACACTATACACAACTGATGGTACACTGTCCAGAGAAAGTCTTAAATGATGCGATAAAAAAATCGAGCCCTTTACTGCTTGAAAAGTTGGAGCTGAGCAGGATAGGAGCCAATGGCAAAAAATCTAACACTCAAATTGTAGACTGCATGATTTAACATATTTTTATTAAATTATCATTTCCTTGAATTAATTTTAAGGTTTCTTCCAAGAATCCTTTTCCTAGTACAATTTATCGTGACTACTTGGGATTGAGCTCACTAACATTTTCAAATGTTTGTCCTATTCCTCTCCTTCAAGTGAGACAAAGTCCAGGGCACCTGCTCTGTTTGGCACTGGTTCCAGGTCACGGTCATACAAGCAGTAAAACAGACCTCCTGCCCCCATGGGCTTACATTCTAGTGGACATGGATTTTGTCATGTCCATCATTATACTTTCCTGAAGTCCTGACGGTACTTCTCATTTTTAAAGCTTCTCCCCACGTAGATTCTGTTGAATGTAAAGTTCTGACTGAAACCTACTGCACCATCCTTAAAAGGTTTCTCTGCTGTGCATTCTCTTGAGAATTGTGACATTTGTTGGGCTCTGCTGGACACACTGGCCATACTCATACAACAAATAGGTCTCCTCCAATGGAATTCGGATGACTGTAAAAAAAAGCAGCTCCCTCCTGAATGCTTAAAATACAACATTTTATAAACAGCCCCTGTTGTGGGCGTTTTCTGATGAAAATGAGAAGTCTAAATTCTGAAGAACACTTTTATCACACTCTGCATGTACTGGATTGATCACCACTATGGACTCTCTGAATGAACCTGAAGACATGAACTCTTGCTAAAGCCCTTACCACAGTCAAAACATTTGTAGGGTTTCTCTCCTGTATGGACCCTCCGATGGGCTTTGAAGATGGGAGGTCTGACTGAAGCCCTTCCCCACACATGCCACACTTATAGGGTTTCTCTCCCGTGTGGATCCTCTGATGAAACGTGAAGGTACGAGTTCCAGATGAAGCCTTTCCCACATTCCTCACACTTGTAGGGTTTCCTCCCCTGTATGGACTCTCTGATGGGCTTGAAGATGGGAGCTCCAACTGAAACCCTTCCCACACACCATCGCAACGTGTAGGGTTTCTCTCCAGTGTGGACCCGCTGGTGGTCTTGAAGATGTGAGCTCTGACTGAAGCCTTTCCCACATGTGTCACATCTGTAGGGCTTCTCTCCTGGTGGACTCTCTGATGGGCCTGAAGGATGGGAAATCTGACTGAAATCCTTCCCACATGTGGTCACATCTGTAGGGTTTCTCTCCCGTGGTGGGACTCTCTGATGGGCCTGAAGATGGGAATTCCCGGATTAAAGCTCTTATTACACACATCACATTGGGTAGGGTTTCTCGCCGGTGTGGATTCTCTGATGGGCTTGAAGGTTGGAGCCTTACTGAAGTCTTTCCCACATACCTCGCATTTATATGGTTTTTCTCCAGTATGAACTCTCTGAAGAGGACCAGAGCTCTGACTGAATATCCTGTCATATGCCTTCCATTTGGACGTTTTGTCTTGAGGGTAGGCTGTCTGATGGGCTTGAATTTGTGATGTCTCATTGAAGCCTTTACCACACAGCTCACATTTCCAGGATTTCTCGCCAGTGTTGTCTACACAGTGACTGTTGAGGTTCTAAGCTATGACTGGAGCCTTCCCACACCTGCCACCCCTACACAGATTCTCCCCGGGTGAATGGGCTATGAGTGGAAGGGAGGAGTTCTGATTGAAGCTCTCAGCAGCACACACCCCAGATCTGTAGGGTTCTCCCCTGGGTTGACTCTCTGATGGGTCCTCCGGATGTGAGCTCTGACCCAAGTCCCACCCCACACTCATCATTCCCACTGGCGTTTCCCTCCCTCTGTGAACACTGTAATGAATGTGAAACACTGAGTTTATACGCAGTGCCCCTTCCACACTCACTACACACGTGGGGCTTCTCTCCTACACGCAACTGCTGATGAAGTTCACCATCATAGCCAAGGCTGACACCTTTTCCAGTCTCATCAGAGGTCTGCTCTCCTGAGTGGATGATACTATGCTGGGATGTGTTTCTTCACAAAAGTCTTTTCCATGATTATTGTGGCCACAAGCTTTCTCGCTTTTGTGTACTTCCTGATTGGCCATGGTGATGAGAGATCCTTCTCATGACACAGTGATCACACTGACACAGTTTATCTTTTATGTCAATTTGCTTGACACCTACTCTGATAATTCTGTGACTCTCTCAGATACATTTTTCTCCAGAAATCCCAGGATGTCCTGAGTTGGAGACTCTTGATTTTGATACTTGTGGAACTCTCTCCTTGAAGCTTTCCTACATAGTTCTCATCTTCAGAAAGCTGAGCAGATTCTCCTGAACCACGCCTCACAGGAGGAATCATCTTGTTTTGGCAACTTCTTGCCTTGCAGATTTATTATTGAGTCCTGTAGTTCTGGTTAATTTACTTGTAACACTGTTCCCATATCTGCCAGCACATAAGGCCTTCATGTAAAAGCTGTCTTAATCCTGCTTCTTGAAGAGTCTCTATCTCATTTTGGTTTCCGTGTCCTGGAAGGATAAAGAGAATTCAGAGATGAAAGTCAGGACAAGTTCAGGGACAAAAAAAATATTTCACAGGTCGACTGTGCTGGGAGACCCTATTCAACACAGTGGAGAGTTCAGCTGGACTCTGTCTTTGTTTTTTCAGGCTTACGGAAACAAAGAGCGATAAGTAGTAGCCTCCTATTCACTACGTGTTTAATGAGACTCATTTTAGAACTAATGTACCAAGACTGATGTATGAGGTCAAAATTAGAAATACAGTGCTACCGAGGCAGGGGACTTGCTCAGCAAAAGTGAAAAGAAAAGATTTGCAAAGGGAAACATCTCCTCTGTCCTGATAATGAACCCATGAGATGATAACTTTATTCCTTAATTCAGCCATTATATGCACATGTTAATACATAGCTAGATTTGAGAGAATTCCTCTTTATTTTCAATGATGTCCTAATATACATATTCAACTAGTGAACATTATAACTGGGAATAAAAACTAGAAAACTTATTCCCTTAACTGACACATCCTATGGGAGTAAAAAAATCCTATGATAATTATTGCCACTTAATTTGGCTGAATTTTCTGATAAGCCTGAATGGCTAATATTATCTTCAGGGTTTGTAGATATGAATCTGCAAATACCAAAAGTCGCTGTGGTAGCCAGCATCCAAGACAATCTCCAGGAGGTATCCACACCATATTGAAGTCCCCTCCACAACCTTTCAGGATTGGGCCTGCAAAGCCAACAGGATATGGCAGACGTGATGTATGTCACTTCCAAGGGTTATGTCATAAAAGACACTCTGATTTCTGCCTTCTACTCCCTTGGGTGTACCTAGCTTGGGGAAACCAGCTGCCACGGTTTTGAGGACATTCAGGCAGCCCCTAGGGAGAGGCCTGTTTGGCAAAGAAACTGAGGCCTCCTGTCAACACAACCCTGTGAATGAGCCCATCTTGGAAGCACATCCCTTGAGGCCCATCAAGCTTCAGAGGATTGCAGCTCATGCAGACTCCTTGAGATCTTATGAGATCATGAGCCAGAACTATACCCTAAGCTGCCCCAGATTCCTGACTCACAGAAACTATAATGCCTGTAGCTCTAAACTGCAAAGTTTAAGAGCAATTTGTTATACAGCCATTGATGGCTAATACAAGTACCATAGAAATTAAAATTAGATTAGGCATTCATCAGAAGATTACAGTGTTCTGAAATAATCCTTTCATCATACTGATATATTCTCCACTCATGAGCTGTCTGCAGGAGGAGTGGGCAGTGAGACACCACTTAGCATCATTCTCTGTGATCTGCAAGGACTCAGACCTGCATGGTTCTCACCTGAACACCAGCTCCTTGGGCTTCTGCTCCATCACCCAAAGCTTCTTTTTTTCTCCCAGCTGTAGTATCATATCTAATCTGAAAGGTAGATATCCTGTGAAAAAGAAATGGCACATGTGTAAGGTGAGTACACTAAAGGCAAAATTTTTAATTCCAATTCTACAGTCTTCATGCACTGTAAGTAGTATTTTTCCAAATTCTGATCATGACCTGTTGTACTAAATACCTCTTATGCTGTGATCTGGTAGACAAATACACAGATGTACATCACCGAATCAAGGGATCGAATGACTCAATCCTAACCACTATCTACTTTTATCACATCTCCTTTCCTGTCTTTAACTCACAATTTCTGTTGCACTATATGCAGTTCCTGACAAGAAGCTATGCTATTCCGTCCTATTTCATTAAATGCAATAATGACGCAATTTGCTAATTGACTTTAAAACCCCACCAAGATGTCACAACTACAGTTTGAGAAAATAGACAAGGTAGAGATGAGATGTCCCACTGGGATGAGGAAATTCAGGGCCCCAGATTCAGGGAAGCCTTTCAAGAGCCCCAAGTCTTAAACGTTTGAAACCAAGGCACTTCTGAGGGTTGACACTGAGTCACAGGGTGCCCGTCCTCACCCACTGAGACCAGGTTCCGGAAGTTCTCCAGCATCACGTCTTGGTACAGCTTCCTCTGAGTGGAGTCCAGCAGCCCCAGCTCCTCCTTGGTGAAGGTCACAGCCACGTCCTTGAAGGACACTGGCTCCTACGACATCAAGCACACACACAGCCTCAATCTTATGATCAGTGGCCACCGGGAGAGGGACGGCACTTAGTGGGTGGAGAGGGTGGGTGGGAAGTTGTTCTAGATCCTGGGGACCTTGAGTCTACCTTATGTAGTTTCCTCCTCTTCTCCAGTCCGCATGTCAATGCCACATGCTAAATACTGAAATATATTTATGATCATTGACTTTTTTTTTTTTTTTTGGCCATGCCTCACGGCACGCAGGATGTAGGATCTTAGTTCCCTGACCAGGGATGGAACCTGTGCCCCCTGCAGTGGAAGTGCAGAGTCCTAACCACTGGACCGCTGGGGAATTCCCTTATGATAGTTGCTTTAAAATCCTGATCAGATGGATGAAACTTGAAGACATTATGCTAAGTGAAGCCAGCCAGTCACAAAAGGATTATGTGTATGATTCCACTTATATGAGATACCCAGAGTAGTCACATATATAGAGACAGGAAGTAAAGTGATGTTTGCAAGAGACTGGGGGGTGTGGGGGGTAGGGAACTACTGTTTAATGGGTATGAAATTCCACTTTGAGAAGATGAAAACAGTTCTGGAGATGTGTGGTGGTGATGGTTGCACAACAGTGTGAATGTACTTAATACCACTGAACTGTACACTTAAAAATAGTTTGAATGGTAAATTTTATGTTATGTATATATATAGAGAGAGAGAGAGAAATTATTTTATTTTTGGCTGCACTGGGTCTTAGTTGTGGCACATGGGATCTTTAGTTGCGGCATGCAGGCTCTTACTTGCGGCATGCAGGTAGGATCTGCTTCCCCAACCAGGGATTGAACCCGGGCCCCCTGCATTGGGAGCATGGAGTCTTACTCACTGGACCGCCAGGGAAGTCCCTGTTATGTATATTTTACCACAATAAAAGACGTCCACCAAGAGGTGAATGAATAACCAAATTGTGGTATATCCACGCAATGAAATACTATGCAGCAATAAAAAGGAACAGGTTATTGACCTGTATTCAAAAACATTCTGATGAACAAATGAAGCCAGACACAAGAAGAGCATATACTGTATAATTCCATTAATGTGAAACTCAAGAAACGATGAATCTGATCTGGAGTGACATAAAGTAAATCAGTTATTGCCTACAGTCAAGGGATGTGGGATTGGGATTAACTGGGGCACCAGGTAACCTTTTTGGTGATGGAAATGATCTACATCTAGATTGTGGCAGTGGTCACGTGGGTATGTATATTTGTCAAAATTGATCAAATACATTTTTATGTGTATATTACATGTAAATTTCACCTCAAAGATGATTTTAAAAGACAAAATTAGGAAAACAAATCACAGAATGGAAAAAAAATATAGTACGTATATCTAACAAAGGGCTTGAACTCACAAAACTTAAAGAACTCCTCAATAATAAAAAGTAGAAGCCACATTTTTAAATGGGCAAATGACTTTAACAAACTTTTCATAAAGGACATGCCAATTGCAAAAACCCATGAAAAAGTATTCAACGTCATGTATCACGAGGGAAATACAAATTACAGTCACGGTGAGATGTCATTTCATTAGAATGGCTAAAATAAAAAAGATCTACAACACCAAATGGCAGCAAAGAGGTAGTACGAACTGGAACTTTCATGCACCGCTGATAAGTTGTTAAATGGTACAAGCACTGTGGAAAACAGTTTATATTCATCTACCACTTCTAGATGTTTACCCAAGAGATATGAAAACATATGTCCTCCAGACCTGCGCAGAATGCTCATGGGAGCTTTATGCATTAACAATTAAAAGCTGCAAACAACTCAAAGGTCCTTCGAAAGGATAAGCAAACTGATATATTCATAAAATGGAATATAATAAAAAAGGAATGAATTACTGACACCTGCAACAGCACAGATGAATCTCAAAAACTTTATGCGGGGTGAAAGAAGCCAGACACAAGAGTACATACACTATGATTTCACTGATTATATTTAATTTGAAAACAAGTAAATCTAGTGATATAATGACAGATCAGAACAGTAGATGCCTCCCGGGGGTAAGAAACTGTCTTGAAAGAGACATGAGAGAAACTTTTGGGGTAATGTAGGTAATGTAAATGTTCTATTTCTTGTTTTGTGTAGTGGGTTAATGCAATTATACAACTTGCAAAATGGGGTATACAACTGTCATTGACCTGTAATTTTTGTAAGTAAATTATATTCCATTTTTTAAAGCCCTATGCAAAACTGTTATGAATCAAAGCAAAACTTAGAGGTACAGCAGTCTGTATGCTTAACTGTAGCTTCTGAAATGTTAGACAAAAAATAGAAAGCCTTCTCAGACAATACACAGAAGAATGCTGAGTCATAAAAACTCTAGTGTTAACATTAAGTGAAAAAATAAAATTGAAAATTACACATATACTGTGATTATAATTATATTAAGTATAACTCATTCATAAGCAGTGTAGTAGTTTGGGTTTTCAAAATTTCTTGATATCTATGGATTTCTGTACTCTTATTTTTGAAATGAAAATGATAAAATAAAACAAACCAAAACCAAAAATAAAAACTAGAACCAATAAAAAAGCAAATACCTGGGAAATCCCTGGTGGTCCAGTGGTTAGAACTCAGCATTTTTACTGCAGTGGGCTCGGGTTTTTTTTTTTTTTTTTTGCGGTACGCGTGCCTTTCATTGTTGTGGCCTCTCGCGTTGCGGAGCCCAGGCTCCAGACGCGCAGGCTCAGCGGCCATGGCTCACAGGCCCAGCCGCTCCGCGGTATGTGGGATCCTCCCGGCCCAGGGCACGAACCCGTGTCCCCTGCATCGGCAGGCGGACTCTCAACCACTGCGCCACCAGGGAAGCCCCTAGGGCTCGGCTTTTATCCTTGGTCAGGGAACTAAGATCTCGCAAGCCACGCATGGTACAGCCAAAAAAAAAAAAAAAAAAAAAACCACCCAAAAAGGCAAGTACCTGGCATATAACGAACACATGTTTTCTTCCTTTACCCTTCCCATGGGAGAGAAAAAGTATGTATCTAATCTTTGAGAAAAGAGATGTAATTTTAAGAGATAAAACTCAACTCACCTGGAACTTGGTCATTTTCTCCAGCCCCTTCTGGGGAAGGGCAGAGTCCTGGGAAGACACAACTGGCAAAGGAGAAGGAAGCCATGAGACGTAGGTCCAAGCCCAAGTGGTGGCTCTGTGTGAATCACTAGCCCCCCAGCCAGGGGCCCCTGTGCAGTGAACAAGCTGCTCAAGTCTAAGCAGTGAGGCTCACACAAGAGTCCCTTGTGGTGGCTCCCAGGGTTCAGGGTCATCATTCTCGCCCTGGGTATCAGGGGAAAATGAAAGGCAGTGGAATGTACCGGTATGAGAGTGCACTCTGGGCCAACAGGTCTGGGGTCAATCCGGGTACTTCTACTGTGACATAATATACTGGTTGCCGCCCCCAGCTCCTGACACGGGGCTCCTGAAATCCTCGTAATTTCCTGGTTGCTAGGAGTGTCTTCTGTTCTAATGAGGTGACTCTTGAGGGGCTCCTGGATGGGGACTGGTCAGCAGAAAGGCCAAAGCTTGATTAGATGGCTTGGAATGTTCAGCCGCACCCCCTACTGTCCAGGGAGGGGAGAGGGGCTGGAAATGGAGTTAAGAGTTCATCACGCCCAAGTGAGGAAGCCTCCATAAAATCCCAATAGTATGGGGTTCGCCTTACGTCATACCATTTAACAAACTAGCAAATGTTAAGCGTTTCTCTGAGTTCTGTGAGCCGCACCAGCAAATAACTGACTCCGAAGTGGAAGAGTCTTGCAAACCTCTGATTTGCAGCCAAGTCAGACAGAAGTTGTGGGTAACCTGGGGGTCTTCTACTTGCAAACGGCATCTGAGGTGGGGGAGGGCGATCTCGTGGGACTGAGCCCTTAACCTGTGGGATCTGAAGCTATGTCCAGGAAAAGAGTGTCTGAATTGAGCTAAGTTGTAGGGCACCCAGCTGGTAAAGTAGAATTAATTGCTCGGCGTGGGGAAAACCCCACCCACATCTGGTGTCAGAAGCGTTGTGACGGTGCTGGGAGTGTGAGAATAGAGAGGAACACAGGAGGAAGACCGAGTTGTTCTTGCAGAGCTACTAACGCTGCTTAAATTAACCTCCCTCCGCCTCAAATCTGTCACCTGCAAAATGAGAACACTGCTTCCTTACCGGATTGCTCAAATGTGCGAGTCAAAGTGTGAACAGATGGAAACTTATAACTGATTCCACTTCAGAAAAGCAGGTAGATATTTTACATCACAAAACCGCTCTTGCAGTGGCTTCTCTTGTTGCGGAGCACGGGCTCTAGGCACGTGGGCTTCAGTAGTTGTGCCATGCGGGCTCAGTAGTTGTGGCTCGCAGGCTCTAGAGCGCTGGCTCAGTAGTTGTGGTGCACGGGCTTAGTTGCTCCGCGGCATGTGGGATCTTCCTGGACCAGGGCTTGAACCCGTGTCCCCTGCATTGGCAGGCGGATTCTTAACCACTGTGCCACCAGGGAAGCACCAAGGGGTCTTTTTTAACATCCATATTTCACCTTTATCTCTGACAAGTCTATAGTTCTGATTGGCTATATTACTTAATAATTTCTGGCCCTGTAATGATGATTCATTGATACCAGTATCTGGTTTTGTAAAAAGTATAAATGCGAATTTTCTTCATGCAGCCAGAAGAGTCTTAATGGTACATCCCCCTCTGCCATGCTGACTGTAGTAAAGAAAAACTACTTTTTTTTTTTTTTTTTTTTTTGCTGTACGCGGGCCTCTCACTGTTGTGGCCTCTCCCGTTGCGGAGCACAGGCTCCGGACGCGCAGGCTCAGCAGCCGTGGCTCAGGGGCCCAGCCGCTCCACGGCATGTGGGATCTTCCCGGACCGGGGCACGAACCCATGTCCCCTGCATCGGCAGGCAGACTCTCAACCACTGCGCCACCAGGGAAGCCCAGAAAAACTATTTTAAAATATGACTGCTAGTTTTTTTTCATTTTAAACAAGTTCGACAGAATGTCTCAATGAACAATACTGTAGTGGCCATAACAGATCCTAACTTATAAGGGTGCTTTGGGGATTAACTGAGCAAGTCCAATAGCCCCGAACAGGCAAGTCCATCCAGACAGAAAGTAAATTAGTGGCTGCCAGGGGCTGAGAGGTCAGCAAGTGAGAAGTGACAGCTCAGGGGCATGGGGTTTCTTTTGGGGATGAGGAAAATGTTCTGGAATTAGCTGGTGGTGATGGCTGTACAGCCTTGTGAATATACTAAAAACCAGTGAGTTGTATACTTTAAGGGTGACTAAAGCATACTTTAGTATACTAAAGGGTGACTCTTATGATATGTGAATTATATCTCAAGATAAAAAATAGGGGGGAAAAAAGCCTTGGCTCAGTGCCTGGCGCATAATACAAGCTCTCGGTAAGTGATGGTATGATGATTATTGCTCCCATTTAATGGACGAGGAAGCTGAGGATTCATGAGATTGAGTTAACTGATAATCACAGAGCTGGTGAGGACTGACTAACCTGAAATCCAACTCTGACTCCGGAGCTCGTGCTCTTTATCTAGTCACTGTGTCTCTCAGCACAAACACACAGAAGAGATGGGAGGGGTGTCCTTGGGGAGGAGAGAAAGGGGAGTTGGAGGGTACACAATCTCTGCTGAAGTGACCTGCTGAGCGATATGGAGCCAGGCATCAGGATTCTACTCTTCGACAGCTCTTTGCGTCTATTTCCACATCTATACAACGGGGATAAGGAGAATATCGAGCTTATAGGGGTGACAAGAGGTTTCAGTGAATACGTGCGAATAAGCGTTAAATGTATGATAGCACCTCATGTTCGTGGGTCCTGCTGCTTTAGGCAGAAGCACTCCCGTAGGGATGAGAGCAATGTATCCGCTCCCCAAAGCTTGGAAGACAGATCATTCATAACCCCCAACTCCCTTGCGCTGGCCCTATATTTGCTGCACTTTCCTGCTCTGCTCTGCTCAGCAACACGGTTTTGCAAGCAGACCTGACATTTCGCCATATTTAGAAGGAGAAAGCAAGTGGGGTCTGGGGTGCCTGCCTCAGCTCTGCTCGCCTCTCACCCTTCAAATCCCAGTCCCCAGAAGTCTTCTACCGCCTGCGGGCGGTTGAGGGGATGGTGAGCGGTGAAGCATCTGTTTTACTTCTGAGATGATTAACACACTTTTTTAATCCCAGCGCCTAGAATATAATGAGTGCTCAAAACACATGGAATCAAAGGATGACCGAAGACACACTTTGTCGGGCAAGGATCAGACTGGTGCATCTCAGAGGTTCCTCTGAGCTGTAAAATTCTGAGGCTGTTTCTGATTGGGAGGAGGAGAGGATGAATTGTATCTTCCAATTTTTTCCTCTGGGTTCTTTCTTTTTTTTTTGGCCATGCCACACGCCTTGCGGGATCTTAGTTCCCCACCAGGGATTGAACCTGTGCCCCGTGCAAGTGGAAGCGCGGAGTCCTAATTACTGGTTTTGCTCAAGCAACACTAAGGTCATTCTTAAAAGTAAAATGCTCAAGAACTTCCCTGGTAGTCCAGCGGTTAAGACTCTGCGCTCCCAATGACGGGGCCCCAGGTTCGATCCTGGTCAGGGAACTAGATCCCGTGTACCGCAACTAAGACCCAGCACAGCCAAATTAAATAAATAAAAAGTAAAATATTGATAAAAAGGAATAATTATGGGCCTGGATAAGGCAAATCCTATTTATTTATTATTTTAAAAACATTCATTCATTCAACATGATCAGGTATTTACTCAAATACCTGAGAGTTCTCCTCAGAGAGTCCTCAGAGTTCTTCCATGGACATGCTTTATATACTTTAAATCCCCTGCTCCACCACTTCCCTTCTTCTCCAGTTCACTGCCCTTTTATATTTAGGGTCATCCCTCTCTATCTTATTATGTACATTCTTATGTCCATGCCTCGCAGCATGTGGGATCTTAGTTCCCCGATCAGGGATCGATCCTGGGCTCCCTGCAGCAGAAGCACAGAGTCTTAACCACTGGACCAACAGGAAGGTCCCCTAATGTACATTTTAGTTATTCATCTTGCTTATTATCAATCCACATTTTGCAGTGTAGGCCGCATTGTTTAGTCTCTTTCTCCAGTGCCTAGAATAGTTCATGGCATGAAGCAGGCACTCAACACAGATTTGTTTTAAAAAAAAAAAGGTGAATGACTGAGGGGACTTCCCTTGGTGGTCCAGGGTTAGAACTCCATGCTTCCATTGCAGGAGGCGCGAGTTCGATCCCTGGTCAGGGAACTAAGATTCTGTCTGCCACAAGGGGTGGCCAAAAAAGGTGAATTACTGAATGAATGGTTGATAAAGATACATCCTGTATTATATTAGCTGACCACTTCATTACTATTCACCAGGATCTTTCATTCATTCATTCAACAAATACTTACTGATTATCTAGCCTGTACCAGGCACAATTCTTATATTAAAGATACAGCGGTGGATAAAATCCCTGCTGTCATGAAGCTGATATTATAGTAGAGGATGGTGGTAATAAGCCAACCAACAGATAAGTATATAATATGCTAGCCACTGGTAGGACACTGCTAAGAAAAATATGGCAGGGAAAACGGGGATGGAGAGAGATGGGGAGGTGCTATTTTAGGAAGGACGGTTTCAATTCTAGTGCTGTAGTTCCTGGGTGAGTGATGCTTGTGCAGATCAATTACCCTCTTGTGCCTCATTTGTAATAACATTGGGGATAATAACAGGGATATTTTGAGGAAATAAATGAGTTAATACGTGAAGAGCACTGGAAACTCTGCCTGACTCGTAATAAGCTCCCAATAAACTCTACCAGGTTATTGTTATGACTTCGTGATGATACAGAAATGGTGCATTACTCCTGGTTTGTTCTAAGTAAATGTGTTTTAGGACATGAAAAGCATTACCAATAACTATATATCAACTTGTAAATACTCTCAAAAGCTGTGGCTTCTGAGTATAGCCAAGAGTGAGTGAGATAAAGGAGAAGTAATTACCTATGTGGATCGTTTTTATTGTTTTGTCACTTAATCCATTTTCAGGAATTCAAATAACCATCGCTCAGAGCTGCAGGCCCCTGCAGCCATCTACCAACTGAACACCTGTACCAGCCACAAACACTTAACTGAATAACTTCTCTCTGTAAACCTTGTCACAGTGCTGGGCACACTAGAAAGAATACAACACAGTCCCCACAAACATAGGAATCAAGACCGATTGGAAACCATGAGCAAATTAAATTCCAAATGAGAAACAAAATCCATAACCTTCTTTAACTGCAACTCTTTCAAGGGGGCCCCTAGCTTTCTCACTAGCCACCATTCTCCTAGTTACTATGTGAAAACTTTGGAAACTGTTAATGTCCTCTCTCTCTCTTGACCTCTATATATTTACGATAATCTAGTATAAATCCTCTTCACTTAAGGTCTGGATTTTGTATTAAATACTCCAAGCAAAAAAAAAAAAAAATAGAGGGTGTATTATGTAAGACTGACAAACCAGTATACAACAGTTGAAGGTTTGACAAGGGTTGATGGCTATGTGAGAATTCATTATATTATTTTCTGTACGTTTTGCTAGAAAATGTTCATAATTACAAGTTACCAAATATAAAAGTACTACAAGTACGATAAAAATTTTTGAGAAGCATAGAAAAACATATATACAAAGAAATAACTAAAGAGGAAATACATTAACACGTTTACAGTTATCTCTACATTCTGGATAGTTATGGATAATTATTGGCTTTCTTCATCTATTTCTCGTATTTTCTATGAAGAGCACAAATTACTTCTATAATCAGAATATGAATGTAACAATCATATAAAATTACAAGAAATTAATTAGGACTTCCCTGGTGGCGCAGTGGTTAAGAATCCGCCTGCCAGTGCAGGAGACACAGGTTCAAGCCCTGGTCCGGGAAGATCCCACATGTCACGGGAGCAACTAGGCCTGTGAGCCACAACTACTGAGCCTGCGCTCTAGAAGCCCAAAAGCCACAAACTACTGAGCCCATGTGCCACAACTACTGAAGCCCGTGCACCTAGAGCCCGTGCTCCACAACAAGAGAAGCCACCGCAGTGAGAAGCCTGCACACCGCAACGATGAGTAGCCCCTGCTCGCTGCAACTAGGGAAAGTCTGCGCACAGCAACAAAGACCCAACACAGCCAAAAATAAATAAATACTAAATAAAGTAAATTTAAAAAATAATTAAATGAGCACAGCCTTCAGGTCCTCTAAGATCCTAAATTATTACCAAATGACCCTCCCATCCTTCATTCACAGGGGTTATTTACCATGTTAGAACTGAAGGAGAGTGTTACCCAACCGACATGCAGCAAAGCCAGTCTACTTGACACCAGGTGGTGGTGAAGCAAAGTATAGCATTTACTGCAGGACGCCAAGCAAGGAGAACAGGCAGCTCATGTTCAAAAGACCCAAACTCTCTGATAGATTTCAGCGAAGGGTTTTTAAAGACAGTGTGAGGGAGGGGATCACAGGTGTGTGATCAGCTCATGCACAATTCTCTGACTGGCTGATGGTGAGGTAACAGGGTGCTGTTTCGGGAATCTCAATCATCAACCTGGTTCCAACACATCTGGGATCTACCTGCTGGTGGTCAGCATGCAGTTAACTTCCTCCACGTGGTGGGGGGTTTAGTATCTGCAAAACAACTCAAGGATGTGGCTCAGGATATTATCCCTAGCCCTTGAGGAGGAACTAAAGGTCCTCCTTGACTTTGCTTTACGGCTAAACTATTATTTTTGTCTTGCTTGACTGTTTTCCTTTGTTTCTGCGTTTTCTCGCTTCTCTGACTAAATTTGCTCTTTGGAACTCAGGGAAGGCCTAGGAGACTAAAGCTTTTTTTATAAACAAGAGGTGAGGGACACACGGTGGGTAGGGGAGGCCTGTCCCCAAGAAGGCCCCAGAGTGTCCCGCTCAGTTTCAAGAGTATGGCTTAAAGGTCAAGAACACAGGCTGCCTGGGTTCAAATTCCCAGTTCTGTCTCTTCTCTGTTGTTTGACTTTGAGAAAATTACTTAAATTCTTCACCTATCAGTGTTCTCATCTGTAAAATATAGATAATAACCACATCTTTGTTATGAAGATTAAGCTAATTAATGCATATACAGGCTGTAGAAGAGTACCTGGCATTCACTATGTTAACAAATTATTATTACTCATTCATCAACACGTCTCATCCAACCTCCCATTTATTCTGTAAACATTCGACATTTGCCCAGGAGTAAAAATCTGCTAATGAATGAAGGAAATCTGTTGCCCAACTGAGAGTAGAAATGACACAGCACGATAAATTCTCTCACTTTGGGACAATGTTGCCAGGAGTCATGGGTCATTCCCTCCTCTCTGCAACCTCTTTGAGAAATCAGGGTCGGGAAAGGAAAGATATCATAATCGTGTCTCAGGTCCAGGATAAATCACAGCGGACATCCCCAGGCACCAGCTGGGGGTGAGACCCACTCCTTCCTTTAAAAAAGGTCGTGGGGGGCTTCCCTGGTGGCGCAGTGGTTGAGAGTCCGCCTGCCGATGCAGGGGACACGGGTTCGTGCCCAAGTCCGGGAAGATCCCACATGCCGCGGAGCGGCTGGGCCCGTGAGCCATGGCCGCTGAGCCTGCGCGTCCGGGGCCTGTGCTCCGCAACGGGAGAGGCCACAACAGTGAAAGGCCCGCGTGCCGCAAAAAATAAATAAATAAATAAATAAATAAAATAAGAAAGGTCGTGGGGTCATTAGGAATCCACGAAAAACCCCTCTTCCCGCAGGGGTCAGAGAAGAGCCAGTGGCTCTGCAGCTGGAGCTCAGAACCCACCGCGGGCTCACAGAGGCTTTCAAGGACTGAGCGCTTCTCAAAAGAAATAAAAGACTGAGAACGACCGACCGCCTTTTCGCAGGTGCCAGCGACCGGTTCTAAGCATTTTCACATCACGTAAATCTCACCACATGCCTACTAGGGAGGCACTACTATTAACTCCACTTTGCAGACGAGAAATGGAAAAGTGAAATAACTCTACGAAGAGTACATCCCTAAGAGACCGCAGAGCGTGCAGAAAGTAGCGGAGGCGAGGGAAACCGAGCGTCCGGAGACTCTCAAACCCGGAGATCGCGACCCCTGTCCGCCTACAACTCGGGTACGCGCGAACAGCCCCAAACACCGAGGTGACGAAAACCGTCGCCCCTGCCCTCCACGGCTTCTATTCCCCAAGGGCGAGGGTGGCACCTGCAGATTCCACGCCCAGGCAGACTCGGAAGAGACTCGAGTTCTAGGCACTGACTCACCTCCCCGCAGGTACTGATAACCGCGGCCTCTCACTCCTGAAGCGGAAAGGCCCGGACTACACGCCGTTCCTGGACCACACTTCCCAGAATCCCTCAGCGGAACAAAGGGCTACACCTCTTCCCTTCGAGAGCGGAAGTGGCTCTGACTACCCGGCGCTGCTGGACTACACTCCCCAGAATCCTCGGCAAAGTAATGCCACGTTTTTTTCGTTTGCTTTGTTTTGTTTTTAAATATAAGCCGGTTCAGTTCAGTCAGTTTGGAGACGCTATTAGCGCTTGATCTTTTTCTTTTCCTTCCTTTCTTCTCTTCTGGAGGGTTTTTTGTTGTTGTTGTTGTTTTAATTACATTACTAATAAGTGCGACTGAAAAGTAAATGTGGCTGTATAGCAAAGAAAAGCGAAGAGAGGATCTCAAACTCGGTTTATTGCCTTCTTTACTCTCCTTGTGCCTGGATACATGTAGACCCCGACAATGTTTACCTAGCATGAGCTATTCATTCCAAGATGCTAAAGACTCAGGAGAAGGAAAAGTAACCTTTGATCAAGCCACAATATAAATAACGACGTTACCACTTTTGTTGGTTTTAATTGCTCATTTTGAAATCTGGAGTTTTCCAGCAAACGAAAGATGAATTAGCAAGAAGTGAAGGAAATACTGTACTTTGAAAGAGAAAAGTCTAGAATACAGGCATACCTCGGAGATCTCTGGTGTTAGATTCCAGACCATTGCAATAAAGCAAATATCGAAATAAACTTGAGTTGTATGAATTTTTTAGTTTCCCACTGCATATAAGTTTACACTATAATGTAATCTAAGTGTGCAATTACATTGTTAAACAATAATGTACACAACTTAATATAAAAATAATGCTGTTGGAAAAATGGCACCAGTAGACTTGCTTGACACAGGTTTGCCACAAACCCTCAATTTGTAAAGTTACCATAACAAATAAAATCGCCATAAACACAATAGGAAAATAAGTAAATACAACAGTATGTTTTATTTTTCAGGATGGTCTAAATCAATGAGCCACAATTATTCAAAACGTAGGTGCGTAAGTGGGGTATCCTGCTCAGATAACGGTAACAAATTCAACTTTTTTCAGCTTTATGAGGTATAATTGACAAGTAAAATTGTAATATATTTAAAGTATATGTGATGAATTGATATACATTGTGAAAGGACTCTCACAAGTGAATTAACACATTCATCACTTCACATAGCTAACTCGTTTGGGGGGAGAGGAGTGAGAATCTTTAATATCTACTCTCTTAGCAAATTTAAACTGTACAATACTGCATCATCAACTATAGTCACCATAGATTAGATCCGCTGACCTTGTTCATCTTAAAGCTGAAAGTTTGTACCCTTTTTATAACCAACCTCCCCCCCATTCCCCAGGCAACCACCACCATCACACTACGTTTCTAAGTTTGACCTTTTTTCCCCCTTAGATTCCACATATAAGTAATACCATGCATTATTTTTCTTTCTCTTATTTCATTTAGCATATGCCCTACAGTTTTATTCATGTTGTCACAAATATTTTTCCATTATGTATTTCCTGTGTACCAGTGGTTAGAATTAGAGGTTCAATTTGATTCAGGTTTATTTTTTTTTGGAAAGCATACTTCATGGGTGGTTCTGTTTGTATCTCCTATTACCCTAACTGGAAGCTGCCAAGACACCTAAAAAGAGAGCAAGATGAGAAAATGTTTTCTACCAAATATCAAGACTCGTTGCAAAGGTATGGTAACTGAAGCAGTGTGGTATTGGCAAAATTATTGAAAAGTAGACCAATCAAAGGGAATTGAGAGTCAAGACATCCATCTAATCATATACAGATTACTGATTTTCTTCAAAAGTGGCACTGCATAGTAGTGGGGAATAAGGGAAATGTTCAGTAATTGGTATAGGAACAACTGGATATTCATATGGTGAATAATCAAATTATGTGGAAGGCAAATATAGACCTTTCTTTGAAGATTTGTTAATAAATTGATTTTAATCCTGTCACCTACCAAAAAAATAAAGAAAAAGGAAAGAGAGAGGGAAGGAGGAGGGGGAGAGGGAGAGAAAGAGAGAGAGAGAGACAACTGCTAAAATTTGAATAAGATCTGGAGGTTAGACGTTATGCATCAATATTCAATTTTCCTGAATGCTATACTTGTGCTGTAGATAGGTAAGTAAATATCCTTGTTCTTACAGTATTACTTAAGTATTCAGATGCAAAGGCTAAGAGATCTGGAACATACTCATGGTTAAAAAAAAGCATATGTCAATATGTGTGTGCATATATACACGTTCACATAAAGAGAATAATGACTTAAACATGTTAACTGGTGAATCTGAGTACAGGGTACATGAGAGATTTTATATAATTTTTACAATATTTGGAAAGTTTTAAATTATTTCAAAACGAAGTTTAAAGAAATGTAAAAATTTATGTCAAGCAAAATCCCATCATTTAGAGATAAGTAAAAATAAATACTTTTTTGTTCTTTTTTAATGAGATCACACAAAAATTCCATGCTTTGTGTTTTTCCAGGTTAATGTATTCTGGACATCTTCCAACATCCATAGCAACAATTTGCACTGGATAAGTAAATCATAAAATACTTTGGCAACCCAACTGATTATTTCTATGCTTGCTATTATAAACAATAATGCAATGAACATTCCTTTATATACATCTACGGCAGATATGTATTTACTTCTGAAGATCAAAGGCTCATCTCTGGGGATCTATTCCTTAATTTTAATCCAATGTATCATATGAAATAAAGCAATCATATTACAAATTCTTGGCTACAGGAAATTTTTAGTAATTTTATTCATTTTTCATAGTTTTACAGCTTTAGTAAAAATAATGGTCACTGTAAACAAGTATAAAATGGAAATTGATGGAAAAATAACCCCAAAGCCCTCCTTGACATCCCCCCTCAAAAAAAAACTAGTTAGTATATGGCAAATATCCTTTTCACACACTGTCTTTAGGCATATATTCACTTTGAGAGATCATTTATATCATGTGGATCTTACCAAGAGGGTTACAACCTATTTCTCCCGTTACTACGTATGGTTCTATGTCACCATTTTAATGGATTTGCTGGGAAGATTCCATCTGAAGGAATCCCCTTCCACTCTCAATACTTCATAGAGTTTATCAGCAGCATGGACTCTCCAAAACCTTGAAGATGTGCATCCTGACTGAAGTCTAACAGACTTCTCACTTTTAAAGACTCTTGCCAGTGTGGACTTTCTGATGGTATGTAAGCCGTGAACGGTGACTGAAGTCCTTACCACATATGTCACACTTGTATGGTTTTTCTCCTGTGTGGACCCTCTGGTGGGCGTGAAGCCGAGAACTCTGACTGAAGCCCTTCCCACACTCCTCACATTTAAACAGTTTCTCCCGAGCGTGAACACTCAGATGGACTCTAAGATTGGAGGGGAGACTGAAGGCCTTCCCACACTCCAGACACTTGTGGGGTTTCTCTCCTGTGTGGACCCTCTGGTGATGGCGAAGATTCAGGCTCCGCCCAAAGGCTTTCCCACACTCCTCACATTTGTAAGGCTTTTCACCAGTGTGGCCCCTCTGGTGGTATATAAACTGTGAACTATAACGAAAGCCCTTTCCACACATGTTGCATCTGTAGGGCTTCTCCCCAGTGTGGACCCTCTGATGGGACTGAAGACCAGAGGACTGGCTGAAGCCCTTCCCACAGACACCACACTTGTAGGGTTTCTCGCCTGTGTGGACTCTCTGATGGACCCGGAAATCTATGGCCTGACTGAAGCTCTTATCACACGCCTCACATTTGTAGGGTTTCTCTCCTGAGTGGACTCTCTGATGAGCATGAAGGTTTGATCTCCAACTGAAGCCCTTCCCACACTCCTCACATTTATACGGTTTTTCTCCAGTGTGAATGACTTGGTGCAGTTTAAGATTTGAACTGTAACTGAAGTCCTTACCGCACATGTCGCATCTGTAGGGCTTTTCCCCTGTGTGGACTCTCTGGTGGGTCTGCAGCTTTGACGACTGACTGAAGCCCTTCCCACACGTCTCGCATTTGAATCGTTTCTCCCCGGTGTGGACGTTCTGGTGGACTTGAAGATTGGAGGCCTGACTGAAGCTCTTCCCGCACTCCTTGCATTTGTAGGGTTTCTCCCCCGTGTGGACACGGAAGTGGATGTGAAGATCTGTGTTACGGGTGAAGCCCTTCCCGCACGCCTCACACCTGTACGGTTTCTCTCCAGTGTGGACCCTCCGGTGGCATATCAAAGGGGAATTGTGACTGAACCCCTTGCCGCAGACATCGCATTTGTAGGGTTTCTCCCCGGTGTGGACCCTCTGATGTATGTGATAATGCGCGGCCTGTGTGAAGCCCTTCCCACACTCCTCACACTTATAGGGTTTCTCACCCCTGTGGACCCTCTGGTGAACACGAAGGTTAACGCTCCAGCCGAAGCCCTTCCCGCACTCATCGCACTTATACGGTTTCTCTTCGGTGTGGACTCTCTGATGGCACTGAAAATTTGAACTTTGGCTAAAGCATTTACCGCACTCCTCGCATTTGTAAGGCTTCTCCCCTGTGTGTGTCCTATAGTGGATGATAAGGCCTGTGCTGCTACTGAATCCCTTGCCACAACTGTCACACCTATAGGACTTCTCTCCCGTGTGATTAGATTGACGGGGATGAAAGGAATTCCTATTGAAACCATTGCCGGATTCACGGCATTTATCGACTTTTCCTCCCGGGTGAATTCTTTGATGACTTTGCAGATGGGAGCATTTCTCTCCCAGGTGAACCCTCGGATGAATTGGGAGCACTTCGCTATCACTGAAGCTTTTCCCACACTCTCTACAGGGATACAGTGTGTCTCCTTTGCAGGGTTTCTCTTCTGTGTCAGTTGTAACAGGATCACTCAGGGGTGATTTCTTCATGAAGGCTTCACATATACATGGGTTGTTTTTCCCGTTCATTTGCTTACCTCTACTCTGATTCCTTGACTCACTAACATACATATTCCCACAGGAATCCTGGGTTCTCGAAATCAAAAACTCTTGATTTTCAAGGTAACTGGAACTATCGCCTTTGTGGTTCATCATATGGTACTCATTTTCAGAAACCTGAAGAGAATCACCTTGTAGGAAATGGGAAGTCCTCCTCTGAAGACAGCACGTTGAATCACTTGCGACCTGTTTCCAGATTTGCCAGCAAGACGGCTCTTCACGTGAAAGGTATTTTAATGCGACTTTTCCAAGAGTCTCCACCTCATCGGGATTCTTGCTGCCTAAAAGAAAAAGCGATATTCAGAGGTGAGGACAAGTAAATGCTTTGTTCAGAAACATTGGGATTTCACACTCAGGGATAAGGCCTTAAAAAAACCAGGGAAAGGGTCATGTCTGTACCACACCACTTATCCTTTTGTTATGCTTTTTCGTGTAAGTGGAAGCGAAGAACAGGGTCAAGAGACTTTTCTGTAAATGTGACCTATTTAGAACCACAGGTCTAACGGTTTAATAGAAGAACTGTAGGTTTGAAATCGGATGGCTGCAGGGCAACAAAGACAACCCACCTTCCAACCTACAGCAATGTCAATTAAAAGCCTAATCACTTGTTTCTTAGCAGGCTTATGACAAGTGGGCTTCTACTGAATTAGGTTAGGAAAGCACAGACTGTAGACATTAAACAGTACTTTAGGTCCTGGTAGATATGATCTTCTAAGAGTAAATTTGGGAAGCGGCTGGGATAATAACATTATTATGGGAGTGATTCTGGTCTCTGTAAAAAGAAGGGGGAAAGGGAAAACTAACCTTGGACAGCTGAGAAAGAACCTGGGAGGAGAAGAAAGAGAACAGATTCTCAAAGGCAACCCTGAATGGAGGAGAGGGAGAGTTATGTTCAGCTTGGAAAGCTTTTGCCCAGGAAGCTGCGAACCTTGCTTTTTCTCTCATTCCCTTCAGGTCTCTCTGCTCAAATGTCACTCAACTGGGTGAGGCCTTCCTATCACCCAGTATAAAACAATTCCTCCCACCCCAACACACCTTCCACTCTTCCCATCTGCCTTACTCTGCTTTCTTTTCCCCCATGGCACTTATTATTTACTATGTACTCCTTAATTTTTTCCTGCCCATTTAGAAGAATTAGGATGTAACAATCATGAGGAAAACAAGCACTTTGATTTCTTCATTGTTTCATCCCCACTGTAACAGAATTTCTCAAACTGCTGGCATATACTCGTGAACTGTGAAATCCATTCCATACATTGTGACACTTCAAAGAAAAAGAAGTGGGAATTCCCTGGTGGTCCAGTGATTAGGACTCAGCACTTTCACTGCCAGGGCCGGGTTCGATCCCTAGTTGGGGAACTAAGATTCCACAAGCTGCGTGGTGCGGCCAAGGAGGGGGAAAAAAACCCCTCAATATTCTGTAATAACCTATATGGGAAAAGAATCTGAAAAAGAATAGATATGTGTGTATGTATAACTGAACCACTTTGCTGTACACATGAAACTAACACAACATGGTAAATCAACTATACCCAATATAAAATAAAAATTAAATTTAAAACAATAAATAAAAAAAATAAAAATAAAAAAACAATAAATAAAGAAATTATGTGGAAAAAATAATAAAAATATGAAAAGCATATCACAAGCAGTAAGGGTAACACTATATAAAATGCTTGTTTCAGCTGTAGACATACACATAAATATGCACATATGTTACATTTATACTTGGTCGGAATGGAAAATATTTCTTATTGAGAGTCATAGTTAAAAACGTATGGAAGCCACTGGCTTAAAATGTTTAAAGTGGTACCAAGTCCTGAATGATTAATTTGCTTAAATAGAAAGTTACATTCAAATAATATAAACTGAACAAGTCCCAACAGGTATGTGCACATTTCAGGGTATGGTAGGCTAACTGAACATCCTAAAGATGTCCATGCCCTAATCCCTGCAACCTGCGAACATGTTAATGTACACAGCAAAAGGGACTCCAGATTTGATTAAATTAAAGATCTTGAGATGAGCCCAAAGAAAGTCACAAGGGTCCATAAAAAAAAAGGAGACGCGGGACTTCCCTGGTGGCGCAGTGGTTAAGAATCCACCTGCCAATGCAGGGGACATGGATTCGAGCCATGGTCCGGGAAGATCCCACATGCCTCGGAGCAACTAAGCCTGCGTGCCACAACTACTGAGCCTGCGCTCTAGAGCCTGTGAGCCACAACTACTGAGCCCACGTGCCACAGCTACTGAAGCCCATGCCTCTAAAGCCTGTGCTCCGCAACAGGAGAAGCTACGGCGATGAGAAGCCTGTGCACCGCAACAAAGAGTAGCCCCCGCTCGCCGCAACTAGAGAAAGCCCATGCGCAGCAACGAAGACCCAATGCAGCCAAAAATAAATAAATACATTAAAAAAAAAAAAGAATCCCTACAAAAACAAGCTCTTTATTTGCACTCCAGTGACCTATAAAGACATTTTAGGTAGTATTTGTACCTGGAGCATGGTTGCAAAATCCTGAAACATGCTGATGCTGACGAGGTCAAAAAAACCTCTGAGAAAGGGTGGCAGAAAATGCTACCAGATTTGTTAAAAAAAGACTTGGTCTATGACACAAAACTGAAGTGTAACAATACGTAGGATCATGATTCCTGAGGTTCAGTTTGCATATAAAAATGAACCCCAGTGAAACTAACACATCATTGTAAATCATCTACACTTCAATTAAAAAAAAGAAAAAGAAAAAGAGGATGAGACCCTTTCCAGTAATATTCCTGAATGCATCAAACGTGAAGCAACATGTAGACATGAGAAGGGAGATGGACAAATGCAGATGGTTATATCCATTAACCACTCTCAGAATTCAGGGCCTAATCTATCATGTTTGCAGATAAGCTTCTCTCCTTCGTTTTTCAGGCAGAGGGAGAGTATATACATTTACATTCTCTAGGAATATCTGATGTTTTTAAATGGGTAGAACTGAGGAATATGCAAATTAAAGAGAAGGGAAGGAAGAGGAGAGAAAGGAAGAGGAGGTCAAACAGTGAAGTAAACAGTGAGGATCTGAGCAAAGGCAGGAGAACAGAGGGCCTTGAAAGGCTGGGGAGAAAAGTGAAACAATGGCTGGGGATCCAGAGGATGAGGTGGTCTTCACAGATGAAGGCGGCTGGGGTCATAGGTCAGGAAGAGCTGTGAGGAGAGCTTCCTCACTTTCACTCAAAAGAATAGGATTTTTTTTTTTTTTTGCGGTACGTGGGCCTCTCACTGTTGTGGCCCCTCCCGTCGTGGAGCACAGGCTCCAGACACGCAGGTTCAGCGGCCATGGCTCACGGGCCCAGCCACTCCGCGGCATGTGGGATCTTCCCGGACCGGAGCACGAACCTGAATCCCCTGCATCGGCAGGCGGATTCTCAACCACTGCGCCACGAGGGAAGCCCAAAAATAGTAATTTTTAAAGTAATATCTTCATTCAACAATTACGTACTGCACATCTACTATGCAGAAGGCTCATTGAAGGCTTTGGGTAGAGACAGGAAATACAACTGCCCAAATTCCTACTTTCAAGGGGAGACGGATGAGGAACAAGTAAATAAAGACAAGTTACGAGGTCAGGAGGTTATCAGTGCTTCGATACAAAATAAGGCAGGATGAGGGCACGGAGAATGGAGAGAGAATGGCACTGTAAATGGGGCAGACACACAAAGTCTGTCTGATGAGATGAAATCTGAGCAAAGACCTGAGTGAGTAAGGGAGTGGCTGCAGGCCTCTACACTGAGGCAGAGAGCTAGTTGAAGGTTGGGAAACAAGAAAACACTCCAAAGGGGCCAGGATGGCATGAATGAACTAAGAAAGGGTAAAAGGATGGGTGATCAAAGAGGAACTCAGTGAGGAGGCCAGATCAGGTAGGGCCCTGCAGTCCACTGTAAAGACTCAGAGTGAAAGGGGAGGCCTTGGGAGGGTTTTGGACAGAGGAATGGTATGATCTTACTTGCTTTCTAAAGAACCAGTCTGGCTACCATGTGAAGAGGTTACAGGAGTGCAAGAGCGGAAGCATGGAGACCAGTTTGGAGGAAGCTGTCACAGTCCAGGCAAGAGATGACAGCACGTGGACAAGAGTGGTCGTCACGGACGTGGAGAGAAGATTAGCTGGTACCTGAAATAATAGCTTTGCGGTTCTCACTGGAATGCCCGTTTCTTTGGGTTTCTCTCTCCATCATCCAAAGTTTTTCTTCTGTCTCCAACTGGGACACCATATCTGGCTTGAAGGGAAGATGTCCTATGAAAAGGCAGATATATATATTTAAGATGAACACACAGCTTAAATAGATCTTTGTCCAAGTTCTTAACCCTCAAGTGATCACAAACTGTAATAAGAAATGAATTCAGAGAACTATACTCAATATTCTGTAACAACCTATAAGAGAAAAGAATCTGAAAAAGAATATATATATAATTGAATCATTTTGCTGTACACCTGAAACTAACACAACATTGTAAATCAACTATACTTCAATCAAAAAAAGAAAAGCAAATTGAGGTCACAACCTAGTTCATGTCTACATATAGATAAAATTAGATTTAACCAATGTCTGTTTTTATCATATTTCCCACACTTTCATACCACTTACTGCAAATGGTCACAGTTTTTGCTACAATGTGAGGGGGTCTTGATAAGGAACTCTGACAGTTTCTGTTCTTATTCCATTTTATTCTATTTCACTGAAAAAAAAAATAATGCCAGTACAATGAACTAAGTTGACTCCAAGATCCACCAAAGTATCTGAAAGACAAAGTATAGAAGCTAAGCTGCCCGTTTATAGTTCATCTAAAACAGGGTTTCTCAGCTGAGGCACTACTGATATTCTGCACTGGCTAGTTCTGTGTGGTGGGGGGAGGTGGTCCTGTGCATCGCAGGACGTTTAACAGCACCACTAGCCACTAGATGCCAGCAGCACCCCTCCCTCAGCTGTGACAATCAAAACTGTCTCCAGACATTGCCAAATGTCCCCAGGGAGGCAAAATCACCCCGGATGGAATTTTGCCTGAGCAGAGAGGGACCAGAAAAACCTATGGATTGGAAAAACTTGTGTCTTCAAGGTCAAGGAACCACTTCACAAGGTCCAAAGCTTTGAACAGCTGAGGACCAGACACTCTCAAGAGACTTGAGGTTCAGGGTCAGAGAGTGCCCGTCCTCACCCACTGAGACCAGGTTCCGGAAGTTCTCCACCATCACATCCTTGTACAGTTTCCTCTGGGCAGAGTCCAGCAGCCCCAGCTCCTCCTCGGTGAAGGTCACGGCCACGTCCTTGAAGGTCACCGCCTCCTACGACATCAAACACATGTCACCTCAATCTCACAACCTCCATTGGAAGAAGGGCAGCATCGAGAAGGATAAAGAAGATTAACCCAAAAAATGGTTACCGATTTGGAAGGACTCCAGGCAGTTTTCAGTCCCAACACTTGCCCCTCTCAGTGACAGTGATGTCACCTCCCCGCTGTCCCACTCTATCTCTGCTTTTAATATTCGCAAAGTTCACAGGCCTTACGCAACCCTCCAGGACAGGTACACAGCTCCTCACCTGTGCTTTCAAGGCAAAAGCCATAACCACCTGCTGCCACATGCACAGCTGGTGAAGGCACAGGGTGAGTTCAAATTTCAAGGTTTTAATGACAGGACCCTGGGCAAATTCCTTTACCTCTCACTATCTTAATTTCCTCTTCTCTATAATGGTGTCTAAATCACAAGGTGTTTGAAAGGATTAGACGAATGAACATGTGTAAAGCACTTACAATGGCGCCTGGCACATAAGAAGTGCTCAATAAATTGGAGCAAGCAGTATCATTAAAATCTCTTGCATCCATTTTGTGACTGCATAGTATAGTATTCCTTAGAATTGATGATGTAGCTTTAATCAATCCAAATAAAGCACAATTAGTTACAGATTTTTACTTATCATCATCTGCTGTAAAGATCCTTTCACAGAGATGTCGACCAAGAAGTAGCAACTGCACTTTAACATTTTTGAAAGCATAATGGCAGATTTCCGCCTCAAAAGGTTTTCCCAATTCACCTTTCATATGAGGGAGTACAAATGTTCCTGAATCTCTACACTGGCCAAATAAGACATAATTCCGTTTTTTTAAAAAAAGAAAATCTTCAACAATCTAAGTGAAATAAATAAATAGAAAGCTTTCATTAACGTTTGTACACATTTAGTTATTAAATTATTTTCTTCATAAATTTACTTTCCATTATTGTGACGCTCCTTTTCTTTCTTTTACTCATATTCCAGTTGGGTCTTACTTTATTTTACTAATTTTAATGAGAATTAGAGATATTAAACCTTTATCTAATGTTTATAAGTACGTCCCATCAATTCAAATATTACAAATATATAGCTGTGAATGCCTGAGGGAAAAGGAATATGAGAAAGCAAAAAGAGGTAGTTTGTAAACAGAGTAGTAGGATAAATTATCTTTCTCTATTCCAAGTTTCCACAATTTTTCAAAGATTGCTTTGTGAAATAAAGATGATAAAATAAACCAAACAAAACGCACAGTCTGGCACACAACATGCACGCAAGGTGTGTCGTGTTCATTAACCTTTCCAAGGAAGAGAAAAAAGGTGTGTCCAATCTTTGAGAAATAAAATCCCTTAGGAGTCAGAAAGCAATGCCTTACTTACCTGAAACTCAGTCATTTTCTCCCACTCCTTCCGGGGAAGGTCAGATTCCTGAGAAGGCATAACTGGGGAAGGACAAAGAAGCCATGAGATGCAGGCCAGGGCTGTCAGGAGCCCATGTGGATCTCTGCAGAAATTACACATGAGCACTCGTACTCCCAGGCAGAGGTGCTCACATACAGCTGGGTAAGCAGAGCTTGGAGTAGACTGCAGCTACTAGCAGAACTGTCAGCCAGCAGCCACTGGACAGTGAACAACCAGCACAACCAAACACAGTATCCCTACCATAAAGACTTCTGATCCTACCATAAAAAAAAAATGAAAAGACAATCTATGGACTGGAAGAAAATATTTGCAAATTATGCTACTGAAGGGACTAATTTCCAAAATATACAAACAGCTCATACAGCTTAACATCAAAGAAGCAAACAACCCAATCAAAAAATGGGCAGAAGACCTAAATAGGCATCTCCAAAGAAGACATACAGATGGCCAAAAGGCTCATGAAGAGATGCTCAACACTGCTAATTATTAGAGAAATGCAAATCAAAACTACAATGAGGTATCACCTCACATCAGTCAGAATGGCCATCATTAAAGTCTACAAATAATACATGCTGGAGAAAGTGTGGAGAAAAGGGAACCCTCCTACACTGTTGGTGCCAATGTAAATTGGTACAGCCACTATGGACAACAGTATGGAAGTTCCTTAAAAAACTAAAACAGAGCTACCATAGGATCCAGCAATCTCCCTTCTGGGCATATATCCAGAGAAAACTCTAATTCAAAACGACATATGCACAATGCTCATAAGTTATTTTTGTAATAAGAAATAACGGCCCAATAAAAATTACATAAAACATGGGACTTCACTGGTGGCACAGTGGATAAGACTGTTCCCAATGCAGGGGGCCCAGGTTCGATCCCTGGTCAGGGAACTAGATCCCACACGCATGCCACAACTAAGGAGCCTGTGTGCTGCAACTAAGGAGCCTGTGTGCTGCAACTAAGGAGCCGGCAAGCCGCAACTAAGGAGCCCTACAGCCGCAACTAAGGAGCCCTACAGCTGCAACTAAGGAGCCCGCCTGCTGCAACTAAGACCCCATGCAAGCAAATAAATAAATAAATATTTTTTTAAAATGTCCATCAACATAGGAATGGATAAAGAAGATGTGGTACATATATACAATGGAATATTACTCTACCATAAAAAGGAATGAAATAGTGCCATTGGCAGAGATGTGGATAAATCTACAGACTGTCATACAGAGTGAAGTCAGTCAGAAAGAGAAAAACAAATATCGTATAGTATCACTTCTATGTGGAATCTAGAAAAACGGTACAGATGAACTTATTTGCAAATCAGAAAATAGAGACACACGTTGAGAACAAACTTATGGATACCAAGGGGGGAAGAGGGGGGTGGGATAAATTGGGAGATTCAGATTGACACATACACACTATTATGTATAAAAGAGATAACTAATGAGAATCTACTGTACAGCACAGGAAACTCTACTCAGTGACCTGTGGTGACCTAAATGGGAAGGAAATCTAAAAAAGAGGGGACACATGTATACGTATGGCTGATTCACTTTGCTGTACAGCAGAAACTAACAACATTGTAAAGCAACTATACTCCAATAAAATTTTTTTTAAAAATGATACATGCACCCCAATGTTCATAGAACTATTTACAACAGCTAAGACATGGAAGCAACCTAAATGTCCATCGACAGATGAATTAATAAAGAAGTTGTGGTATGGAATGGAATATTACTCAGCTATTAAAAAGAAGGAAATAATGCCATTTTCAGCAACATGGATGGACTTAGAGATTATCATACTAAGCGAAGTAAGCCAGACAAAGACAAATATCATATAATATCACTTATATGTGGAATCTAAAACAATGATACAAATGAACTTATTTACAAAACAGAAATAGACTCACAGACACAGAAAACAAACGTGGTTATCAAAGGGGATAGTGAGTGGGGAAAAGGGAGGGAGGAGGAAGGGGGAATAAATTTGGAGTTTGGGATTAACATATAGACACTACTATATATAAAACATAAACAACAAGGATCTACTGTATAGCACAGGAAACTATACCCAGTACTTTATAATAACCTATGATGGAAAAGGATCTGAAAAGAATATATATAAAAAACTGAATCACTTTACTGTACACTTAAAACTAACACAACATTGTAAATTACCTATACTTCAATAAAAAAAAAGAATAATAATGAAAATGAAACCTAAAGAAAAAAAAGATTTCTGATCCTGAGGGTGGCAGGAAATGAAACGCAACGCAACAACAATGTGGGTTTAAAAAAAAAAGAAAAGGGCTTCCCTGGTGGCGCAGTGGTTGGGAGTCCGCCTGCCGATGCCGGGGACATGGGTTCGTGCCCCGGTCCGGGAAGATCCCACATGCTGCGGAGCGGCTGGGCCCGTGAGCCATGGCCACTGAGCCTGAGCGTCCAGAGCCTGTGCTCCACAACGGAAGAGGCCACAACAGTGAGAGGCCCGCGCACCGCAAAAAAAAAAAAAAAAAAAAAAAAAAGAAAAGAATAAAACAAAGAGTTCTGGAGTCAAAGTCCTAGGTTTAAATCCTGGAAAAGATACTACGCATCCATGTAATGTAGGGGTATTACAAAAAACCTCTCTGTGCCTCTCTTCAGTCATCTACACAATGAGGATAGGATATGCACCTGGCCACTCCTCGTAAACCATACCCACCACGTAGAGTTGTTCCAAGGATTCAAGGAGTAGATGGAAAGTTCTAAAAATATAGGAGTCCCTTTTTCTTGCAGCTGCAAAAAAGCAGATGATCCTTTGCATCAGAAACTGTATCTGCCAATGTCTTTTCTAACAATAACAACAAAAGAGACCTGAAAGGCATGTGGATTTTGTATATGGCTTCTCTCCTATGAAAGTCACCTGTATTTTCTGAAAGCCCTGATTCTGACATAAAATTTCTCCTTACTTAATAATTTGTTGCCCAGTTAATAGTATTTTACTCACACTTGTATTAGTTTTCTAAAAAAGTATCATTTCGGGTCAATTTATTTCACTGAGGCCAGAAAAGGCTTATTGGTAAAAGCCTTTCATCCTATGTGCATGGAGATACAGAAAAACACATAGAAAAGAAAAAGAGGCAAAATAAAAATCAAGAAACATGGACGATAGTTTGAGAGGCTCCAACATTTGTCTAATAGGAGTGTAAGAAGGGAATGGAAGCAACTACAGAGAGGTTTTATTTCAAGAGATAACTGCTGAGTTCACATATAGAAATTCTGAACAGTATAAATAAAAATACATATACTCCTAAACAAATGACAGTGAAACTCAGGAAGGCAAAGAATAAATAACTAAAAACAACAACAAAAATCCTTAAAGCTCCCAGAAAGAAAATATAATTTACCTAATAAAAATGACAATTAGGTTGACAGAAACAGGGAAGCAGAATGGAGATCTAAAACACATGAATATTTCCAAAATGAAGAAAAAAAATCGTGAATCTTGATTTCTATGCTCAACTAAATGGTTATTTATAGGAGAGAGGAAGAAAGACATTTTAGCTGCTTAAAAAAAGAAGAAAATTTATAACGAAATGAATCCTAAAAGAACTGATGGTAAGGAAACATGTAAATATGTTGGTAATATCTTTGTTAAAAGAAAAAATAACCTAGAACGATATGACAAATTTTGAGGGTGGTTTTAATAAAAAGTAAACCTATAACCTAGCCTGCAGTGAAAAAAAAAAAAGGTGGTATGAGGGAGCCATCATCAAATATCAAGTGTATTTTTATTTAGTCTCTATATTTTTCAGAATGAGAATACATGCTGATCAAATCTAGTGTTTGTTGAGACATATCATTTTTAAAAGTTAAAATATAAGACCACACAATTTTCAAATGAGTTGAGGGTAAATAAAAGGAATAAACTGAACTGAAGATAATAAAAGAGAATAAAAGGAAGAAATGTAGAGCATAGTGATTTAAAAATAAATATTTTAAAAATATTTTACATAAATCAATGAAGTTAGAACACACCTCACACCATACACAAAAATAAACTCAAAATGGATTAAAAACTTAAATATAAGACAAGACACCATAAAACTCTTTTAAAAGAGAACATAGGCAAAACATTCCCTGACATAAATCATATCAATGTTTTCCTAGGTCACTCTCCCAAGGCAATAGAAATAAAAGAAAAAAATAAACAAATGGGACCTAATCAAGTTTATAAGCCTTTGCATAGCAAGGGAAACCATAAACAAAATGAAAAGAACCTATGGAATGGGAGAAAATATTTGCAAATGATAGGACTTGATAAGGGCTTAATTTCCAAAATATACAAACAGCTCGTACAACTCAAACAACCTAATCGAAAAAGAGGCGGAAGACCCAAATAGACATTTCTCCAAAGGAGACATACAGATGGCCAACAGGCATGTGAAAAGATGCTCATCATCGCTAATTAGAGAAATGCAAATCAAAACTACAATGAGGTACCACCTCACATTGGTCAGAATGGCCATCATTAAAAAGTCTACAAATAATAAATGCTGGAGAGGGTGTGGAGAAGAGGGAACCCTCTTACATTGTTGGGGGGAATGTAATTTAGTGCAGCCACTATGGAAAACAGTATGGAGGTTCCTCGAAAAACTAAAAGTAGAGTTGCCATATGATCCAGCAATTCCACTTCTGGGCATATACCCAGACAAAACTATAATTCGAATAGATACATGCACCCCAGTGTTAGTAACAGCACTATTTACAATAGCCAAGCTTATGGAAACAACCTAAATGTCCACTGACGAATGGATAAAGAAGACGTAGTGTATATATATATATATATATATATATATACACACACACACACACACACACACACACAATGGAATAGTACTCAGCCATTAAAAGGAATGAAATAATGCCATTTGCAGCAACATGGATGGACCTAGAGATTATCATACTAAGCGAAGTCAGAAAGACAAATACCATACGATATCACTTATATGTGAAATCTAAAACACAACACACTTGAACTTATCTACGAAACAGAAACAGACTCACAGACATAGAGAACAACTTGTGGTTGCCAAGGGGAAGGGGGCTGAGGGAGGGAAGTATTGGGAGTTTGGGATTAACAGAGGCAAACTATTATATATAAGGATGGATAAACAACAAGGTCCTACTGTATAGCACAGGAAACTATATTCAATATCCTGTGATACACATAATGGAAACGAATATGAAAAAGAATATAACTGAGTCACTCTGCTGTACAGCAGAAATTAACACAACATTGTACATCAACTATACTTCAATAAAATTTTTTTAAATATTTTAAAACATATTTTAAAGTAAATAAAACATTTTATATTTTAAAAAATATTTATTTTAAAAACACACGTACGTGTGGTAGAAAAACACATGTACATATTAACAAGCAATTAAACATTCTCAGGTGTAGTCAACAGACAACTGATCTTTTTCCTAGTGGTAATTTACTAAGTGAAGGAAACCTGATTAACTGAAAACAGATGACGGACCAACAAAGACCTTTCAGTAGTGTGTACCTGGGGCTATGCTGTGAGGGGCCAAGAGGTCCGTCCTTCCTCCCGTTTCCGAATTCAGGACTGGCGAAGAAAAAGATGTGGTGGAAGAGCACGACTGTATCCGTCTGCCGGATACACTGCCGCGGGACGTCCCCAGGCACTAGCGCGGGGTGACTCCGTGCTTCCTAAAAAACGAGATCAGTAAAAGCTCGGGAAAAGCTCGGGAAGGGCTGTCTCCCGATGTCTGACAGAAGGACCGTGCCATCGCTCCTCGCTCTCTCCCTTCACTCGGGCGTCCAGTCAAAAGGGCGCTCGTGAGAAAATGAACTGCGTCAACAGCAAGAGCCAACCCGTTCTGTGACACCCGCGTTCGAAGCTGTTGACACGTATGGTCTCACTCGATTCTAATCACAACCCTACCCACTAGTGACCGTCTCTCCCGCTGTCTTCCAGAGGAGGAAAGTAGGACGCACGGATAATCAACTCGCCATATATTGTACCGATAGAAGTAGCAGCTCTGCTTGGTAAGCGGGGGAGGAGAACAGAAGAATGCCGCACTTGCGCCCTCCACCTCTCAGCCTCCGCCGGCGGCCGCGACTTCTCCATCCTAAGACAGCCGGCTAGGTAGCGACTAGTCCCACGCTCAGGCCGAAAAGGCTCGCAGGGGTCTTGGGGGTGCAGGGCCGACTCACCTCCCGGATCAAAAAAATGGTGGCTGCCTCGCTTTCCCGGAGCGGAAGTGCCTCTGACTACACAGCGCTCGGAACTACACTTCCCAGAAGCCCCGGAGACACGCCACAGCCCCTCGTTTCCGGATAGAGTCCAGGGGAATACACTTCCCAGAGCCCCAAGAGGAGGAAGGGCCTTGTCCTCCCCGTTGGAGCTTTAAAACAAAACAAAACAACCCAAACTCTTGGGAGTTCTCGGCCAACGACTTCCAGGATCCCCTTCGTGTGAAGCAGTTCTCTGACGCCGGTAGAGCTTAGCTTTATCTCACTGACAAACAAAACATGATTTGAAGAGTCAGAATCTTAAAAGACTGAAAGAAACAGATCAGTGTAATAGAACTGCACCCCCTCTACCAGAGGAAAAAAAGGGGGGGAGAAGGGAAATGATAGGCTTAAAATGCAGTTTTAGGCGATTTTTAGATGAGTGAAAGACCCAAAAAATGCACCAGGGGCAGATTGTATTGTCGATTTCCACTATTGTTAACAGAACAGTCAAATAATTCAGAACTTGGCTGCTGAGGACAACACCACATGGAGTGAAAAGACAAGCTTCAGCATGGACTGTGTGATCAGTTTCTCAAATCAGGGCCACTGTAATCAATCCTCAGGGAGTTTCTTAACTTGAAAGACAAGCACGTTGTTGTTAATTAGGTGTTTCTACAATAGTCACTTCAAAGACTGTTGTTTGTTCAAATATATTGATGGAAGAAATCTGCACATACTGAGGTATGGGGAAGTCATTCTGGCTTTTACGTCATTTAACTTTACACTTTACACTAACTAAAACAGCCTGTTTTGTAGCCTAGTAAACATACATCTGCTTTAACCATTAAGGAAAAGGGTGCAGGACTTCCCTGGTGGTCCAGTGGTTAAGAATCCACCTGCTAATGCAGGGGACATAGGTTCGAGCCCTGGTCTGGGAAGATCCCACATGCCGCGGAGCAACTAAGCCCGTGTGCCACAACTACTGAGCCTGTGCTCTAGAGCCCACGAGCCACAACTACTGAGCCCGCACGCCACAACTACTGAAGCCTGAGTGCCTAGAGCCCGTGCTCCGCAACAAGAGAAGCCACCGCAGTAAGAAGCCCGCACACCGCAACGTAGAGTAACCCCCGCTCGCCGCAACTAGAGAAAGACCGCGCACAGCAACAAAGACCCAATGCAGCCATAAATAAATAAATAAAAATATATTATTTAAAAAAAATAAAAATAAAAAGTGTGCAGTGTCCAGAAGTAAAGAATGCCTGTTTTGGGGCTTCCCTGGTGGCGCAGTGGTTAAGAATCCGCCTGCCAATCCAGGAGACACGGGTTCAAGCCCTGCTCTGGGAAGATCCCACATGCTGCGGAGCAGCTAAGCCAGTACGCAACAACTACTGAGCCTGTGCTCTAGAGCCCGTGTGCCACAGCTACTGAAGCCCATGTGCCTAGAGCCCGTGCTCTGCAACGAGAGAAGCCATCGCAATGAGAAGCCCGTGCACTGCAACGAAGAGTAGCCCCCGCTCACCGCAACTAGAGAAAGCCCGTGCACAGCAACAAAAGACCCAACACAGCCTAAATAAATAAATAAATAATAAAATAAATAAATTAAAAAAAAAAAAAAAAAGAATGCCTGTTTTGAAGAGAGAAAAATGCCTCCCTTTCTGGGACGTCAATGCTAGCTTTCCTTCAATGATAAGGCTCCCTGGAGCTGAGGCCATGCTGACTCGTAATGTGAGTGCTAATGTCTTTTTTGAAACCTTGAAAGAATATACTCCTGTCATGTTTGATGTTCTTTGTTCTGACAAGATATAAAACTGCTGAAAACTATGCTTCTTTGGAACAGTTCCTCAGAGCTATCTGAGAGGCTGCCTCCCAAGCTACAGTCTTCAGTTTGGCTCAAATAAAACTCTCATCTATTCTTATTATAGGTTGATTATTTCCATTAACAGTATGACAGAATTGATGTTTCAAAGAAATGAGACTGGAGAGAAGAGAGGAATACCTACAACTATCCATATATCCATGACAATATATTTTTGCATTTCTCATTTCTGAGCATATATTCCTTTTTCTGTTATTCTTAGCAGCTATCTCTTATGGAGCACTTAGTGTGTGCCAGGGACTACTCCCAACTCTTTAGACTCCGGGATCTCACTTCATCTTCACAACTTTTTTTAGGTAAATACTATTATTTCCTCTATTTTGCAGTTTACAATAGAGCCAGAGGCAGAGAGAGTTAAGTAATTTGCCCATGTTACTAAATTAGTAAGTACTAGAGCCAGGTTTCAAAATTTGGCATTTGACAACCACAGCCTGAGAGGTAACCATTACACTAACCACATCTTGTATAATCAACATGAACAGAATGTTTAACTTCAATCAATTTTTTCTCCTTCCTGATGCCAGAAAGCTGTAGCCTAACATGGAAATTCAATCCTTTTCACATGCATGCCTATCCAGTGCCCTTAAGGGAAGGTCCAAATACTTTGGCCAGCCTCACAAACAGGAATCTTCCATATGCTTGTTTCCCTCTTCAAATCTGCTTTCCACACTACATGTCCAGCCATAGTGGATCGCTTGTACTCCTACAAAAAGCTTTTTTGTATCTGCAGTTCCTTCTTTTCATATACTGCTGCTCTCTTCACTTCTAGGTCATAGCTTAAATATTCCCTGCTCCAGTAAGACTTCTTGTGAGTTCTTGTCTTGCAGACTAATACAAACCATGTATGATAACCATGATCACAGACTTGGACTCAGGCTGCCTAGGTTAAAATACTCGTTCTGCCACTTACTCTGTGAACTCTGTCCCTTCTTCTTCATTTGTAAAATGGAAATAATAGGATTGATGTGAGGAAGATACATGTAATAAATACATGTAAAAGCACTGGAAACTCTGCCTGGCTCACGACCACCTACAACAAGTTAGCAAATATTCTCAGATGATAAACACAGGACACATAAATTAGAGACAGTTGGTTTCTAAATAAGTTTTCTTTAGATCATTAAAATATTATCAATAATTAATGTATATCAACTTTTGAATGCTGTGGAAAAAATTAGAAGATACTGCAACCCATTGAAAGTGAGATAAAGGATCACTAAAGTTTATATTTTTCTCCTTTACTGTTTCCTAAGTCCATTTCAGGAATTTTAAATAAAATCTAACTGAGCTGCAGGCCTCTGTTTCAGGATATTGGGCAGCTACACCAGCCACAAATACTGAAGAATTTCTCCCTGCCAGTCTTTGGTGCTAAGTACACTTTAAAGAATATGACATTCTCCCTGAAACAAAGTAGCACACAGCCAAAGGGAGAAACAGATCAGAAACCAAGATTTAGAAGACTGGACTGTTTCAAGTCAAACTTCAAAATAGAGAAACCAAATTCATAATTATTCCTCTCCAACTTTCAATGTTTCTATGTTCCTAAACTTTCTTACCTACATAACTACCATCCTCCTGGCTGCCAGGAATGAAAACCGTGAAGTTAACAGTTGCTTTCCTTTGCTCTTCATATATAATCAATTTATGTTCATGCATTTTCAATTCTAGTGACTCCATGACTGGGGTTTGTTTTTAGTTTAAATTATTCCATCTTCTCTTCCTCCCAATCTCCCCAAAAGTATTTTGTGTGAGAAGGGGAATGGACAAAATTAGATAGGGAAAACTTTGACAAGGGTTGCAGATGACTGATGGGGTGGTGAGCAGGTTTCATTACACTATTTTCTCTGTTTTGTGTATGTTTGGGCCTTTCCTTAATAAAAATTTAGGAAGAAATACCATGAGTAGTACAGCTCCAATGCAAAATGCATTAAAAATGTTAACAGTGTTATCTCTAAACCTTGAGATTATGGGTAATTTCGTTTCTCTCCTTTTTACAGTTCTGTATTTCCTAATCTCTCTATAGTGGGCATACATTCCTTTTATAATGAGGATATAAATTACAAAGCCCCAAACCACTTCCAAACCTGACAGAAAAAAAGACTTCTTTAAACCATTCACATGACTATTTCTGATGATTTTTTTTTTAAAAAAGTACAGCATAGAGATTAAAAATCCAGATTTGAGACTTCAGCTCCTCGGGTTCAAATGGTAGTTCTGCCTCTTACTAGCTATTAAGTCTTGGGCAAATAAGATAAACTCACAAGAGTAAATTTTTTTAAAAAAAAATTTTTCCTTGTCCAAAGGGTCTGTTTCTCCTGTCCTTTTTCTTGGAGCAACTCCATAAAAAACCCAGGACTTTTGGATCCTTTCTTTAACTTTTCCATATGCATGAAAATCTTGTTAGAGGCTAAGGAAGCCTCTTACCAAGTTTACAACCCAGAATCGTTTTTCAAAGTCCTGGGGGTTTTCCCTTTAGAATGTAAACATCTTAGAAAATAACCAAGTGTCCCAGTCACTGTGGGAGTGTAACAAAGGTGCCTTTCAGTGAGTTGTAAATCTTCTAGCAGGGGAGATCAGATATATTTTATTATTCCTTCAGAGAAAGTCAATTAACAAAACATTCCCAAGTAAATTTAAGATAAATTTATCAAAGAATTTGCAGTAAATGGGGGCAGTCACTTCCTCTTATAGGAAAATAAGATACCGTTAATCTTGAGAATGTATGTACCAAGTCGTCAAAAATAGACTAGCACGTAATTGCTTGACTGTATAAATAGCGTTAAATTTCTTCCTCTGTAATCTATTTCCACAGATTATCTACAACACTGTACTCTGGAAATGCTTATTCAGTAATAAGATTGCTTTCTTTTCGACACTGTGTAGAGAGGACTTTGTGTGTTAGGCGGGTGCTTTATTTCCCCCAAACAATACCTCCGTTTCCTTATCTGTTAAAAAAAAGAAAAAAAGACTAATAGCTTTACCTACCTCATAGGGCTGTTGCGGTCATTTAATGAAGTTAATTTGTATAAAATGATAAGGGACTTACCAATGATTAATGACACTAGTGATGAGGATGAGGCCAAGACAGATTAAGTAACTCGCATAATGTTATACCGCTAGGAAGTGGCAGAGCTGACTGGTAGGAGAGGGAAGCCAGCTGGAGTGACGGGAAACCTTCAAACCAGGAGACGAGCGACTTGGGCTGCCCCCAACACACGGGAGGCTCAACGGTGGGGAACACAAACTTCCTCCAATCCCATACTCTGTAGCCGGCAGCAGCTTCTCTTACTCTCCCCGAGGACGAGGGCCAGGGCCTCGCTGGCTCCCCGCCCAGACTTGGAGAGCCCAGGCTTGGAGGAGCCCCGGGGATTGTAGACCCATTTACCTGAGGGGAAGGTGGGCAGCAGCCCACCCCTCCTACAGCGAAATCGCCGCCTTCCCACTAGAGGGAGCCCGTTGACCACTTCCCAGAATTCCCTAGCCCTGCCGTCCAGAAGCGGAAGTGCTCTGGGCTGCACGGACCTCAGACTACACCTCCCAGAATGCCCAAGAGAAACTGCGGCCACGGTCCCGCCCTCTAAAGAGGAAGTACTTCCGAGTACCCTGAGCTTCTAGGCAGAGTTGAGTTGTTGTAGAGGGTTCCTGAAACACTCAGGCTAGAGGAATTTTAAGAGCTATTTTTAGTTGTTGTTGTTGTTGTTGTTATAAAATTGCTTTAATTCAGTTCTCTCCGTATTACAAGCCGGCAGCGGCCTGCCATGCTCCTTACAATACTGAGCCTGTAATTGCTGTTATCAAAATATACATCTGTGTCACCATTAAAAAAACCGCAATTGCTGCCCCTCACGCCTTACAACAAGAAATGCCAGCGCGGAGTTTGGCAAAGTTGTCCAATTTGGCGCTGCTACTGTCTTTCTTGGTGGCTCCTACCCATTCTGTTATTGAAAGCTAAGCATCACTTTAACCATGGTCAAGGGGCTTGAGAGGAGGTCAGGGTAGGGAGAAGAGTCCGTAGTAAAACCTTAAAGAGCTGCTTATAGGAATAAGGATAAAAGGGTAATGGGTCGCCTTTGGCGGAGACTGAAACCAAACTCCAAATTACCTCAATTACTTGAAATTGGATTAGAGTGAAGCTTTTTTGTTAGTATCTTCAAGCATCTAAAGGAAACAAATGAAAACTCTCTAGGGGAGAGAGCATCATCATAGGCTTCAAATTATTTCTATAATTTAAAAACATATTAATATTGGACAAAGTAGTCCTTGAAGAAAAAAGCATTATTAAGATATACAAAGAAACAATAAGTTTCAAATTATCATGAATAACAGCTTCACATAATGTAAAAGCAAAATTGACAGAACCACAAGGAGAAAAGCAAAATTCTCAGCTAGAATGGGAGTTTTCAATATTTAGGAAGAAATGTGGAACTTTAAAAGCATCTACTAAAACAGAAGAGAAGCTGAATCTGAAAATTAAAACATCCCCCTCGGGAATTTAATAAATAAATGACAAAAAATACAGTAAGTATATGGAAGGAAATGAGATTCATGAAATAGAAAACAAAATAAGTGGATTTTTTTAAAAAAGGGCCAAAAGAACATTCTGTGACTAAAACAATAAAATTGACAAAGTCCAGTAACAGTGATCAAGAAAAAAAAAAAGACAGAAATGGCATTATTACCAATTTCAGAAGTTAAAAAGGGAACATCACTAAAGATTTTAACAGAACATTTTGAGGAATATTATAATGATAAATTTGAAAATATATGTGAAATGGTTATAAATTCCTAGAATGATCACATTTAAAACTAAAATAAAATTACACAAAAATTACACATAATACCTAGTGATAAAATGTTGAAATTTTTACCTGCAAGAATGAAAATCAGGAGCATTCCCTGGCAGTTCAGTGGTTAGGACTCTGTGCTTCCTCTGCAGCGGGCCCGGGTTTGATCCCTGGTTGGGGAACTAAGATCCTGTAAGCCACAGCCTACTGATGGTAATGCTCTTAGCTACAAATGCCTGAAGCACTCATCTGGGCTCCGAATTACTCACACAGAGCCCCACAGACATTTCCCCCACTGGGGCCAGTGTTGTGGCTGGGCCAGCCTTTATGGTTCTTATTATTATCACAAGACACACTTCAGCAAAAAACCATCAGGGAAACCACTGGGCTTCCCTGGTGGCGCAGTGGTGAAGAATCCGCCTGCCAATGCAGGGGACACGGGTTTGAACCCTGGTCCAGGAAGATCCCACGTGCCACGGAGCAACTAAGCTCATGCGCCACAACTACTGAGCCTGCAAGCCACAACTACTGAAGCCCATGTGCCTAGAGCCTGTGCTCCACAACAAGAGAAGCCACCGCGATGAGAAGCCTGCGCACTGCAACAAAGAGTAGCCCCGCTCGCCGCAGCTAGAGAAAGCCCATGCACAGCAGCAAAGACCCAATGCAGCCAAAAATAAAATAAATAAAATAAATAAATTTAAAAAAACATTAGAGAACTTTGAAAAACAAGATCTATTACTCACAGATACTCTCTACTTTCTACCTTGCTGTGTGGCCTTTGGGCATGCAGAAGTCACTGATCTTATACCATGTTCCCGTTAAAAGTTCCACTTCGGTAGCTGGATATGCCTGGATTCTCAGAATTCCTACTTGGTAGAGAGAGCTCGACTCTGGGGCCCTGCCTTTATTAGGCTTCAGGGGTGGGGTGTGTGGGGTTTCACGCAGGTTCACTCATTATCGTGAAACATAAGAGTGAGAATTAAGGTGTGGGAGAGTGGAGGCAGGCTCTCTCAAGTGGTCAGGTATCTAGATTGCCAGGGGCTTCTGAAATGGGAACTTCATGGGTGTGGGTGGCCTAGTGGTTATCCACTAGTGGTTACCCTTATCTGGCTGCTTTGCTAGCAGCTGTGTCACACAGCGGCAATATGTTTATACAAAATGGATGTCTTTTCATAAATCGTAGCAATATTCTCTTAGGTCAGTCCCCCAAGGCAATAGAAAAAAAAGAAAAAAATAAACAAATGGGACCTAATCAACCTTGTAAGCTTTTGCACAGAAGAGGAAACCATAAACAAAATGAAAAGACAACCTACAGACTGGGAGAAAATATCTGCAAATAATGCAACTGAAAAGGGCTTAATTTCAAAAATATACAAACAGCTCATACAACTCAATAACAAAAAAAAAGAAAAAGAAAAAAAAACCCAAAACAACCCAATCAAAGCATAGGCAAAAGACCTAAATAGACACTTCTCCAAAGAAGACATACAGATGGCCAATAGGCCCATGAAAAGATGCTCAACATCACTAATTATTAGAGAAATGCAAATCAAAACTACAATGAGGTACCACCTCACACCGGTCAGAATGGCCATCATCAAAAAGTCTACAAATAATAAATGTTGGAGAGGGTGTGGAGGAAAGGGCAACTCTCCTACACTGTTGGTGGGAATGTACATTGGTGCAGCCACTGTGTAAAACAGTATGGAGGTCCCTTAAAAAACCTAAAAATAGAATTACCATACAATCCAGCAATCCCACTCCTGGGCATATATCAGAGAAAACTCTAATTCAAAAAGATACATGCACCCCATCGTTCACAGCACTATTTACAGTAGCCAAGACATGGAAGCAATCTAAATGTCCATCGACAGATGAATGGATAAAAAAAGACGTGATAGGGCTTCCCTGGTGGCGCAGTGGTTGAGAGTCTGCCTGCCGATGCAGGCGACACGGGTTTGTGTCCCGGTCCGGGAAGATCCCACATGCAGCGGAGCGGCTGGGCCCGTGAGCCATGGCTGCTGAGCCTGTACATCTGGAGCCTGTGCTCTGCAACGGGAGAGGCCACAACAGTAAGAGGCCTGCATACCACAAAAAATAAAAAAAGATGTGAGATATATATATATATATATATATATATACATACACACACACATATACACAATGGAATACTACTCACATAAAAAAGAACGAAATAATGCCATTTGCAGCAACATGGATGGACATACAGATTATCATATTAAGTGGAGTAAGTCAAAAAGAGAAAGACAAATATCACAAGATATCACTTATATGTGGTCTCTAAAAAAATGATACAAATGAACCTATTTACAAAACAGAAACAGACTCACAGACACAGAGAACAAACTTACAGTTACCAAAGGGGAAAGGGGGGGAGGGATAAATTAAGAGTTTGGGATTAACAAACTACCATATATAAAAGAAATAAACAAGGTCCTACTTTATAGCACAGGGAACTATATTTACCTTGTAATAAACTATAACAAAAAAAAAAACTATAACGGAAAAGAATATGAAAAAGGATATATATATATATATATATATATATATATATGTATAACTGAATAACCTTGCTGTACACCAGAAACTAACACAACATTGTACATCAACTATACTTCAATTAAAAAACAGAAAAAAATAGATGTCTTTTTAAATGGATGTCTTGGCGATCAAAAGCTTAATGTCAGGCATTTACACTACAGGGTTCAATACCAGTCAGGGTTCATTTAGGAAAGCCACGTCACTATGATTTTAGAGATAAGGGAATTTTTAAATAGGAATTAGACCATACACAAATGTGGAAGGAGAAATCAGAGCTTGTCGGAATTCTGAGAATGCAGGCATATCTAAGCGGAAGCGTGGTACGAGATCGGTGAATTCTGTAAACACAAGCCCAACTGCCACAATTCGTTTTTTGTAAAATGACTTCCCAGGTCACAAGCAATGATGGATGGAATACAGTGACAGAGAATAAAGCATTCTGTAAGGTCCACAGATGGTACTTTTATCAGAACGCTGGAAGAGGAAAGGCAGTTCCATATCTACAGCAACTGGTTTCTCCACTGAAAAGAAAGTGCTGTCCCTTCCATGATGGAAGCGGTCTCATGTAATCAAATTCCCAGCAGGGTTGGGGAGTCTCCTTGGGAGAACAGCACCCAAATCTTCCTCCTCACTCAGCTGATCACACAGAACTCCTCATGAGGTCACAGGCATGGGCTGTGAGATGGGAGTCGCTGTAGAAGGAACTGGAGCTCTGGGAATTTGAGCCACTTGCTTGTGCAACTCACTTGTGACTCTGAGCCCAGTCTCATACGTATCACTTCCACTAGATGATGAAGTGCTGCTGGTATGCCCGGATTTATGACTTCACTGCATAACTTTCTGACTCATGGCCATGTATTTAGTTTTCACTAGGGACCAATAAAGCCAGAAGCTGCTTTCACAGAAGGAGTAATGTCACATGCAGAGGATGACATAGCTCTGCTCCCCAAATCCTAAATATTTGTGTTGTGATCTCCATGCAGCAGCCCTACCTGTCACAGACACTGCCTACATTACCAGGTACATGCAACACAGACATTATCAGGGATCATAAAATTATTTTGGTAAAGACCCATGTAGCAAATGGTTTAGGCTTTGCAGACCAATCTCGGTCACAACTACTCAACTTGCCATTTTAGCACGAAAGCACCCGTAGGCAATATATAAGAGTGGTCATGGTTGTTCCAATAAAATCTTATTTACAGAAACAAGTGGCAGCCAGATTTGACCCATGGATTGTAGTTTGCCAATCCTTGAACTACACTGTGAAACAAGATTGGACAGTGATGTAGCCTGGAGCTGGGTCAATAAAAATGTACTGACAGCCCTACCAGATGAAACTGAACTTCAATGGATGATATTTGCTAATAGGTATAGAGAAAAAAAAGCACATGTCAGTTCAGTAGCTGCATATGAGGTGCCAGCAGATGTGTTCTCTAGCAATAAAGCCACATCTGGCGCTGCAAATGGCATTAACTCCTAGTTAAGTTTACAATAATCCCATGTCATTCTTCAAGATTCACCTGTCTTCTGCACAGGTCACATGAGTGAACTGGATGGGAATATGATGGAAATCATGACCCCTGCGGCTTTCAGGATACTGCTAGTGGCCCTAATCTCTTCAGTCCTTCCAGTAATATACTACTGCTTTTGGTGGTCTGTTTTGGTACGTACAAGACAGATATCACGTTCACTTGCCCTTTCTTATCAAAATTGCCCTTGTACCATGGGCTAGAGAACCAAGGTGAGGATTCTGCCAGCTGGTTACTCCAATTGCAACTCTGCATTCTGGAACTTCATAAATAACCAGAGGATGAGTGCAGGGATCCATTTAGACCAGCTCATGTGGATGGACCCAAGCAAAAACATCCCTTAATTATTTGTCACTTATAAGTCCCTGTACTAACCAGTAAACCACAATGCCATTTTGGGGTCCAGGAGTTAATGTCAGCTCTAGTGTCTAGTGCTTCCTTCATCTTCTGGTGATTTCCACTTACCTAATGCACAACCTCCATAAAATGTGGCTGGAAGTCATGTTGAAGAAGTCTAGGGATGATTTATGGTATCGGTAGTATACCAGGGTATATCCTCCCTCAAGGGGACCCGGCCTGCCCTTCATTCAAGATGCTCTGGAAATGGGAACTGACTCATGTTATGGAATTGGCTGAGGGACCACAACTCTCATGTTGATTCAGGTCAGACGTGTTCATCAGACCTAGAGCTTCTCTCCTGATTCAAATCAAGTAGGGTATTAGTAGCCTTCCCATTTATTTCAGCCCTAGAGATAGCACATGAGCAAATGTAAAAAATCTCTGTGTACCAAACCATTCTAATGACCCCTTTCATTTTGCTGTTCATTGTGAAAAACACGCTCACTTTATCTCTGCCAATGAAGTGTTTCCACTTGACCGATGATGCCCCACGGTCCCATTAGCCTCACTGAATTTAGGGAGCCCATTATGATGACATAATCTCCCTCTCTCATTCCTGGCCTGCAGAGAAGAGTAGCTACAGAGCATTCCAAGACTGCTAATGCTCCCCTCACCAATACGGTTCTTAAACCTCTGGCAAAGGAAGTGTCCTCTGAGCCCTCCCAGGGCACATAGGGGGTTTGGGTGAGCAGATCTTATGGGATAAATCCATTCCAGCGGTCTGGCATTCCTATGCCTTTGTAAACCTTCTAGAGCGGTGGTTCTCAGCTGGGGACACTTTTGGTCCCCCCTCCCAGGAAACATGTGGCAGTGTCTTGTGACTTTTTTAAGGAGCTGTGTTATGAATGAGCCCCACGTGGCTGGTGCACACGGAGGTATCAAGGCACTTTTTTTTTTTTTTTTTTTTTTTTTTTTGCGGTACGCAGGCCTCTCACTGTTGTGGCCTCTCCCGCTGCGGAGCACATGCTCCGGACGTGCAGGCTCAGCGGCCATGGCTCACGGGCTCAGCCGCTCCGCGGCATGTGGGATCTTCCTGGACCGGGGCACGAACCCGTGTCCCCTGCATCTGCAGGCGGACTCTCAACCACTGCGCCACCAGGGAAGCCCTCAAGGCACTTTTTATTGTTACAACTAGGGCGGCAGGGAAGAACATGTGCCACTGGCCCATCTAACATTGCACAGGACAGCTCCCAACAACAAAGAGCTATCCAGTTCAAAACGTCAGTCATGCCAACGTCAAGAAGTTTTGCTACAACATACTTAGAAAGTTCTGGCATTTTGACTTTAGCATACGCTAACTTTGGGTACAGGTTTCAGTCATTTGAGCAAACTGTGGAAGGCATTCCCAGGTACCCAAGCTAACACGCTGAGTCTGGAATGGGTGTTGAATGCACTCGTATCAACAAATCCAGCCTAATCCAATACTACATTACTTCCACCTGCTTCAATACCTACAAAATTCACAATCACACATTATTTCTGAGGTTTCTATTGATATAAATTATAAAATTCCTTATTTTAGCAGATACAGTGTCTCCTCATGGTCATACTTTATACCCGGTGGGTACCCACCCCTCCCCTGCTCCCTTCCCCATTTCAAGGACTCTAGTCTGATTACTAGGTCTAGAAATACGAGAGGTAGTGGAGGCAAGTCTTGAGGATCTACAGTCCCCTGCAAGGAAACTATCTCAGAGTAGAGGCAGACTTTCTTCTAATAGCACAGGAGGCTCAACTAAGAGGTCACAGGTCAGAGGTCATAGGCCTCAGCTTTGTTGGAATCTGCCCATATATTTCCACCTCAAATTTCCAGGATTCTACTCCTTCCCACTGATGCCCTATGACATTAAGAGAATCTACAAGGTTGTGAATCAATGTGTTGTCATCAGCCACTGACTGAATTTGACTTTGGATCCCCTTTTTAAAAAAAAAAGGAAGGAAAGAAAGAAATGCTGATTATAACAAGTCCCCCAAAGTGTTGCTATGTAGCCAAGCTCAAAGCTAAGACAGAAAATCCCCAGCGGTAAAAACAGATTTCGAGCTCAAGCTATCAAGTGGGAGTTGAAACTGAAGGCCCTACAAAGGGCAATGGAACTGGATACAAAGCTAAAGATTTAGTCTTTAGCATAGATGGGAGTCAAGGTTAGAGGAAGCTATGCACTGGGAGTAGTGTACTCAACCCTAAGAATGGAAGAGCAGCTTTCACTGAATGTGAAGAAAGAAACAGGTAGTCCCTAGTTGCTACCACTGCCTTTGAACCAAACTAAAGAACAAGGTCAACCAGAAGGGCAGATATGAGAATCAAGAAGGAAACCTCTCTGGAATCCTCACTGAACCAAGTCTAAGTTCTGCTCTACTTGTGGTCTTTCACTTACAGAGACAAACCTTTTGGGCTTACCACAGGGATCGACAGACTTTTTCTCTGAAGGGGCAGAAAGTAAATATTTTAGGTTTTGTGGGCCACAGTGCTCGTCACAACCACTAAACACTGTCAGCACAATGGGAAACATTCAAAGATGGTAAATAAATGGATGGGCCAATAAAGAGCTTTTATGTTCCAATAAAGCTTTAAAGGCAATGAGCCAGATTGGGCTCACAGGAGGTAGTTTTCCAACCCTTGACTTAACTCACTAAACTACAAATTACCTTGAGAGTTGGTGGGCTACCCTGATATCTACCAAACAAAACAAAACAAAACATGAAAGGCCTAGGATTTCTGACATCTAATGCAATGCAATTTGCAGTAGCATGGACTTTACATACGCATGTGAAGGTGTGGTCTAGGAAACCAATCTTGGAAACCTGCCTCTCACATTAGATACATCTTTTGCTGAGTAAAGCCCTTTAACCAAGTAAGTGTTAAACATCAGTGAAATGACTAAGAAGTAGGAAATGGTATGCAAACCTCCTCCTTAGCAACTTGTTCTCATCATTCTCGGTTTCTTCCCTATGCACATTTTTCCTTAGGGAATCGTTGATAAATTTTACCTCTAAAACTTACCTATTTCCACTCTCTATCTTCAGGATTTGCCCAATCACTGTTACTTTGTAAACAATTTAAAAAAATTTGGTGGGGGGTAAATTCCTTTTTTCCCACAGCTAACGGTTTTCTGTGTCATAGTGTCTGGAATGACCCAACTACTTCCCCAGTCAGACGAAGCACTTGAAAGGACAAGCTGGTACCCCAGGCTCTCCATCCATTCACCCAGTAAGGAAGTCTGACGGGGAGAACTAGGATGTGTAAATTTCTACTGTTGGAATTAAAACAGAATATTCTGGGCTGCATGGATTTATGCTAAACTTCAAATGCATTAATTATAAATATACAGTTACACTGACTAATATTCTGTATCTTTGAAAAACCATATAAATTTTTTCTTTTTATAACTGATTTCTAGAAGTCTATTCCTTAATTTTGTTCATATATATATACCTCATGACGACAGGATTTTTTACTGAGGGATTAATATGTTCTTAGTAATTTTTAATATATTTTACTACCTATGTTACTATAAAAATAACAGTATTTTATTGGAAAATTGATGCTCAATGAAAAATTTTCAATATGGAAGTTAAATGTGGAAAAAATCCCTGAAAATCTTTCCACTGTTTACATAAGGGTGAATATCCCTTTACAGATGATAGGATGCATTAACACACACACATACGTGTTTGATTAAGGTATGTGATGTACCTAAAATACATTAAACTGTTACATGCTTCTGTCATTAAGTTTATGCCATCATTTTAACAGATCTGTTATTACGTAAGTATCTTAAAATACAAAGAAATTCCTATTGAATATTCACTTTTACAAAACTTAGTAACACTGACGTGCTACTCACCTTTTCTATTTGAATTTCCTAATTATAAGGTCCTATTCTATGATTTCTATATCAAAGGGACGCACGTTCTATATTTTGATATGTACTCACCAACTTCACTTTGAAAATCAATTTTTCAATCCACCACTAGGAAAAAGTGTGCACATCAGTCACTGAATAAATGTTTGATGAAATTACCAAATTTCAACAAATAATTTTTATCTCAGGCCAGAGAGGAGTAAGGAGATACAGAACTTGACAAAAGTAATATACTTCAAACAGCCTCTTTTCTCTACTTAAGAAGTCTTGATGAAAGTAATGCTAAAACCCTTGGGAGACAATCACATCAAAACCTAGATGGAAATGTGGTGAATAAGAAACCAACGATCATTTCATTTACTAAGAAATGTTTGTCCTCTATCACTGTCATTAGTAACTCTTTCTGACACTTAAACCTCTGCCTTGACATTCTTGATAAAAGGGTCAACAGTATGTTTTCTGTATTGCAAGATGAACAATCCATTTTCAGTAAGTCTATACTGTCACAAAAGATAACTGAATTTGTACTGTAAAAAATTAACAGAATATTAGACAAAATCCAAGATAAGATCCAACTAGAAGCGAGGCTGGGGGGAGACAAATGGAGCTAATCGTAACAGGATGATGCCACATTCATATTACAAATTGCAATACTGAGTGGTTTTCTAACACTTCAACTTTTTGTCTCCCTGAATTACTTTTAAGGCCACATTTAGGTTAACTGCTCTGAATACAAATTTTTATGAAATTCTGGAGGGGATTGCAACATAATTTTTTTTTTTTTTTTTTTTTTTGCGGTACGCCGGCCTCTCACTGTTGTGGCCTCTCCCGTTGCGGAGCGCAGGCTCAGCGGCCATGGCTCACGGGCCCAGCCGCTCCGCGGCATGTGGGATCTTCCCGGACCGGGGCACGAACCCGTGTCCCCTGCATCGGCAGGCGGACTCTCAACCACTGCGCCACCAGGGAAGCCCCGCAACATAATTTTCAAAAAGTTTTCCCTCATTAATTGGACAAATATCGAGCACCTACGAAGTAGATGACAATGTTCAGACTGTAGATTCAGAACAAACATCTCTGCATTCGTGGAGTTTATGTTGTAATGGGCATAAATTTTGGCACGTCCATCATACTTTTTTTGTACAAGGCCTGCTAAAACTCATACTAAGGCTTCTCCCCTAATATTTAATAGAGGTCAAAGTTCAAACTTACTACACCATTTACCAGGGTTCTCTGCTGTGTGGCCTCCTGACTACTGGGACATGTTGAGCTATGGTTGAAACACTGACTTTAGTGAAACAAATGATTTTTTCTTTTGAACTTGATGACTGGAAGAATTCACATGACACCTGGGTTGTTTTTTTTGTTTTTTTTTTAATCATTTTATGGAAATTTTTTCGTGTGTGGGCTCTCTGATGGTCTTACCACTCCTATCACTTTTATAGGATTTATCAGCAGCATGGATTCTGTGATGAATTGTTAGATTGGAGCGCCAACTGAAGCTCTTACCACAGGTCTCACACGTGTAAGGCTTCTCCCCTGTGTGCACTCTCTGATGAGACTGTAGCTGTGAAGACCGACTGAAGACCTTACTGCATCTGTCACATCTGTACGGCTTCTCTCCAGTATGGACACTCTGATGAAGCTGAAGACTTGAGGCCTGACTGAAGTGCTTCCCACACTCCCCACACTTATATGGTTTCTCTCCTGTGTGGACTCTCTGATGCATGTCGAGGTTCAGGCTCCACTTGAAACCCTTCCCACACTCCTCACATTTGTATGGCTTTTCCCCAGTATGGACTTTTTGATGGGCTTGAAGGTGTGAACTCCGACCGAAGCTCTTCCCACACTCTTCACATTTGAATGGTTTTTCTCCACTGTGGACTCTCTGATGGGCCAGAAGATTTGAGGCCTGTCTGAAGACTTTCCCACACTCCTCACAATTATACGGTTTCTCTCCGGTGTGGATTCTGCAATGAATTTTAAGATCTGCTCTACGACTGAATCCCTTCCCACACTCTTCACATTTGTATGGTTTCTCACCAGTATGGATCAACTTGTGGATCTGAAGTCGTGAACTCTGATTGAAGCCCTGCCCACACTCCTCACACCTGTAAGGTTTCTCTACACTGTGGGCCTTCTGATGGATTTGAAGATATGAACTCTGACTGAAGCCCTTCCCACATACCTCACATTTATAGGGCTTCTCCCCTGTGTGGACAACCAGATGAACTTGGTAATGGGAGTTCCTCCTGAAGCTCTTCCCACACTCGTTACATTTGTATGGTTTCTCTCCTGTATGGACTCTTTGATGTGCCTGAAGGTTTGAACTCAGAGTAAAGCCTTTACTACACACATTACATATGTATGATTTCTCTCCAGTGTGGACTCCCTGATGGGCCTGAAGACTTGAAGGCCGACTAAAGCCTTTCCCACATTCCTCACATTTGTAGGGTTTTTCTCCTGTGTGGACTCTCTGATGAATGTATAGATTTGAGCTACAAATGAAGCCCTTCCCACACTCCTCACATTTGTATGGTTTCTCTCCCGTATGGACTCTCTGATGGGACTGAAGGTGTGAATTCCGACTGAAGCTCTTATCACACTTGTCACATTTGAAAGGTTTCTCCCCAGTGTGGACTCTCTGATGGTCCTGAAGGTGAGAGGCCTGACTGAAGGCCCTCCCACACTCCTCACAATTGTAAGGTTTCTCTCCCGTGTGGACTTTACAATGAATAGTAAGTGCTGACCTACGACTGAAGCCTTTCCCACATTCCCCACATTTGAACGGTTTCTCTACAGTGTGGACTTTCTGAGGAGTCTGCAGCTGTGGGCTCTGACTGAACTCCTTGCCACACTCATCACACTCACTGTGTTTTCCTCCCACGTGAACTCTCTGATGAATATGAAGAACCGAGCCGTAACGGAAGCCTTTTCCACACTCACTGCACATATGAGACTTCTCTTTCGAGTGTAATCGCTGGTGAAGATCAAAGGTGGAGAGATCGGTGAAAGTTTCTTTACATTCATTACACTGGTAAGGTTTTTGTCCTGTGTGAATCATAGTATTCTGATCCAGTGTTGAAACCCTCATGCTATCTTTTCTATAATCACTGTAGCCATAAGATTTTTGATCCTTGTGTACTCCGTGAGCATCAAGGTGATGTGAAATCCAGCTGATGGTGTCAACATCCTCTTTACACTGACACAGTTTATTTTTCATGGAAATTTGCTGGTGTCTATTCTGATAATTCTGTGACTCAGTCAATGAAGTTTTCCTCCAAGAATCTTGGGCTCTCAAAGTGGCAAACCTTGGATTTCCAGTATTACTGGGATCACCTGCTTTATCATTTAATATATGGTTCTCATCTTCAGAAATTTGAATAGAGAGTCCTGCCCCAATCTGGCAGGGGGAATCAACTTGTTTGTGGAACTGACAACTATTTATCATGGAGTCTTGGCATCTGGTTAAGTCATTTGCAATTTGTTGCCAGATTTGCCGGCAGGAAAGCTCTTCACGTGATCCTCTGTCTTGAACGGCCCTCAACTCACTTTGATTGTTTTCTTCTATAAGGACAGAGAATTCAGAGATGTGGACACGTGAAAGCTTTGTTCAAAGGTTCAAGATTTTACACTTAAGACACAGTATGAGACTTTAATGAACCTCAGGATGGTTCAGCTTATCTTTCACATGACAAATGAAGTTCTCTGGTTTATATACTAACAGAAACCAAGAGATGGTCCATTAAACTCCTAAATACTTAGCATTAATGAAACCCATTTAAAACCAAATGACTACCATCTGACATACTATTTAAATCATCTTTCAAAAATTACATGTCATTCCTACCACAATACAGTCTCAATGAAGACAAGCATTTTGCTGTGCTCACAGCTTTAACAGTGCCTGGCAGTTAGTCAGGGCTCAAGAAATGCATGCACAGGTGAACTCAGTTTGATTTCTAGGATTCTCTACAATTCTGAATCCCAGGTTAAGTTTGAACCAAGTGAGAGAAGCGAAAGAGCTTTTGTAAGTCAGGTATCAGATACAGGAAAAGGACTAGAAAGTACAGTTTTGCTTAAGTTGAAAGGCTGCACCAGAGGTGGCAGTACACCAAGGGGGTTAGTGCTGAGGAAAATATGAAAGGTGCTAAAAATCGGGACTTCCTCGGTGGCGCAGTGGTTAATAATCTGCCTGCCAGTGCAGGGGACACAGTTTCGAGCCCTGGTCCGGAAAGATCCCACATGCCACGGAGCAACTAAGCCCGTGAGCCACAACTACTGAGCCTGCACTCTAGAGCCCGTGAGCCACAACTACTGAGTCCGTGTGCCACAACTACTGAAGCCCACATGCCTAGAGCCCGTGCTCTGCAATAAGGAAGCCACTGCAATGAGAAGCCTGCGCACCACAACAAAGAGCTGCTCCCACTCGCCACAACTAGAGAAAAGCCCATGTGCAGCAACGAAGACCCAATGCAACCAAAAATAAATTAATTAATTTTTAAAAAAGGTTATAAGAATCAGTGGGGGTAAAAAAAAGCATGAAGACCTATGCACTGGATCCTTCTGAGGCATTTGTGCTGCCTAATACGTTCCCACACTCCCCCTGCCAAGTAGGAGTCAAAATTTAGAGGCTAGGGAAGAATGCTGTCTCTTTAAAAACAGCATGGAAAATTTTTGGACACAGATACATAGGTCTTTAACAAGAATGAGTTCCAAAGTGAAGAATGGGGTTTATGAGTGAGCTGGGAATAAATTCCATAGCTTGTGAGAAGTATTGAGAAGAAACAGACTAGAAACTATTAAAGAATGATCAAAGCACTCAAGGTGACATTATCTAAAATGCCTTCTACAAGATACATACAAATGCGCACACACACATACACACACAGAGAAAATATTTGTAGAGCTAACAAAGATCGATTTCTTATTAGTGAGGTGGGCTTTGGAGGAAGCAAATGGGACGCATCGGGGCAAATCTTTTAAGGGAAAGGCTAACTCACCAGCTGGCTGTTTTCTGAGACCTGTTCTCCCCTGGTATAAAGGATAAGGAAATAGAATTTTCTTTCCTTCTATGGGAGAGCTACCTAAGAAGTAGACATAAGAATCCTCATTCAAAACAGTATTTCCGGGCTTCCCTGGTGGCGCAGTGGTTAAGAGTCCGCCTGCTGATGCAGGGAACACGGGTTCGTGCCCCAGTCGGGGAAGATCCCACGTGCCGTGGAGTGGCTGGGCCCGTGAGCCATGGCCGCTGAGCCTGCGCGTCCGGAGCCTGTGCTCCGCAACGGGAGAGGCCACACGGTGAGAGGCCCACGAACCACAAAAAAATAAGTAAATAAAATAAATTAAAAAAAAAAAAAAAACAAAAAAACAGTATTTCCTCCCCAAATGAATATGCTCTGCTACTAAGAGCTCAAGGAAAGTCACAGGGAAAGCATTTTACTCAGTTTGGTTATAATTACAGGTTCTATACATGTTTTTTGTGCAAGTTGATGAGGGCCAACTTGTACAGAAAGGCAAACACACACATACACACATCATGGGCACCTGAGAAGTTAGAATTAGGCTAGGAATTCATTTGAAGACAAAACAACATTTGGCAATATCCCTTATTCACTCAGATTTGTTCACCGCCTACTAGCTATTTTCATGGAAGGCTAATTTCTCTATCCATTAACTCATTCGTTTATTCAAGAAATATTTAAGAGTCCCTGTCATGTACCAAGACTATGCTAAGCACTGAGGCTAGTGAGCAATAAACATAACAGACCAAATTCCTCCTCCACTCCTGGATTAACCCTCCAGTGGAAGAAAGAGAGGTGAGAAACAGGTGAACAAAAATGTACATGAGTGAAACGCTTAGAGACAAAACAAAACAGGGCAGAGAGAGTAAGAAAGAGAGGACTGTATTTTTCATAGGGTGGTCAGAGGACAGCCCTCTCATCATCTTTAAGGTGACTGACTGAAAGAAGTAAAGAGGCCTAAAAGATTACAGGTGAAAGAGTATTCCAGGCAGAGAGAAGGACAAGGAAAACATTCTGTGGAGGAGCATCCTTTGCAGGTCTGGAAAAGACAGGGTAAGAGGGAGGAGAGGTGGTGTATTCAGGGAGGTGGTGGGGAATGAACAACAACCCACAGAAGACTCTAGAAGCCACTTTAATTGGTTTTTATTCTAAGTAAAAGAAGCCACAAGAGAATTTTGAAACAAGAACATAACCTGACTTAAAGTTACAAAAGATCACTTTGCCACTTAAAGAACAAACTGTGGGAGGAGAAGGGTGGGAACAGGTGACCAGTACAAAGACTATGCAATAATCCTGGAAAGAGATTTCCAACTGGGACCAGGTGATGGACAGCACAGGGCTGGTGAGAAGCAAAACAGATAGCGAGCTAACCACAAGAACTCACAACTGCTTGGTTCTTACCTAAATTTCTATCTGCGTTGCTGAATTCATCAACCAAAGCCTCTCTTCTCTTTCTATATGTTTTGTATCTCATCTGAAGAATGAGAACATGCAAAGTCACAAGTTAACATGAACGGGCTAGAGCTAAAGTTTACTAGAAATTTGAGTTCCAACTGCATATTCAAGATATTGAAAGCCGTGCTTTTCAAACTTTGTATCATGACCCATTGAAGAAACAGCATTTATTTCACAACCTAGATACACACGTAGAAGTATACATTACTACAACAAACCTTGAATGACCTATTTCTAACCAATGTCTATTTTCATGAAATCTCTTCCCACTGGTTCTCACACCACTCATGCCATTGCCCACAGTTTTTGCTGCAATGTGTTGTACTCTTCCTAAGAAACTCTGATATTTTCTATACTATTTTATTTCATTAAAAAATCACACGTAGGGCTCAATAAATTGGCTTTATAATCCACTAATGGCAGGGAGGGAAATCTGAAAAAGAATACACAAGGTACAACAACATACTGTCGATTTACAGTTCTTTTACAAAATAAATGAAAAGGACCTGAAACACACTGTTTAGAAAGACCAAAGACATCCTCTCGTGTCCCACAGGAATTGTAAAAGTCAGGTCCCCAAACTCAGGGAACCATCTCAAAAGGCCCAAAGCCTTGAAACACCAAGGTCACAAAGACACTCGCAGAGAAAGGCTGTCCTCACCCACTGAGACCAGGTTCCGGAAGTTTTCCACCATCACATCCTGGTACAGCTTCCTCTGGGCCGAGTCCAGCAGCCCCAGCTCCTCCTCTGTGAAGGCCACGGCCACGTCCTTGAAAGTCACCGCCTCCTACGACAAACACCACCACCTCAATCTTATACCCAGTGGCCAGTGGAAGAGGGGCAGCCCCGAGGAGAGGAGGAGGGTGGGAAGTTGCTCCGGCTCCTGTGCGGTGTGCAGACTCCCCAGCACCCCCTCCTTCCATCCTGCCAATGCCACACACTGACTTTCCTCAGCCTCACCAGACGTGCGGCTATGAAACAGAAAGCTTTGTGTATTTACCTGGGGCTCTCAGACAACTCATAAGTAAACTCCCTAGAATTCTAACCACTGGATCCTGAACTAAAAAGCTTTCACTTTTTAATAATTATTGCCAAGCGCCCCAGAAACAGTTACCAATTTAGTCCCGGCAGTATTTGATGGCACCTGCTTTCTCACTGAGGTGGGAACCAGCTGAGAAGGAGTGTTATAGGTGGAAATTAACCAAAAGGCCATGCCAGGTCTCTGAATGAAAACTCTCTTTCCCCGTTTGTCTTTTGCTTGAATGCAATACTCTGACTCCAGACCCTTGGTTTTCTGGGTGAGTCTGAGTTGGTTCCTCCTTTTTTCACAACCCCTATTCTTTATATTTAAAACAAAGATGAAACCAAGCACCTCTTTATACAATTGTTCTGAGGTGTCTATGCAGTGACAAGTGCTTTAAGTACCACTGGACTTTTTAAACTAAGGCCATGTATTACTCTGATTAGAAAAAAAAATAAGATGGAAAAAGAAACAAACCAGTAAATAAAATACACAAAGGGTCTGACTCAAACATGAGGAAGACTGAATCTAACTCTGGTCATGAGAAAACTTCTAACAATACGTTATTTTTTCTGCGTGAAGCAGCAGTTTGATCCTGCTGTGCTGTGCTGTGCTGTGCTGTATTTGGATATTCTACCAAAAAACATCCAAGGCACCACATATAAAACATACCTCTTCAATTCTGAATACCTAAACCTAGTATGTTAAGGGCAAAAAGAGGCAATATTCTTCAGAACAGATATTTTGGTAAAAAGGTTAAATCAGGAACACTGTCACTGTAGTGTTCCTAAAACAGTAAAAATCTTTAAATGTCTGTGAATAAAGAATAGTTTAAAAAATAGGTGTATAAGTTTGTGGGAACATGATAAAGCAATTAAAAGTGAATGTTAGCTAGTATTAAATGAAAAAAACAATTTAAAACTGTATCTATGTTATAAATACACAGCTATGAATACATATGATGAGGAGATTACAGAAATATAAAAGCAGCTAATTTGTAAGCAGGTAAGCAGTAAAGTGGAAGATGTCCTTCATTTCCCTTAATTTTTCTTTTACTTGTGAAATAAAAAAATGATGAAATAAAACAAAAATTAAAACCGAAACCAATTAAATGTAACAGAAATTTTTTAAAAAGCACACATGGCATACTCAGGTCCTCATATGCTTAGACTCTCCTTGAAAGAGAAAAATCCATATGGAACTATACCTAATATTTTGTAATAACCTATAAGAGAAAAGAATCTGAAAATATATGTGTATGTATATGTAACTGAATCACTTTGCTGTACACCTGAAATTAACACAACATTGTAAATCAACTATACTCCAATCAAAAAAAAAAGAGGAAAACCTGTGTCCAGTCTGAGTACAAAAATGGCGTTTTTAACAGCAAGAAAGGCAAGCTCTACTCACCTGGAATGTGCTCATTTTCTCTCTCCTTCTGGGGAAGTGCAGAGTCCTAGCAAGACAGACAGGGAAAGAAGAAAGAAGTCAATGGAAACTGGTTAAAAAAAAAAAAGTCACTAACCCACGTGGTGCTCATTGTGAATTACCAAGGCTCCCAGTCCTCGGGGTGGCTACAGCTGATTATGCTTGATGAGCAGAGCCCCACACGGATACCAGATGCCCCCGTGACCCCTTTCAGTGGCTGTGTGAGGAATGACCTGCCCATCCACACACAGTGGCCCCCTCACAGTGTGCCTGCAGCTTCCACAGTAGTCATTCTTATTCTGGGTATGGTGTAAACAGAGACCATGTAAGTAAGAGTAGGTTTTGGAGTCAATATGCATGGGTTGTGATCAGGCTACGCCATTCACTAGCAGTGTCATCCTGGGCAAGTTATTAACATCTCTTCGCCTCAGTTCTGTCATCTGCAGGTGGGGGAGAACAATAGCATCCACCTCGTGAGATCGTTGAAAGGTAGAAAGCTCTGAGAATACCATCGTCAGGGTTTCTTATTTCTTAGCAACTGCGGTGAAGCAGATGATATTTTAGTTAGAAATTATCCTTAGAGATGTGATTTCTACCAGCAGAACACTGTCAGACATGTGGAGGTCACAGTTGTTGCCCTGTTATGTGAGAGTCTTTAGACTTCTGAAAAGCTCTGCTTGTCTTCCTAAAGATTTTGTTACTGCAACAACAATATTTAAATTGACGTGGACAACTTTTTACAAAAGGTATAAAAATACGTTGTTTCTTTTTAAACAGGAAGTACCGTTTTGACAATTATGCACAGAGGTAAAGAGAACTAATAAAAGCCAGGATTCTGCAACAACAATAAAAAATAGTTTGACAGTCCATACCTAATTCAAATTAACAGAGACAGGAATCTGAATTGTAATTATATCATAATAAATATAGGAAAGTTTAAGAAATAAATGGGAGTTTAACAAATAAGTGGATAAGAATCAAGTGGATAAGACTCCACATTCTCAATGCAGGGGGCCGGGGTTCGATCTAGTACAAAAGATGGCAATGATTCCACTCCCCAAAGCCTGGGAGAGATATATCTTCACAACTTCTAATGACCTGCATTTTGACTCTACACTTGCTAGCTGTCTTCTGCTCAATTCAGGATTTTGAAAGGGGCCCTGACAGTTGACAATAACTAGTTGGGGAATAAAATCATTGGACTAATTAAGTAGGGCTTTGGTGAATCCAGCTCAGTTTTATCTGTGACACCCAGCAGGGTCAATTTGCTCGGCCTCAGTTTCCAGAAAAGACCCTCTCTTGGGCTTCTCGAATTTTCACGTGCATGTGAATTACTGCGGGATCTTGTTGGAACGCAGCCTCCTGGGCCCCCTATGCAGAAATTATAAATCAGAAGGTCTTGAATGGGGCTCAAGGCTGGATTTCTATCCAAGTGACGCCAGTGCCGCTGGTTTGTGGACCACAATTTGAGTAGCACTGCAGTGTAACATCAGTCCCACACAAAACAGCCTCCACTACACAGAAACATACACAAGGAGTAACCAGACAAAAAGGCACTAAAACATTAACAACTGTTATCTTTACAACCTAAAGTTATAGATAATTAAAATTCTTCTTTATGTATTTATCCGCATTTTTCCATAATGATTATACTATTTCTATGACATACATATTATTTGAAATAAAATAAATGACCCAGTTGAGAAAACTATCTTAAAAACTCATAAAATAGGGCTTCCCTGGTGGCGCAGTGGTTGAGAGTCCGCCTGCCGATGCAGGGGACACGGGTTCGTGCCCCGGCCCAGGAAGATCCCACATGCCGCAGAGCGGCTAGGTCCAGTGAGCCATGGCCGCTGAGCCTGCGCATCTGGAGCCTGGGCGTCCGGAGCCTGTGCTCCACAACAGGAGAGGCCACAACAGTGAGAGGCCCGCATACCACAAAAAAAAAACCTCATAAAATAGCCTAAATCTTGCTCTCAAGGTCCCAACCTACTTTCATGATATGATTCTAGCCAGTACCCTATGCTCAAAGAGAATATACCAAAGGGATTAGCAAACTCAGGTGCTGGACTCAAACTGCCTGGGTCCCAACCCCAGCTCTGCCTCCTACCATCCGGGGGAGGATGGGCCAACAGGGTTGTGTTCCCTGCCCCCATCTCCTCATCGTTAAAGTAGAGAAAACAGCAGTACCAATTCACAGAGCCACTGCCTGATGGAAATGTGTTCATTTGCATAAAGCTTTTAGAATGGAAATTAGTGACCAAGGCTCAGTTATAATCGTTACCCACGTCCCATACGTTCTACAATTTATATGAACATCATAAGTAGAAGAATGCCAAGTCCTACTCACGTAGGGCTCTGTTGCCTCTTCCTCCGTGCAGTGCTTTTTGAGAAGTCAGGGCTGGAGAAGGAAAGGAGACTGTGAAATACCAGGGCTGTGTTTCCATCCCCAATAATTCATACCGCAGCCCCTTCCGCCCCCGTACCAGCTAGAAGTCCTCTCCTTCCAAAACAAGCCAGGAGTCCAGGACAATTCAGCTTCCTGGGCTCACAGAATCCCGCTGCGAAATGGGTGCCTCCCTTATTAGAGTAGTATTAATAACAACAATGTATCAGGTAGTTGTAGACCTTTTACTTGTGCTATCTCGTTTTTTCTCACAACAGTATATTAAGAAAGCATTCCTTTTTTCCCCCTTTTACCGAACAGCAACGGAGGCACAGAGGAGTTAAGCAACTCACCCAATGTGCTCGTATGAAGTGGTAGGGCTAGCTCATACGTGGGGGACGGGGTCAGGTAAGGGGTGAAGAAAACCGGGGAGACCCTCAAACCCCAGGAGGCACGACCTGAGCCCACCCCATCCCGAGTACGTTACCAAACGCAAAGAAGCTCCGCCCGGGGGACGTATATCACCACTCTAGGTCCTCAAACCTCCGCTTTTAGCCGCTCCTCCTCTTTCTCCACAAATGAAAGGTCTGGAAAGGTTGGCCCCAGGCGCATGTCGAGGAAGCTTGAATGGGTCGTGAAGAGCCGACCTGAAACACCATAATCAGGCAAAAGATGGCTGCTACGTTGGCCTCCTGGGGCGGAAGTGCCTGCGACTAACCCGGAGCTCCTGGACCACATTTCCCAGAATTCCGCGGGGAAACGTTTACAGCGAGGCGTTACTGTAGCTGCAGTATATGGGACTACACGAGTTTACGAGCTCTGGACTACATGTCCCAGAATGCAAGGGTGGGTGCGGGTGTGTCTACCGGCACGAGCTCTGGACTACATGTCCCACAAGGAAGGGTGTGTGTGTGTGTGTGTGTGTGTGTGTGTGTGTGTGTGTGTGTGTGTGTGTGTGTGTGTGTGTGTGTGTGTGTGTGTGTGTGTGTGTGTGTGTGTGTGTGTGTGTGTGTGTGTGTACACGTCTACTGTGTCGGCCTCAGAAGAGTGTAGATTCTGTTCATTGAAAGGCGTACAAGCTCAGTAGAATTTTGGACGTCTTCAAGAGGCTAAGCGACATAAAGGCATTACCAGCTACAGACGCTTCCTGGTAAACCCCAAAGAGCTTCACCATTGGAATAAGGGGAGAAGGAAGCTGGGCTTTCTTTGGCAGGGACTGAAGCCAAACGCCAAAACACCTCATTCCCTGAAATTGTGTAAAGGTGAACGTGTTTTGTTAGTATCTTACAACCCGTGCAGAAGCAAGTGAAAATCCTTTCTAGAGACAGACATCAACATCCTAGGTCTCAAGTTATTTCTGTAATTATAAAATCTGTGACATTGATATTTGACCAAGTGAACTTTAAGGAGGAAAAAAAAGCATTACTTGACATACGGAGGGACACTTCACAGTCATAAAAGTTTCAAGTTATCAGAAACTAATAACTTCAGCTCATACTTTATAAAGCAAAAATTGACAGAACCATGAAGAGAAACATTCAAATTCATAATTGGATCTGGAGATTTTAACACATATATAGAGGGAAATGTTGAGCCTCAAAAGCATATATTAAAGTAGAAAGGAAGTTGAAAATTGATTCGGAAAACATCCATCTCAGGAAGTTAATAAATGAATAATAAAACTGAAGAAGGCAGATGGAAAAAAATAAGATCAGATTAATGAAATACAAAACAAAATAAAGTAGATCTCACACACACCCACAAAAACAAAAATTAAACAAAAAACGAAACAAAAAAGATCATCCATGGTATAAACAAAGATTTTTCCAAAAATTTGTTCCAAATTCTTTCAGGAAAATATCCTCCAAGAACTATTCCTGACTTAAGCCAACATAGCACACAGGATTTCTTTCCACTACAAGTAAATTGAAATCTCGGATATAGAATGATGAAATATGGTAACATGATTAAAAGTTTTATTCACCTCCTGTTCCCTATGGCACCCTCCACTCCCTTCTCTACCCCGTAAGCTACCATTCTAATTTGTTTGATGTGTTTTCTTTTGGGTGTGTTCTTGTGCAAAATGTGCACTTGTGTATATTTTCAATTTATATAAATAATATTGTGTCATAAAATTCATTCTGGTGTTTATTTCCTTCATTCAGGAGTATATTTTTAAGATTCACCCATCCATCTGTTTCGTAGAATTCCACTTTCTGCACCCACATTTTACCTGTACTCTTCCAACTGCCACACCAATAACAATAAAATAAACATCTTCTTACATTTCTGTTTATAGACGTATCTGAGAATTTCTTTGGAATACATACCCGAGTGAAATTATTTCATAGCAAATGTGTATACTTTAATAATATAGCCAGATTGACCTCCTGAATGGCTACACCAAGTCCAGATTACCAAGAGTTGCACGTCAGGTTTTTGTGCAACCACTTACCTTCATTTGGACGACTCATCACCCTGTTTTGCTAGTGTATTAAATGTATAGTAGTATCTTTAGTTAAATTTCTCTGATTTCAAATAAGTTTGATCTTTTTTTCAAATGCTTGGTAGCTTCATCTATAAATGTCTACTTAAACCTTCTGCCCCATTTTCTAATGTGGATGCTATCATTTTCTTCCTCATTTCTATTACATATTCTGATTATTAATACCTTTTCAGTTTTACCAATTACAAGTATCCTTTCCTAATTGGGCACGTGTTTCTAACATTTTTCTATTGTGTTCTTCATGGAATAGAAATCTTTAATTATAAAATATAAGATAATAAAAAAATAATTTCTTAATATCTGTGCTTCTGAAACTCCTCAGATGAAAAAATATATTTCTACCTTTTAAAAATTAACTTTCTAGACTTACCTTTCACATGTAGGTCCTTTAAATATTTTGGAGTCTATTTATGTACATTTTATTACATGGGATCCACTTTAATTTTTCTCCAAGAGAAATTCTTAAAAATAATGATATTCATGGCTTGAAGATTCAATATTACAAAGATATCAGCAATCCCCAAAATGATCTATAGGTTCAATCAAACCCCAATAAAAATATCAGCATTTTTTCCCTTGGAGATTGATGAGATGTTTATAAATATTATGTGGAAAAGCAAAGAGCTAAAAGAAGAGCTGGGACAATCTGAAAGAAGAATGAAAAGAAAGATATTAGTCACATTAAATCTTACTATAAATCTACAATATAAGATAGTCTGGTGTTTGCTCAAGGATAGACAAGATAATAGACATCAAAATCCATGTTGAAACAGACATTATAACAACGTGTAAAAAGAAAACACTGCAAGGAGTTCCCTGGTGGTCTAGTGGTTAGGATTCAGCGCTTTCACTGTGGTGACCCTGGTTCAATCCCTGGTCGGGGAACTGAGATCCTGCAAGCCACGCAGCACGGCCAAAAGAAAAAAGAAAGAGAACACTGCAGCAGAGAGGGAAAAGTCTTGTTAATACAGTTGATCCTTGAACTAGGGTTGAAGGGGGTTGGGGGTGCCAACCCTCTGCTAAGTTGAAAATCCAAGTATAACTTATAGTCAGTCCTCTGTACGTACATGGTTTCTCCATAATCGGCAATTCTGCATCTGAGGATTCAACCAACCTTGGATCGTGTAGTAGTGCAGTATTTACTATTGAAAAAAATCCTCGTATAAGTGCACTTGTGTAGTTTAAACCCATGTTGTCCAAGGGTCAACTATTGGTTCTCAGTCAGCTGGATATCCATATGGGAAAATATTAATCATTACAGCATAGGATACAAAAATATAAATTCCAGAAGATCTGCAGACTTAAATTTGAAATGTAAACAATGATGCTTTAGGAAAGAAACGTAAGATAACAGCCTTTTTGCCTTGGAGTAGGAAGAATTTCTTAAGACCAAAAAAATCACAAACCGTGAAAGAAAAAATCGGAAAATTGGACTATTTTAAGGTTAAGAAACACTGTAAATCCAAACGCACCACTAATGGGCCAAAAGTGAGAGATATTTTAAAAACATCTACGGAATAAAAGACTCAGATGCATCCCTCATGCCCATGCATTCTTCAAGGGTCAACTGTATCTACCAAAGTTGAACATATACCCTATAACCCTTTGGTTCCACCCACAGAAATATCCCTCAAACAAGTGCACAAGGCACGTTCTAGGTTGCTCACATCACCACTAACTGTGATAGCGAAGAATGGGAAAGTACCCAATACCCACCAATAATGGGATTAATAAATAGATGTTGATATGTTACACACTGCAATAATATCCACCAATGAAAATGAATCAAAGTTATCCACTCCCAACAATATGGATAAATGTCATGGATATACTGTTGAGCAAATGAAGCCAACACAAAATAGTACCTATTACATGACTCCATTTACATAAAGTACAAAATAGGCTAAGTGAATCTACACCATTACAAATTAGTGGCTACCATATGGAAAGGAAGGTTACTAGAAAGAGCCAAAAAGGGATGTTTCTAGGGTTTGGGGGTTGTCCTGGTCGTCCAAGAACTAGATGGCAAAGTGCTGAGAAAGACTTTAATGAACAAATATTTTATTAGGGAAAACATCGGAGAGAAAATGGCAGGGGGCTCTGGGAGGCTGGCAGAACTGAGCTCATGGTGCAAGTCTGACCCTGAGTGAAGATTTGGAAGAAAGATTTGGTAAATCATCCTAGACTGCCTTGTAATTTAAGTAAAATCCTTCAAGGCTGTCAGGGAGTCCTTGAAAAAAGGTCACTGGACAGAGGAATCCTGGTCTCCAAGAAATGGCCTGCCTTAGGATCCCTGCTGTGTTGACTAGGAGCAATCGGGGCAAGACTGGCCTCCATGCGAACGTGGTGACGGATTTAAGAGCAGCAGCTGGGACCTTTGGTCAGTTATGCTCCCTGTGGTCATAACTGTGAAATAGGAGACTCTCAACTTGGATGCTTCCTTGTGAAAAGATGTGGTTGTTTATTTCTGTCAGTAATAATACTGAAGCAACGTTGCGTCCTTCTCACTACATCGTATCCCAGAGATCTAAAATGTTGGTTTGTTCTGTTATTGATAATGTTCATCTCTTGGCTAAGGTAGTGTTCACCAAATTTATACCTACTGTATTTCCTGTTGTGATTAATACTACTTTGTGGAGAGATATTTTGGGTTTTGTAGCATCCTGTTCCTCATAAACTTTCAACCAGTAGTTTTATAATTCATTGATTATCCTTGCCAGAACCTATAATTCCTATAATGGCTGTAAATAATGATTTTTACATTACATCATTCCTTCTATATATTTATGGCTTGGCATGCGATTATGAGAGCCCTTCCTTCCCTCCCTTTCTCTTTTTTATTCATATTCTGTATAATTATTTATTTTATGTTCAAATTGCTCAGATTTACCCAGTGTGAGTCTCTTCAAACTGGATCTTTTTACATGTCCCACCACTCTTTCCTACTTTCTGGCACAGCAAATTTTCTCCAGGATCATTCTATACTTTCCTTGCTCCAGCCCTGAAATAGAAACGTGGCTATACATGCTCATATACACCACATACACGTGTGTGTTTGTATGTCCTCACACTTCCATATCTACTTCTGTAAATACCTAGCACGTGCACTCACTCCCTCTCTCTCTATAGATGGATGGACGGATGGATGGATGGATAGACAGATCTATATAAATAACTTATGGTCCGACTTCCATATGCGTGGTTCCTCTGTATCTGCAATTCTGCAACCATGGGTTCAACCAACCACAGATCACGTAGTACTGTAGTAATTACTATTTAAAAAAAACGCTGCTGGGCTTCCCCGGTGGCGCAGTGGTTGAGAGTCCGCCTGTCGATGCCGGGGACACGGGTTCGTGCCCCGGTCCGGGAAGATCCCACGTGCCGCGGAGCGGCTGGGCCCGTGAGCCATGGCCGCTGGGCCTGCGCGTCCGGAGCCTGTGCTCCGCAACGGGAGAGGCCACAACAGTGAGAGGCCCGCGTACCGCAAACAAACAAACAAAAAAACACTGCATATAAGTGGACCTGCCCAGTTCAAACCCATACTGTTCAAGGGTCAACTGTAACTTGCTAAATAAAGCCCTTTATCCAACTATACTAAAAATACCACCATTGGTCTGAGTATGGAATGGCATCCAAACCTGCTTCGTCCTTACTGGTTCCCCATGCAGAGGGTCCTCTGCTATTATGCTCAGTTCCCTCCTCATGCACATCTTTTCAACAAGAGAAACTTTTTTTTTTTTTTTAACCTCCACAATGTAGGTATATCCACTTTTGTTTCTAGCTCCAAGATTTTCCCTCTCCCTATTACGGATCTGTAGTTAAAGCACAGCATAAATAATAAAGCTTCAATTGTTGAAACTCATCAATTTTTCTGTGTACGCAAAATAATCTGAGAATTGTTTTGTTTTTGAAATTGGCTTCCAGAGTTCATACCGTAATTTCGATCTTACATGCCTTATGACAATATAGAACAATCATATTATGAGGTCTTAACTGCAAGGGATAATTATTTAGTACTTTCTCAAACTCTAACGTAATAATTTCCTGCTTTGGCAATATTCACTATTCAATGAAAAAAATATAACATGAAGTTATAAAACGGAAAAATACCACAAAATGCTCCTTGCTTAGGAAAACCACTCTGGAAGAGTATCCCTTTACACATGATCTTATGCATGTACACATACATGTACGCACGCGCACACATACACAAACACTAACAAAGATTTATGGTTGATTATACTATGAAGGCTACAATCTGTGATCTCTCAAAGCCCATATTGTGTATCTCCTGCCATTATGGTATCTGTCATAATTTTCTTTTTTTTAATAAAATTATTTATTTATTTTTGACTGTGTGGGGTCTTCGTTGCTGCGTGCGGGCTTTCCCTAGTTGCAGTGAGTGTGGGCTACTCCTCGTTGTGGTGCGCGGGCCTCTCATTGCAGTGGCTTCTCTTGTTGCGGAGCACAGGCTCTAAACACATAGGCTTCAGTAGTTGTGGCACAAGGCCCCAGTAGTTGTGGCGCACGGGCTTAGTTGCTCCACAGCATGTGGGATCTTCCTGGACCAGGGCTCGAATCCATGTCCCCTGCATTGCCAGGCGAATTCTTAGCCACTGCACCACCAGGGAAGTTCCTGTCATCATTTTAATGGCTTCAGATTAATATAGGAATATATCAAAACTCAAATTCTTACAGCTGTACACTAATTTCCATTAAAAAATTCAGTGACATCATTGAGGTGGTGCTCATTTTTTGATATTTTAATCTCATAATCAATAACTTCCAATTATGATTTCTAGATCAAAGGGATGTACAATCTAATATATTCTGATATATACTCCTTTCCTGAAACCGTGCTTTACTGCTACTAGTAGGGAAAAGCACATAAATGTTAGTCTTGTCTCAATAATACATTTGATAATTTTATCAAATTCCTACAAGTTTTCTGGGTATTTGCCTCATGGATGTGGGGGAAGAATACGGCATGGCCCCTACCTGAGAAGTTTTGATAGAAGAAATGCTACAATAATTAGAAGGCAAACATTTCAAAGTCTGGATGAAAATGCAGAGACTTAGAAATCAGTAAGTTCCAGGTCAACTAAAAAATTTTTTTCTAGGGACAAACAATCTTTCTGACACTTTCAAAGTGTTACAGTAAACCCTGCCTTAACATTGACAGACAAAAAAATCAATTGTATACTATGCAGTTACTGTTGTTGTAAAGTTAATCATGTTTTTTCAGTCTGTACCATCAGAAAAAAAAATCACAAGATAGTTCAATTTCTACTGAACACAGTCCTTGGAAAACTAGACGGGGCCTCAAAAAACCACCCAACTTGAGAACAGAAGTTGCAGGAGGCAAGGAGCCAGTTGCGATAGGCTAATAGCATATTAATATTGAAGATTGGGGGGCTTCCCTGGTGGTGCAGTGGTTAAGAATCTGCCTGCCAATGCAGGGGACACGGGTTTGAGCCCTGGTCCAGGAAGATCCCACATGCCGCAGAGCAACTCAGCCACATGCCACAACTACTGAAGCCTGCATGCCTAGAGCCCATGCTCCACAACAAGAGAAGCCACCGCAATGAGAAGCCAAGCACCACAATGAAGAGTAGCCCCTGCTCACTGCAAATAGAGAAAGCCTGTGTGCAGCAATGAAGACCCAACGCAACCAAAAATAAATTAAAAATATATATATTGAAGATTGGTTTTCTGCAGTGGTTTTCAGTATTTCAACAAATGGTCATGTCCTGAATTAATTTTATTTTGCAGGTTTCCTCCTCTGGATACAACTTTCATATATTATACATTTCCCCCTTTTGGTTTATTTAAAACACAAGTACTGAGCACACCTAAAAGCGCTAGTCAATGTTAAGGCTGTGTAGATTCAGCAGCCAAGTCCCTGCCCTCATGGAGCGCACATTCTCATGGACATCAATTTTGACTAGCTAATCCTTACGCTTTTATTAAAGGCCAGACCAAACTCATTTCCTTTCTAAGTGCTGTCTCCTAAGTGACATCTGATAAATGTCAAAGTTCTGAATGCAGCCCTTACTGCACCACTCAGAAGGGATCTCTGCTGTGTGGTCTGGTGAACACTAGGATCTGTTTAGCTACTGCTTCAACACCAACTAACCTAAAATACTTTCTCTCCTATGAGACCTGACGCTTGCAAGAATTCACGTTGCACTTGAGTGTTTTGAAAACATCATTTAGTAGAACTTC